>NW_028327175.1:30165614-30472680 GCF_987537825.1 Furipterus horrens
GGGTTGTTTTTTAAATCATTCCTGTGTATATTGGAATAGCATTTTTAGTTTTTTTCAAGAAATTTTCCTTTTCATTCATGACTTGGCTAACTGTTTGATGCAAGGTACATAGCTTTCAGCTTATCTGGGCTTTCAGTATGCCTTCTTCACTAAGCTTTATCATTTCTAACCTTTGATTTAAAGTGAGAGACCTGTGACTTTTTCTTTCACCAAACACTCAGAGAACATTGTGGGGTATTAAGTCTCTTAATTTTAATATTGTTGTGCCTCCAGAAATTACGAAGCCCAGGGAGAGGGAGGGAGACAGGAAATGATCAGTTGGTGGAGGTGTCAAAACACACATCACTTTTACTGACTAAACTTTTTTGGGTGTGGTTGATGGAGCCCCCAAACAACTCCAATAGCAACATCAAAAATCACTGCCCTTATATCCCCCAAACAGATATAATAATGATGAAAAAGTTTGAAATATTGTATGAATATATGACAAAATATGACACAGACAGTAACTGAGGAGATGCTCTTTAAAGAATGATGCCAAGAGACTCGCTTGACACTGTTACCTTTGCCTGCCCACATTAAAGCCCAAACAAATGCGAACAGAAGTTTGAAATCAAGAAAGTAAGGGTTTATCAGTTGAAGAAATGGTGCCAAGCCCAGACTCACAGGTAAACTAGTGCCCAAAGACCTGAATCCCCTATGACTTCCAGGGGGAGATTATATAGGGAAAAAATCATTAATCATGGTGGCTATAGGAGTTGGGGTCATGGGCTCTACTGATTGGTTGGGGCCCCGAGTCGAGAGTAGTTGAACATTGAATGTCAGCCATGGCTTTGTTCTGTCTGATTTCATGAGAGTTTGGTCCAAATTGTTCTGCTTTCGAGAGTCTGGGGCTGAAACACAGCTGCGGTCAAAATCTTATCTTTAGTTTGACCAAAACTTTGTTTCTGTGGTCAACAAACCTGAGGCTTTGTTCTTAATGACACTTTGATGCTGACCAGAATCTGTTGTCTTAAGGGCTTAATGATTAAGGAAGGAGTGGACAGACAAAAAGGAGAATGGGTTGTATTAAAGAAATGAAGTTTCTGCATGATTACTATGTAGGATTGCCACAAACCTTCAGTTTGTAAAAAAAAAAAAAAAAAAAAAAAAAAAAAGCAGTATCTGGAAAAAGCAGTAAAGTGAAGAAAAATAAAATAAGGTATGCCTGTATTTTTACTTTCCCCCCCTCCTTGTACCTTATTTATGAAGGCCTAGACTTTATTATCCTCTGCCTTATCCCCTGAACCTAGAACAATGCCTGCAATAGAATGGCTCACACGGTACACTCCATGAACAAATGAATAAATTAATGAGTTGATGATTTGCTTTCTTTTGTTTTTATTTGATATAACAATGGTCCACCATTTACCAACCTTGCTAACATTTCTCAGGAAAACAAAATAAAAGCTAACCTAAATAATCCCTCTGAATTTCAGATCTACTTGAACCATGTCTATTTAATGGCCATGCAATTTAGGAAAAGTATCCACAATGGTACTGTGATTGTCTCCCTGATGGACTCTCAAGGGCATTTAAGTCTCTGAATCAGCTGCCACTGCCCAGGTGGATAGAAAGATTCTTATCTGGACTCTACCTCCTTGTTTGGTTTGCCTGGAAGACACCTTTTGTTCCTATAGTAAAAGGCTTTGAAATGGAAATGAAGGGAGACCTGGTAACATTAGCCCCAGGTCATTCTGTGCAAACCACTGAAACTTGAATGACAAGCAATGCCAATTAAAACACTGTCAGGTTGTGCCAGAGATATGTTAATAAGATGACACAATAGGGATGTGCACAACAAGCTGTGTGCCTGCCCTCTCAGAGCCTGTTAGCTCTGTGGGAAAGGAAAATTGTAGTTTTAAAGCCTCAAGCAATAATCTATAAATATAACAATACAAACAGGAAGCAGTATAAAAAACAAACAAACAAAAGAAGTAGGTGTAAATCAATAACATGGATATTGAGCATTGGCTTGGGGAAGCAAGTGAGTGTCTTTTTTAAAAACTCCAAAGTCACATTTCCCATAAGAGAATTCTATTTTTCAAACTAATGGAATTTGAACCCCCTGGCTGTATTCTTCATTTGTATCTGGTTGTAAGGTATCTTCAGGGAAGTAATGACCAGCTGTACCCAGCACTCATGTTGGTGAGATAGTGTGTCTGTGATTTCAGATGATGTTATTAAGCATTATTTGAGTTAGATTATTACCAGCTGCCTATTAGGAACAATGCACATTGCAGCTGAGCATGTGAACAAAAGTGGCGCCATTGTTTCAAGGGTGACATGCTTGGGTGGGAATAGAGGACAAGACCAATCCCTATTTGAATTGAGAAAGTAATTACAACCTCCCCACTGCAGAAAATTACTACATATAAAGATTCAACACAGCCTTCCACTCCTCAGTACTGTTACAGAGAGAAAGGGGGTTCTTTTATGTGGCACCTTGGGGTAAAACCCAACAACTACTGTTGAGGAAAACAGGTTTTTATTTACAATATTCCAACCTGGGGAGGACAGTGAGCACTTCAGCTCTGAGCCCTGTTCTCCCATGGGACCCAGCACTTCACTTGCTCTCCAAAAGGCTAGAAGCCAAAAACATGCCCAGAAGTTCCCCATCCCTTATCTGTCAGCTCTGTCCTTCAGGATCTGGGATACGATGTCATCAGCCTCCGTATGACAGTCCAGGAAAATGTGTGCCGTGTTGCACTGGATCACGCATGGTTCTCTCTCTGCCCTTTCAAAGCCGCATGGTATTCTCCCTTCTCAAAATTGCATGGAGAACCCAGCTAAAATGTCTGCTGTCTATTTTTAAACCCCTGACTGTGTTCTCGGATGCAGTGGACATGGAACCAGCTTTGACCATTCACAGAAACTTACACAGGCTCTGTGTGCTTTCTGCACCATCCCATAGTCCAAAAAAAACCCCTCCCATCTGGCTGGGGCCTTGGAAGAACCAAAGCCATTTGTGCAACAAAGACACTAGCCACTAGCCACAGGAATGTGGATGCATCTTAAAAGCTGTTTTCTTTTCCCCATCCTCCAACCCGCAGGCTCTGGGAACTTTTGGACACCTTCATTCTGTAACAATACCACAGCGGCTCAGGAGAGAACTCACACAACCAATGAGGAACATGGGCATGAAACACAGGCAGAATCCTGGCTATAGTACCACCTGGATCATAAAACTGAATCAGAGTATAAAAGAAGTTTGTTTTATCAAGTAAAAATAATAATAATAAAATTTTCATAGGCCTTACGCTTATTACCAATAGACCTATTACCAAACTGTTCTTCTTAAGAAAACCTTTAGAGTAAAATGGAAAATAACAGGCTTGTGTTAAGAATCTCAATACATCATACAAGAATTTACTATAATGAAAAACTTTATAAATCTGTTTTAATTTATTTTGCCTATGTACAAATTACCTCTGAGTTTAAACATATATCCTTGGGCAGCAGAATGGAAAGCTGACAATTTGAAAATAAAAACAAACACTTGGGAAAAGAGCTAGGTATTGAGCTAGGTAAGTTTGGACCGTCTTATGTGTGAAGGAGTAGATGCCTGTGGTCCAACCAATTTCCTGGGCCTCCCTCTTCACCAACATCCAGAGAAACTGGCCTTGAACATGCAGCAGAAAAGAGAACAAAGATTTTTTTTTTTTTGTACCAAACCACAAGAGTTAGAGCAGTGGACAGGAGGCCTCTATGTTAATAACACTGTCATTAGAGTATTAAGTTGAATTGTTCATCCTCTTCTCTGAAGTGAAGTCATGGTCCTCAGGTGCTGTTGTAATCATGAGCTCCAAATAAAGGGAGAATCACATTTTTCTTTAAGAGTTTAGGGGTCAGGATTCATCTGGTCTGTCTCTTCCTCTATGTCATTTGGGCTTCTCATTCCCATTCTTGCAAAAACGTTTATCATGTTGGGTCTTAGTGGCATAGGTCCTGCCCTCCTCTACTCCCTGAGTTCCACAGAGACATGTAGGGTGGGGGGTGGTGGGGGTCATTGTCCCCTCACCTCAGCACAGTGCTGAACATTCAAGAGATTCTTTGTTGAATTAATGAATATGAACAAAGGACTTATTTTGTAGTCAAATGCCCATGAGTTGCACAAAGAACTTTAAAACTTCAATCACAGCAACAGGAGGAGCAATAATTTAGAAAATATTAGAACAACATAAATGTCTGACTATATTTGGAGTTTCTCTAGAGCCGATAAGAATCATCATATGCTTATGGATGGGGGAGAAATCCCTAGAGTAACCTCAGAACCTGCTAGAACTGGTCCTATCTTGTTTTTAACAAGATACTGAGTTTCTTTTCAGAGATGACAGACCAAAACTGCAAGTCTTGCAGCCAAAGGAAAGAACTTTGATCTTGAGCTGAACCCGAAACTGAAGTCTCACCCCAACTCCACATCACAGAACCAAAGGACAGGGAAATGACCAGAACTGGAAACCTTTGAGAAATGAAGGCTCCATTGTCCAGAAAGATCAGGTGCTGAAGCCACTTACAATGTCTTACTATAAATGGCCAAGTTCCAAAGGTCTCCTATCAAAACCTGCCCCACCGGTGCTTTTGCATACCAGCCTGTTCCTTTTAACACCCTAAGACTTGCTTCAACCCTGGATCAAGGACATAGATTTGAGTCTCTCCTCCTGTCTCCTTGCTGGTGGGACTCTGCAATAAAGGCTTTTTATTTTTTTCTCAAGAGCCAATGTCATATTATTGGTTTCTATGCATGCTGGGCAATGAGCCCTTGCTCAGGAACACTAACATGACATCTGATTGACAGTCATTATTTCTTCAGGGCTTTGAAACCAGGTTCCTTCTGCCCTTGGCAACCCCTTCACTTGCCCAGACACATCCTGCAGCCAGTTGGGATGTACAGCAGTGTGGGGAAGGTAAATAAATGAGTTTCCCCAAGTATTTTCTCTTGAGCACAATTCTGAATCTCAAAGAAACAATGGGTTGCTCCATCCTAAGATTGTTCATTATAATAAGGCTCTGGATTTCCCATAAAGGCCAGAGAGCAATGTTTCAAAAGCTGTCTTCTCTGAACTACATGGCCAAGGGCTTGCCAAAGACAAGACAGCAAAGCAAAGTTCACAGTCATCAATCTTACCCAGCTCTTGTGGGAGGAGGCAGGGGTTGGGGGTTGCAGGGGGGGGGAGAGCAAGTGGGCTTTCTGCAGAGCACAGCAGTTTTAAGATACAGAATCAGGCTCGTGACCCATTCTTTCAAGTTCAGAACACTTAAGACAGGCAGCATCCATATCCACATAATTAGAAAATAACCATTGCTCTTCATTCTCATGTTCATCTAAGTCATACCATTTGTCTCTCACTTACTCTGGTCAACTAATTCCCGCACATGGTTCTTTTGGGGTCTCATATCCTATTTTCATGGAAAACAATGCTAAATGCTGCAGCAATGTACCATGTTGGTAAACGGGTCACATGAAATCTGAGTGAGGGAGTCCTCAAAACAACTGAGCTGAGAGAAAGCAGTGGTTAGAGACCAGACGTTATAAAAAGTGACTTGAAATATTGTAGGATTTGTTGTAGGATTTGAAATGCTGCAAATCAGAGGGATCTTACTGGTAAAGGCACATCTGACCAATTGCTCTTGAATCAACAGGTGAATGTTTGCTGTTTCAGTCTGGAAGTTTGTAGATTCTTAGAGAGAAATATTTTCCCCCTTCCTTTGGTGTAATAAACAGGATTTCTGAGAATTCAAATTAAGCCCTTCTCATGGCATCTTCTCACAAATGCTCCACCTTTGATGTGTTTTTCCAGTGTCAGGAATTTTGCACTTGCTACTCCCCCTGGTTCAGGTGAATTCCAGCCAGATCTTAATACTGTTGCCATTATCTCAGAATTCAGAGCTTACTGCTTATATTATCTACTTGGTGAGACCCTTCTTGGATCCTCTAAATAATATAGCCCTCACCCACTTGTGCCATCCAGTTTCTTGTCAGATTGTCTTCAGAGCACTTGTTACTAAGAATATTACTTCTTTGTTTCCTACCTTCTCTGACAAAAAAGCTGCTTTGGGGAGAGCAGGGATGCCTCTCCGGCTCCCTACGGAATCCTTCATGGAGACATGGAAGAGGATGCTCACTGGGTTCAGAGAAACTTCCAGGGTAAAGAGGTGTGCATGCACTGAGACTGGTCCTCTCTCCCCAGCATCCCCACTGCTCTCACATGCATGGCTGCCTATCTATCCCCCTTGTTTCTGGGGAAAAGTCTGGTTTTAGGAATCTCATTACAAGCAATACAAACAGCCAACTTCAAGGGTCTCTGAATAGTTTATGACTGCTTCTTGAACAAACCCTCCCCCATGTTACCCACGGACACTTTGCAGAGCACTTTACACATATGAATACCCTAGATTTTAATCAAAATGAACGTGGTATCAGGATCTATGGAGCTAGTCAGAGACACCTCTCCCTTTGTTATGCTCTTCTGAATTCTTTTAAAAACTGGAAAATTCAAATAATGTTAATCACAGGATACATGGTGCTGGAGAGTTGAGTCCATGGGAGGACACCTACAAGGGGTACTTGGCTGATATTGACCTTAAGTCCTAGAATCAGTCATTAGGAAAGGGAAGCAAGAGAAACCATGAAGACTGAGTCCATTTTCTGTTAGTTCCCCAAGACGTAATACTTAACAACATCAGCAAAATTAAACAGACTTGATGTTACCAAGAGGGTTTTTGGTTTCTACTCCCCCAAAAGGTAACAGGACTGATTCTAGATTTTCCAAACTAGGATGCAATGTCAACCAAAGCCCACTGGTGCTCCATGGCTGTATTGGTGAATACCCCTTATTGGTGCTTCCTTTAACATCATCTTCTCTGCAGTCTCATAAAGGAGCACTCGCTGTAGGTTTGGTAAAGCTAGAGCAACAGCAGGGGATGTGGTTTCACTTCTCTGTTCTGTGTTGACCTGTTGCTCAGCTGGGCAAAGGTTATACTGCTGTGACCTCTGAGGCTTCTCCTCTGAGCCGAACAACCCACAGGCCAGGACTTGGGTTCTGCCACTGACTTCTTTTCTTCTTTTCTTATAAACTATTTATTGCTTAAATGTCTTCATAGTCATCCCCAAAGAGTTCTTCTTGTTCCCTTTCTCCTACTCTATTCCCCTTGCTAGCATTTTTTTTTCTTACTGCAATTACTCTTAACTATCACGTGGATATGCTGTTTTCCAAAAACAATATTGAGAAGAAAGCAACATCGAAAGAAAAAGCAGTGTCTTCTTTTTTTAAGAAAGGAATGCAAAAGAGACAAGAAAAAATTAAACCAAACTTGTCAGCCCACTTTATGCAAGAGATTACATCATATTTGAATGAAGAGCCTTTTCTATAAATGAAATCACTTGGCCGAGACCATTTTCCCAAATATGCAGAAAATGTACCCAATGGAACTGCCAACATAATATTATAATAGATGTTTCTGTGGATGTAGTCTAGTGTTATTATAAAAATAAGAGACAGTGTTTAAAACAAGGTTGTCTAGTTGTAGGTACAAACAAAAAACACCTCCCAGAACAATAGGAAGAGGGACAAAAGACTGGTTTTCTCCATTTCTGGAAGAAGTTCTCCCTATAAAATTCACATGGGATTGCAATCTCCCCTAATTCACAGCTAGAGGCTACCTTAGGAGCATGTCAGAAAAGTGGATGGATATTACTGATGTATATTCTCCAGTGTGCAGACTGTTCAGAAGGGAGGGTACTATTTATTTCTGTAACTAGAAAAATAGTTACACTGGCTAAGCTCATTAGCTGAACCTCCATGGGCAGAACCTGCTCACTCATTGAGGGGGCCACGCTGGTCCACACAAGATTCTATGGCTGTGAGAGGTTGGGAAGTGGTCTTTAGGGAAGATGGCAGCCTTTAGGCCACATCCACACCTTTCAGAGTTCTTCGAGGTTCCAAACAATATGTAAATAATGGATACATTGACACGTGGGCATTAATCTAACATTTTAACACAGATACAAGCAATTTGGAAGAACACAGGATGAGTAGAAACAGAACCCAATGATGCCTCTGCAGAATGACACCCACAGTGTAAATGAATACAGACATAGCAGAAAGACTGAAAGAAAACTCATTCAGAATGCGAAACATCAATGATCACCTCTGGGTGATCAAATTATAATTTCTGTGTTGTTTTATTTCTAATTGTCTACAGTGAGCATTCATTGATATATCACAAGGAGAAAATAAAATATCAGGCTGCAGATGTTAGTTTTCAAATATGAATTACAAGGTTTATTCCTATTTTTTCTGGATCATCCACAGGAATCTATTTTTTTCATTAATTTTATTATTTTTTTATTTTTTATTTTTAAGTATATTTTATTGATTATGTTACAGTTGTCCCAATTTCTTTTTCCTTTGCTCCCCTCTACCCAGTACCTTGCTTCCCTCCAGCAATCACATCCCCTTTAGTTCATGTCCATGGGTCGTGCATATAAGTTCTTTGGCTTCACACTTCCCATATTATTCTTAACTTCCCCCTGTCTATTTTATACCAACTGATTATGCTTCTTAATCTCTGCACCATATCCCCATTTCTCCCCCTTCCCACTCTCAGCTGATAACCCTCCAAATGATCCCCATACCTATGATACTGTTCCTATTCTGGTTTGCTTAGTTGGATTTTGTTTCTATTTTTTAGATTCAGTTGTTGATAGTTGTGAGTTTGTTGTCATTTTAATGTTTATAATTTTGATCTTCTTTTTCTTAATTAAGTCTCTTTGACATTTCATATAATAATAGTTCAGTGATGATGAGTTCCTTAAGCTTAACCTTGTCTGGGAAGCCCTTCATCTGCCCTTCCATTCTAAATGATAGCTTTGCTGGATAGAGAAATCTTGGTTGTAGGTCCCTGCTTTTCATCACCTTGAATATTTCTTGCCAGTCCCTTCTTGTCTACAAAGTTTCTTTTGAGAAATCAGCTGAAAGTCTTATAGGCACCCCTTTGTTGGTAACTCTCTGCTTTTATCTCGCTGCTTTTAAGATTCTTTCTTTATCTTTAACCTTTCACATTTTAATTATGATGTGTCTTGGTGTGGTCCTTTTAGGGTTTAGCTTGTTCAGGACTCTCTGTGTTTCCTGAACTTGTATGTCTATTTCCTTTGCCAGATTTGAGAAGTTTTTCTTCATTATTTTCTCACATAAGTTTTCGATTTCTTGCTCTTCATCTTCTCCTTCTGGTATCCCTATGGTTCAAATGTTGGCGTGTTTAAAGTTGTCCCAGAGGTTCCTAAGGTTCTCATTTTTTTCAATTCTTGTTTCCTTATTCTGTACTGGTTGACTGTTTTTTTCTTCCTTATGGTCCAAATCATTGATTTGAACCTCAGTTTCCTTCCCTTCACTACTGACTTTGTGTGGATTTTCCTTTGTTTCATTTAGTATAGCTTTCATTTCTTCCCTTATGCATTTGCCATACTTCAGGATATCTGTCAAGTCTGTGAGTATCTTTACCACCAGTGTTTTGAACTCTGCATCTGTTGGGTTGGCTATCTCCTCATTGCTTAGTTCTCTCACTGGAACCTTGATCCATTCCCTCTTTTGGGCCATACTTCTCTGTCTCCTCATTCTGACAAGGCTCCTGTGTTTGTTTGCCTCTGTGTCCCAGGTAGAGCTGTTGCACCTGTCTGGATGAGTATTTCTTCTTTATATCTTTGTTTGTTGAACTTCCATGGAGCTCGATTTTCTGGAACTTCTGGTTGTCTCCTGGGCTCAAGCAGAGGGAAGGCAGGGAGGACTGGAGACGCCTGGGGAGAGTCCAGTGTGGCGGCCCAGAGGGGAGAACTCAGGGAGCAGCCAACCGGGCCCCAGTGCTGACCCATCCCCAGTACTGCAGGCAGACCATTTCAGGAATCTTTTTTTTTTTTTTTTTAAAGTCAGGGGCTGCCCAGGTAAGCTGGATTTTCAGTGATGGTTAAGATGGAAGGTGTGAAATCACCAGGAGGGCAGTTTCATGTGGCATAGTGATGCCCTCTCATGATAACTCTCATGTTGTTTAGTTAATCTGCACAGTTTTTTGTTCATTCACTCACTCATTCAGTCAGTCACTCATTCAACAAAAAGCTATTGAGTACTAACCTATCCCTCGATTATTATATGTAGTACTGATCTAGACAGACAGGATCCCCCTTCTCCCCATGGAACAAAAGCAAGGCAGAGGAGTCAACGCCATTGAACATGAACACTAAGAATACCTGGCAGAGCCGGCAAATGTGTTAAGGGAAAATCAAAACACATACGATGTAATTTGAGACACAATGGAGCTTTCAGTTTGATAGGAAGGCTATGCCTGATGTGAAAGAAATGATTAGAAAACATACACAAAATGGGACACAAGAAATTTATACAGATGAATGAGGAAAAAGTAAAATAAAAAAGAAAGAAGGGGCCAGTGTCAGGTGAAGTCAGTCAGGAAAAAAACTTCTTGGAGGAAGGACATTGCCTCCTTCAAGGAAATAAACATGATATTAGGCAATGATTAGGGAGATCGTAATCATGGGAGGAGGGCCAGTCTGGTTAACTTTTGCTTATATCAGCTTGTCGGCAGGAACCCACCACCCTTGTCAGTGTCCTTGTCAGTGCCCTTGTCTAGGTCTGCCTGCCACTCCTGCTGGTTAAGGTCAGGAATGTCTCCAGAGAATTCCTACTTCCTGGCTCCTCCTTTCTGTTTGAATCTCCTGGGCTCCTACTAGAATGATTATCCAAACAAAAGGTTTCGATTCTTTTCTAACACAGTGCAGGACCCCTGGGAGCAAGGCCTGTGGCCTCCATTGCCACCCCCACACTCAAAGCAGAGTGCCACAAAATAGACAGGGGTTTAACATATTCCGCCTGCAAGTTCACAGCCAGAAATTGTGGAAATTCTACCAATGGACACACAACAAAACCTGTGAGACTGGTTCACCCCGCAAAAAAATTAAACCAGAAAAAACTGTAAAGGCACTGAAAAAGAGACCAGGAAGGAACTTGGCTTTACGGCGTGGAACCCTGTCCACAAGAGGGAGCCACTCTGAAGTACAGGAGACCTACATCTGCTTCCTTCCTCACTCATGACAATGGAAGCTACCAGAAGGATACAAGATTTCCCTTATTAGAGATATTTACATCTCGGTAACTGACCTCATATGAGAAATATGCATCATTTGCTTTCATAACATCCATTCTGGCAAATTGCTCAACAGGTGATCTGTTCTCATATTATAACTCAGATGGAAGGTTTTCCAAAACATGTCAAAAATTGATATTTAAATTTGTATAGCTATCTGCATCAGGCTTATCTCAAAAAAGAAAAAACAATATTCACCAAAGCCCAGAGGTTCTACCAAAGGCTAATACATATGCTCTCTCTGACGATTGAGATCTAAAGTAAATAAAACCAGCTTACAGGTACAGAGAACAGATCGATGGTTACCAGAAGTTGGAGATGGAAGCTGGGAGAAATGGGAAAAGGAGGTCAAAGGCAAAAGGGAAAAATAAATAAATAACTAACAATATAAACCCAGATCAATCTGAGCCCTGAGGATTTGCAGCTACTCTTGGCATTGAAATCAAAAAGAGATGATCGATATGGTGTCCACACATCATGATCCGTGCCTTCACAATGGCCTCAGGCTGCCCCATGGTGGGAACCACAGTGGGGGGTCAGGCCTGTTCTTATGAAGGCTGGTGGTCTTGGGATGGTGTTGTTTATTACGAGTAATGTTGTGTGTGTCCATGTGTGTATGTGTGTGTTATCTATATGTGTGTATGGTGTATCTGTGTGTGTATACATATGTGAGGTGTGTAATATACATGTGCTTGAGTGTGCAGCATGCATGTGTGTATAAAATGTGTGTGATACATAAACGTGGGAGTGTGCATGAATGTGGGTGCAAGTGTGTATGCATATGTATGTGCATGACTGAGTGCATAGCTGAGTGTAATTATGTCTGTGGGTGGATGTGGACTCTGTGTGAGCATGGACATGTATGAATGGGTGTGCAAGTATGTGTACAGGAGCAGGGTTGTATGTATGTGGTGGGTGTGCATATGTGTGTGCATGAGTATATGATGAGTATGAACATGTGTGTGGACATGCATGTGTGTGTGTGTGGCTGTGTGAATATGTGAGTGTGTAAATGTGTATGCTTAGAAGGAATGGAAAACTTGACCTGACAGTGTTATCCAGCTCTGCTGATCCACCTTGATCTCAAGATTTATTTGGAGTGAGTAGGTCTGTGTATCATATAACTAGTTTCCTTGGAATACTATTTGTCACTATTGAGGCTTGGGTGAAGGTTGAATGGAGACACAGTTAAATGCTCTTCCATACATGTGCAGACAGTGGGTATCTTATGATTGCAGCTGAGCCCAGTCCTGAACACAGTGACTGGATGGAAGAACATACCCCTCTGCATGAAATGGACAAGGGCTGGTCCTGCCAGCAAAGCTAGAGTTGGCTTTAGTGTTTCATTTTGAGTCTGCGGTGCTGCACACAATGGAGAATGACTGAGCCTCACACTGCAAGTCCCAGCAGCTTTGCTGAAATGGTTTTGGCTGGGTAGAGGTGAGGAGAGAGTTGCATCAGATGTCCAGCCTGGTGGAAGACAACCTCAGTGAAGCATTCAGGATAAGCTGTGAGCATCACTGACCCCCCTGTGAAGCCGCTACAGTCAGCTTCCCAGGACATGTGCCAAAGCTAAGCAGAGGAGGTAATTTGCCCCATCATTAGCCATAGAGCCATTCAGAGATAGAAAAGCAAATACCAAGAATGTGTTTACTTTACAAGAGTTGTTCCGTAGTCCTTCCTGGCAACAGTAAGATATCAGCGACCACGTTCTCTAGTAACAATCCATTTAACATCCTAGAAAGATCTTGCTAAAGTCCTCGATTTTCACTTTTTAAAAATTCTCAGATAAAGAATAATCTAAGGAGAGTTTCTAGTGAAGTGTAATGATCCAAGAGGGGGAAAAAAAAAACAGGGTGGGAAAGTTTAGGTCTTTGCTTCAACTTTATATTAACCACAATCTTGACTGAGTGATGTGTCCTCTCTTCGCTTTACCTTCCTCATGGACATGGAAAGGATGGAGGTGTCCCCCTTGCTCCACCTGCGTGGGTGTTGTAGATAACGTAGAATTTACATTGGAAATGGAAAAGCACAGTATTAAGTGTCTCTGAATGCAGCACTCATCACTTTCTTGTAAGCAGTGACAAGCTTGAAATTTTAAAAATGCAGTCTCTTTAGCATCCCTAGAAGAAATCTCCGTTAAGAGGCCTCTTGCAAAAATGCTGGCCCTTCATTCAACCTTTATTGCGTTAGCCCACCCACAGGTCTTCAAAATTACCTTCAGCAATTCTAGTGATTCATTGGTAGGGAAGGCTAATGGTGGGCAATTTTCAGTGACCACAGGGTATCATAAAGTGCAATTTCTGTGAATTCAGGCTGACTACGGGAGGTAACAGCAAATTTGTGCTGATTTGTTCAAAGCTATATTTTGAGGGACTTGAAACGTTAGCCTGAGTTGCGCTATGCTAATTGAAGAGTATATGTGTTTACATTTGTATTGAACAGCACCCCACAAAATAAATTTCCAAAGAGCTGAGAGTGGAGGACTATTTTGGTCTCATATAATTTAGGAAATCTGCTCTCCAGGTAGGAAGCTGGGTCATTCCTGGGGTCAGAAAGGTCCAACTGTTTCTTGGTGAACTGATTCTTGGTGGGGACTAGTTTGGGTAAAGTGAAAGCTTTTGTGGTTGCTTCCATTTCATTGCAGGTGAGACCTCCATGAAATAAGGCTTGAGGAGTGAAACTGATCTTTAAGCAAGTCATGTGACCAGTTTTTCAGTTGCAATGGTTGTACGATGATGCTGAGAAGACAACTCTGGCCAAGAAAGGGCCAAAATAAAGAACAAACTGAGGAAAAGTTCAACTTCATGACCAATGCTGTAATACAGATAGGAAACAGTGACACTTCTGTTCATGGTACATGACTGTTTGTTCTGTCATTCTCTTTTTTAAATTTATTTATTAACTAAGAGAGAGAGATTGAGAGGGCAAAAATGAAGAGGATAAAGACTAGAGAACTATGACAACCATTGGTACAAATACCAGATGTAAGTCACAGAGGTAAGATGTAACAAAGGACAGAGATGTCCTCTTCACCAGAGGCTGACTCCAGAAGGTTTTCAAAAACACAGATTCCTGGATCATAACACAGACCTCTTGAACCAAAATTTCCAGGGAGTTAGGGTGAAGAAATTTGTCTTTTTTAAAAAGAAGTTGTTAAGATTGGTGAAATTTTAAAATGACCTCATTAATCCCTCCCAGATGGCCCCCAGGCCTGTGCGTTAGGGAACCCCTGGACAAACGGTGTCTTAGCCCTCCTGCAGTAAGCCTGCCCCCCATAAACCTGAGGGCACAAGTCTCTTGAGAGCTGCTGCCCAGCCACGAGGGAGACCCAGACCTTCAGCACCAGCTGGAGGCATGCTCTAGCACACTCCTCAGCCTCTCTGCAACTCACTTGCTTCATCTGTAAAAATTAGGGGCATATGCGTTATTAGAAGGATTTGGAGATGAGCTGATGGACCACCTGGATGTGCAGAATGCCTTGCATTGTATATAAGATGAAAACTGTGAGTTCTTCTGCCCTCCACCAGAATGAATGAATGAATGAATGAATGAATAAATAAATAAATAAATAAATAAACAAACAAACAAATAACACCCCCGTAAATCACAACATACACACACAGGCTATTTACCTATGTTGTTTTATAATAGTTTTTATGAACTCACATTTCACATTGCTTATTCTATTCTAGATGGTGTGCCATGCCAACTTCCTAATAGTCTGCAATCAGATGATTTAAAATAAAGACATTTTAAAATGCTGGGTCAGGAAAAACCCCAGGGGGGCTGGCATCCCTTGCCACATCCTTTCAGCTGACATTCCTCTGTCCCTGCCAGTATGGAAATTCACTTGTTTTCTAGGCTTTCTTCATATCTCATTAGGAGTCTACAATGTTGCAAAATCAAACCCCTGGAAGCAGTATCAGATATAGAGCCAATGGGATACTCAAAAACCCCACATTATTCTGACTTATTTGCTTTCTTTTCATCAAATCACCAAAATAAGTCTTATCAAGTTTATTTTACGTGGTAATCAACCTGAGAGTTGCCCAAGACACTGTACAGTTCTTTTGGGGAAAAAAATTTGAAAATCTGTCCATTTTAGATCTCAGTGCACTTAAGGTTTCTGTGTGTATAATTACAAATTACACTTGTTTTTGCCAAACTTTTAAGCTTGATATGATGGATGCTTCTAGATTTCTCCAATTTTCTCCTCTAAAGCCAACACAGACATCTAAGTCTCTCTGCTTCACTGGAGAACATGCCACAATTGATAGTTTCCTGTGATGCTCTAGACAAAGTTCTAATTTACGGCTACAAAAATGTTCCTAAAAGATGACTTGCAAACCACTTCAATTTAGATCACCATTACTACAATACGTATCTGTATATAATATGTATTGGGTTGGTCAAAATGTCTGTTTAGTTTTTTCCATAAAATAAAAGGCACATTTTTTTCATTTTCACCAATAACTTTATTGATTTGAATATTTTTCGTATGCCGGCTAGCTCCTGCTATTGGCTTCTAATGGGTAGAGGCGAGGGGAGCTGCTAAACATCTTCCAATGCATAAGACAGCCCCACAGCAAAGAATTATTTGGCCAAAATGTCAATAATACCAAGAAACCTCACAAACCATTTTTGACACATTCATTCAGCCACAGCACCTTCTCCATACACTGCACAAATCTTTGTGTTTCAGTTGTGTTTTTACCTTTCTTGAAATAATAAAGCATAATACATAGAAAATTTGCATATCTTCTTCCATCTTCAATATTAAAATGGCTGCACAAAAATTCACCAATTTTGATGTTTTTTTAAATCCATGCTGATATGACAGCTGTCACAGTACAATATAACAAAATTGTTTTGAATGATATTAAAGAGAACTAAGCACTATTAGAGCCATCTTACAGAAAAAAACTAAACAAATTTTTTGGCTAACCCAATAATAACATTAAAATATCAATTGTGGGGACAGGACGGTTCATAAGTCTTTGTCTTACTGAGAATTTTAGTTTTATTTTGTCCTTTTATAAAACCATCTGACCTCAGATAGTATTAGAGATGAGTCAAGGTCACCTGATGGGCAAAAGAAGAGATTGGATATAAGGTCTTGCTTAGAAATTGGCCTTAAAACATTCCCTGCTGGTGTCTTCTGGGTCATATACAAAAAAGAATGTCATCCGAAACATTTGTGTCATTTCTGCTACCCTGAACCATCATGCTTTCCATGCTCCTGGGATAGTGGCCAAAAACTTCAAGTCCTCATAAAGTGGACACAAGCACCAATATATAAGTTGCGTGACTAAATTACTCTGAGAGGATTTCAAAACCATTGAAATCTCCCTAATGCAAAACAAATAAACAGCCTTTTCTCCTTTCCCTCTGTTTTTGTTTCATTCAGTCTCTCTTTTCCTTTGCTATAGAAAAATCTCAGCAGCGGGGAGCTCCCTTCCCCAATTCCCATCAATTCCTCAACACTTGAAAATCTGATTTGTGCTCCCACCAGACCAAGCTGTGAACAGTGACTGCAAGCCAGGAAACTTACAGAGCGCCTGCTATGTGTAGGGGAGCTCCTCTAGGCACTCTGGGTACAATTAATCTTAGCCACCCATTGAAGCAAGTGCCAACACCCTCTTTACAAATTTGAATCAGAAATGTTAAGAAATGTTATTACAGGCATAACAGGGTCATTTCTTGTCTCATGCTCAAACATTACAAGCAGTAAAATTTATGGGGAATATAAACATGGGTTTATTTATTAAATCCCAGGAGACCAGCATTTGGAAACTCCCTGGAAAACCTGGGAGACAAAGAAAATATGCCTTAACCCCACAGAGATCATGCAGGCAGAAAATACAACTTTTTCTGGGACACTTCTTTTTTTTGTTTTTTAAGACTTCTTTTTTAGAGTAGTTTTAGGTTCACGGAAAAATTCAGTAGAAGGCACAGATTTTTCATATGCTCCCTCACTTCCACACAAGCACAGTACCCCCATCCCGCCTACTATCAACATCCCAAACCTGAATGGACTTGTACAAACCTACATCCTATACAACATGATCATCCAAAGTCCGTAGCTGACAGTGTGGCTCATTCTTGGTGCTATACATTCTATGGGTTTGGACAAATGTATAATGACATGCATGCATCATTATAAAGGCATACCCTGGACACATTGCAGGCTTGGTTCCAGACCACCACAATAAAGCAAATAGCCTTAAAGTGAGTCATGCAAGTTTTCTGGTTTCCCAAGGTAGTAAAATTTATGTCACAGGCAGGACTGGAACCACTAGAGCCACTGAGGAAGCTGTTTTTGTTGTCCAGTCAAAAGGTGATGGTTGCTTTGCCCATGATGGTTGCAAGATGGGTAAGTGGTGTCACTGGTCAGTTTTTTGAGATATAGGATGGTGGCAGAAGCTACAGAGCTTGTAGTTGGGTTGACTATCACTGTGAGGGAAAGAGAAAAATGAATTATAAGGGCTCAATACTCAGGATATGAGCCAGTGGCTTCCAAACACCTGCTTTTGGAATTGGGCTGAGTTGGCTCTATAAGAAATGTTTGGGGAGCTTGTTAAAATTATATATTCTTGAGCCTCGCACCTGAAAATTCTGATGTATTAAACCTGGCAAGTGGCCCAGGAATCTATTTTTAACATACTTCTTTAGTGATTCTGAAAAGAACTTAGCTCTGTGACTCCCAGAGTGTATGCGGTGGGTTTCTGTGGGCTACACCACTGAAGGGTCAGTATTATGTTACTCTATTAACGCTTTAAGAGCCCAGAATTTAAGTATGGTTATTTCTGAAACTAAGGTGCTTTTTTACTTCATTTTTCACATTTCTCTTTATTTTAAGTCAATAAAGAACACAAGCTATTTAATAATCATAAAAATATGTCACACAACAATATGGCTAGAGACTACAAAGAAATTTATAAAACCTACAAGCTAGTAAATAAAATGCTGTTTCATATACTTTCAAAAATAGGCAGAATGTAGATGGTACAAAATGATTGTTTGAGGTGTGTATTGGGGTTATATTTAAGAAATTCATGTTAATCAACATGCTTACTGAAATTTATATACTGAGAGGTTTTGATTTTATAATATATGAGACAAGATCCTAAACATATGTTTATCTATTCCTGAGGAAAAATAGTCACCACTGAAAAACCTCATCAAAGGGATATTTACGGAGATGTGGAAGGCACAGTTGATGGGAACCAAAACATTGCTTTACGTCTTAGAGAGAAGTACAATATTCCGTCACTTATCACGGATATTACATCCTAGACCCCCCTGCAAAGTAGGAACCTTACATTTATTCTACACTCTTAAAACTATGTAACTTTAACAACATATGTATACAGTACCGTAAAATCTCATGATATAGTGAAAATCCACTACAACTAATTAAATATAATTTTTTTTTAATCCCACAATACAGTGAGGCCGCGATAAGTGAACTGTGATATAAAGAGGGACTACTGTATTCTATTTCTCAGAACAGAAGAGATTTCTAAACTGGCTCACACTCCTTTGTTTCTACTTCCAGGTTTACAGAGGAGTAAACTCCCCAGCCCCCCAAAGTGAATCCTGGCCATGTGAATATTTCTGGCTTATGAAGAGCAAACAGTAGTAACATGTGTCTCTTTCCAGGCTGAAGCTTATAATTGCTGGCACTGCCTCTCCATTTCTCACTTCTCCTACCGCTGTGGCTGTGGGAGCACATGTCAAAATGAGATGCCCCATAATCCAAGCAAATAGCCTGAAAATCTGAGCCGTAGCACAGAGGTAAGATGCCCTGGACAAGTGCTAAGGTCAGTGGCAACAAAGAAGCTCTTATCGTGCTGCTCCATGAAGGATTTGGTATCATTTTTTCACATTAGCATAATCTAGCTTATCTTAAACTATATGCCTAATTTTGAAAACTAGGGTCTTTGTGATGAACTGTGTCAGAATTGCCTTGCAGATTCAGTGGCAATAAAGAAGTTCATTGGTTTCTCTTCAAGGCAGCTTGAGTAACATGAATTGTAGCTCAAGGGAAGCCACTGTCAGTGAAATGGTTAAAACATGTCATAGAAATGAAAGTAGCTGCTTCTAATGAAATGCCCTTGATATTGAAAGAACATGAAGGAGCTTGTAGAACAAACAAACTTGAACGTGAAATATTTTAATGTCATTTCAGACTTCCTAAATTTTGTCTGTTTATTGAGTTGTATACCCACTCAAGTTCCAGACTCAGAATGTAGAATATTTTCAGGAAGAAAGAATTCCTTGAGCAAATAATTCAAATCTGATTCACCAAGATGGAGTCAGGGAACTGTGATCTGAATTATCATTCTCTGGCATCACATGGTCTTCACTATCATGTAAAAATAAAAAGTTGAATTCTTGTTCTATCATAAAATTCAGGGTTAAAAGATCCTAAGAATAAAAAAAAAAAATGTTCTATTTATAAATCTCCAGTAGAAACAGTTGGAAGCTGACCATAAGAATGATCTGTTAAGAGTTGGTAATGACGCCCTCTGTAATATCTTTTTCTGCAAGGGCTTTTTCCCAACTCTATTGATGTCAAAATGTATTCAACAAGATTATAATTATCATGATTGAAATTAAGTTGTAAAATGCATCTGAGAATTCATTTGTTAGTGAGAAGCATAGTGCTAGAGCTCCTTTCAAAGAAGTGGTTCACTCCATGCTGGCCTGCCATCCCAGGCAGTCACCGTTTGTGGAGATGAGTCCCCATATGGTAGTACGTCTTGGGATTTCTCTGGTGATTCTCACAAGAATAAAGTTACTTTAAGGAGTCAACCAATAATCACTAGACCATATGAATCTAAACATTCACCAAGTAATTTTAAAGTTATAAATGTGTCTTTAAATATATATATAAAGGATCTTGTTTATCTAATAATCTCTATGTATGTTGTGAATTTCACAATACCAAAGCCCCCCAAATACTGGTTACCTTCAGAGAACTATCATAGCCTTTGTAGCACAGGAGTGGTACCCACGTACACTGTGGCTCTCTTGGGTGGTCTCTTTGGGCGAGGTCTTTCCAAACTTGGCCTTGACTGAAGTTACAATTTACCATGGATGATGCCCAGCAAACACTGAAAATTGGGACTCAATATTTCATAAGATTTTTTTGGATCTTGTGAGGATGGTGGTAGGAATTTTTCACTCTAGAGGTCTGCTTTGGCTTGACAATTCCAGTTTCTCTCTCATGAAATCACTAGGAAATACAATTCTAGAAGCCTCCTAGCGTTTTGCTACATCAAAATGAGAAAAGGATATGTGAACTACATAATTTGACTACCTGGCAATATCAATACTGCTGGTGTTACTTCCACCCAAGATGAGTTCTTGCTCCACCACCTTCTCCAACAGAACTCGATATTTTCTTCCACAGGCTGGAGTACTACATCACTGCATTATTGGTTAGAAAATGCACCTTATAGTTCTGAATTCTCCAGCTTTGGGTGTTACCCAAAGGGCCATGGAATTATATCTGAATTTATGTTAGCAAATTATTAAAATGTATTAAAAAATTCAGTCTCTTATTCTTTATACTTCATCTTCCTTTATCAGAAACACCAGCTAGTGTTGAAGCTTATTTTTCAGAATAATGTCAATTAAAAAACAAGTTAAAATTTTTAAGTTTCTATGGTTATCTCAGAGGACAAGAAGTACTTTAACCTTAAAACCCTCTAGAATACTTTTTATACCTTATACCATCTGTAAGTTTCTTTTAGAAACATTTTTCTGAGTAACTATTGTGCTAATATTTTTTCATCCAAGTCACAAATATAATTAAAGGACAAGAAAAGAAAGTCACCTGCAACTTCCTTTCCAGAGACTACTGTTGTTAAACATTTGAGAGGTTGTAGTTATAAATTTATTTTGTAATTAAGTTTACATATTTTACATGGAGATATATTGTGTATACTCTTTTGTTATCTGCTTTTTTCACTTATATACTTGTTTTTTTTATTTAATGCATTAGCATTATCATAATCTACATACAGAATGGACAAAAGCAGTTATAGTTGTGAATATGTCCAACACTTTATTCTTATATTATTACTTATTAATTATTGTATAATTTTCCATATGAACAACTGTACACATAATTTTGTCCCACCTTGTGTGTGTGTGTGTGTGTGTGTGTGTGTGTGTGTGTATATATATATATATATATATATATATATATATATATATATATATATATATATATATATACGCCCTGGCTGGTTTAGCTCAGTGGATTGAGCGTCGGCCTGCGAGCTAAGTGTCGCTGGTTCGATCTTCCAGTCAGGGTACATCAGAGAAGGAAAACTCTGACTCCAAAAAACCTCCGCTGCCTTGCGGCATACCTCTTCAGGGGAAAGGCTAAGGGAGTAAACCCTGACAGAAAATCCGGAGCCGGAGTCCCTAAGGCGGTTTGACGTTGTAGTCAACACCGGCAACTCCTGCGGCGCACCTGAAGCCAAGCTGTATTGACTCCGTCTTTCCCTTGGACCCTTCAGCTGCGAAGAGAGGGGGGGTCTGCTGCATGGGCAACAGCAGACCCTCCATATCACCCTGCCCAGGCTCTGTAGCTTCAGCGTCATCGCAAGATGTCGATTCAACACGGGAGGAGACAGATACGATGTCACTCCCGAGTCGGACTGCACAGCCATTCTCGGCGGTGCAGATAGACTCTTAAGAAGCTACACCATCGTCTCTCGAGACGGACGACTGCCGACGATATATATATATATATACAGGTATATTTTAGCAAACAAAAATACTAAATACTAATTAATAAAATGCAAGATAGTAGAAGCAAGGAGCAGAAAGGTGGTTGCCAGGGGCTGAAAAGAGGGAGAAATGGGGAGGTGATGGCCAAAAGGTATAAAGTTTCGGTTATACAAGATAAGTTCTAGACATGTACTATACAGCATAGTATCTATAACTAACAAGATTGCATTGTATACCTAAATTTTTCTAAGGGTACAGATTTTATGTTAGGTGTTCTTACCATATACACACACACATGCGCACGCTGCAATGGTAATAACAATACAGGAGGCAAGAAGAAATTTTGGAAAGAGATGGGTATGTTTATGGATTTGATGGTTTCATGGGTATACATGTATCCCCAAACTCATTAAGTTGTATACATTAAATGTGTACAGCTTTTCTACATGTTAACTATACCTCAGTAAAGAGGTTTAAACTTATCTGAAGAAGAAATACACTTTCCAGCAACAAACTAGTATGCAAACATCAACAACTCAGGATTTAGGGTGATATAACAACCATTATAGAAGAGTTTCCTGCAAACAAATCATTCTCTTTTACAAAGACAAGACACCAGATAATTACAAATCTGATGGGGAGTTCATTACCCTTCAACGTCACTGTGGCTCTAATGTTGTTAATGTTTTCCAGCTTTACCTTTTGTGATAAACAAAATAACAGCTTCCCAGAAATGATCATTCCTTAATCCCCAAATCTATGAGCACCTGGCAAAGTGGACTTTGTGAATGCAATTAAAATAGAGACCTTACATATGATATCACCTAATACAGGAAACTAAAGAACAACACAAACAAAGGAACTAAATAGAACAAAGAGCAGAATAGCAGTCAATAGGGGGGAGGGGAGAGGGAGAGAAGGGGGATAAGTAAGGGAAGGGTTTAATTAAAGAGCCTGTATGAAAGACTCATGGACATGGACAACGGGGAGGGATATGATTGTGGGAGAGGGGGTGGGTTGGGTGGGGGAGAGAAATTGGGGGAAAAGGGGACAACTGTAATTGAAAAACCAAAATAAAAAAATTTAAAAATATAAAATAGAGACCTTAAGATGAAAAGATTATTTTTTATGATGTGGGTGGATCCAATGAAATCAAATCACATGGGTCCTTAAGAATGGAGACTTTCCCAGCTGCAATTAGAGAGAGATGTGTCAATTGAAGAAAACCAGACAGATGTGATGTAAGACACATATTGATGTAAGTCTTGACCTGCCATTGCTGGCTTTGAGGTGAAGGGAGGAACCTAAGAGCCAAGGATGGCAGGTGGCTTCTAGAAGCTGGAAAAGGCAAGTGAACAAATTCTCCCTGAGAGAAAATGTTTAGGGAGAAAAACAGCTTTGTCTGTACCATGATTTTAATCCAGTGACATCCTTGTCAAACTTCTAACTTAAAGAACTAAGATATTATGTTTGTATTGTTTCAGCTACTGTTTGTGATAATTTCATAGCACAATTAAAAAAAAATCACTCTGATCTATAAAACAAAAGCAATCATTAGCCGAGTGTTTTCCTATCAAAGCCTTGTGTCAACATTTTGTTGTATTTCAGGGATGTGTCTAATAGCATGTAAATTATTTCCATTAAAACCTTTTAGCTAAATTTTAAATTGTAGATTTATAATTTTTAGTACTATAGCATGAAGCACTTTGGGCCTTCATGCTCTGAGGTTCAAAAACACAAGATTTTTACCAGTCAGAAAAATCTTTGGTCATTGTGCTTCATCTTGGCTATTCGTTCTAGGAGCAGCTGAGATTCTGAGCTCCATTACTGCCAACGCCCACCTGGATGTGACAACGCTCTGGAACTGCCATGAAGACAGTGCAGCAAAGGGGACAGGAGGCAGCACATGGCATCTGAGGGACTGAGCTCCTGCAGTGTAGGTGGGAACAGAGCAAAAGGAAACCTGGTGCCAATGGGGGCTGGAGATTTTAACAAGCTTCATCTGTTAAGACTTTAAAGTATAAGAGAGTCAAACAGTAATTGGGAAAAAGTAGAACTTATGATAAAATGCTGCAAAAAAATAGGACTTGTGAAAAAGAAAGTCTGCAAAACCGAACATAGAGAACATAAATACTGCAAGAAAGGAGCGAAATGAGGGAGAGGAAGAGCACGTCTATTAGAAATATTAGCACCATAAACAGATGCTAATCAAGAACTGTGGGGAGTGTACTCACTAAGATCCAAGCTGATATGTTCTCTGTCAGAGGAGCAGAAAGCCTTCAAGAGCACACGGACTGAAACGAACAGACAACCAGGAGAGTGATGGAAGAAAGGGCTCAGAAAGACTGAAAGCCCAACAGTGATGCAGACAGACTGGAGAAGTAACCTCCGCAAGGTTTGCCACAGGACGTCAATCAGTGACAGTGGGGTCCACCTTTGCAAGCAATCCTCTATGAATAGGAACAGGAAACGGAAATTTTGAGTTATGATGGAGAAGGCAGCAGAGATGGAAGACAAGAAAGGCCTCATCCAAGCTGAGATTACAAATTGTTTTCATAGAAGGAACGGAACAATTACAACAGAGATGAAGAGCACAAACATAATTCAAAAATATTTTACTGGATTGAATAAATGTTTTTACAGAGATTAAAAACATCCTCTGGCACAAACCTCTACAGTAGAGCTCTCACATCAGAAACCTGTGCTTCATTCTGTGCTAACCTTCTTTACGATCAGTATATTGATTACAACCTCTAAAATTTTAAAATCCATGGAAAAACTAAAATTCTACACCAATTAAAACTGAATCTTCAACTGTTTTATTTTTGCATCCGTTTTTTGTTTGTTAATTAGAATTTATATTTTAGAGCATTTTTAGATTTACAGGAAAATGAGGGGAAAGTAAAAAGTTCCCATACACCTCTTCATCCATCGCCATTTCCCGTTATTAACATCTTGCCTTGATATGGTATATATGTTACAACTAATGCACCAATATTGATACTGAGCTTCTGAGTAATTTTTCATATATTTTTTCTTTTTTCTACAATGAGCATATATTACTCATAATCAGCAAAAGAATGACACTTAAGTTAAAATGTAATAAAATACACTAGTCTGAAAATTTTTAAACGCAATTGTGTTTAAAAATAGGTACAGAGTAAGACTGGAATTCTTTGTTATATATGTTCCTTCAAGTTTTCTGTATTTACTAAATTTTCTATAGTAAGTATGTATGATTATTATAAATTAAGTTGAATAAAGGAAACTTCATCTCAAAGCATATCTGACACATTGGAATGGAAATAAAAAAACAGGGGAGTGTAACACAGGACAAGATCTGGCATAAGCTGTCAAAGACGTCTACTTCTCCACCACGGGTGAGCAGTGATGTGTGAGTAAGCAAAGGTCATTTGGATGTGGGGAAAAATTTTAAGGCAACGAGATTTTAAATCATGACCGACTTCTTTTCAAAATGGCTTTATGACCCTTGGACCGACCCATCCTGCCACCTCTGCGGGCACTGTTGCTTGGCTGCAGAGCGATTTCAATACACGGGACTTCTAGAACCTAAATCTTCTCACCAAAGATTTAAAAATTTGTGGAGTGACACTTTAAAGTAACTTATACGAACTGTCTGTTGTAGGGGGTCCTGAAGCCTGCTAAGAATTCCTGAAGCAGATTTCTTCAGCAGATTGATCTTATTTCACAGACTATTTAACACCATGTTATTCTTGCTGAGTTATTAATGAGTGATTGCAACACTCATATAGACATCTAACAGATATTAAATGTGTATTACAAGCCCACAATGGTCTGAGCATTTTGGGTTCGTGAACTTACCTAATTTTCACACAAAAACTGTGAGGTAGATGCTAACGTTGCCCCCATTGCACAAACGGAGAACAGAGGCAGAGAGACATTATGTAAGTGCCTTATGTTTCTGCCCCTCAGCAGGGGAGGGGGAGGGATTGAAAGATAACGTACCTGGTTTGAGTGCTAATCTCTATGATAAACTGTTTACATCAGTCAGAGTTCTCCAAAGACAAACAGCCAATAGGAGAGAGAGAGAAATCTGTCTCCATTTACCCACAACCACCACTTTCTGCAATCATCTATTGTAAAGACTTCGAATTTTAGAAAATCCTACGCTACTTATCTACTTATTATCTGCTTATTCTATGCAAATACGTGTCAGATAAGCTTTTTTAATTTTTTAAATTATTTTTTTCATTGCTTCTAGAGAGGGAAGGGAAAGAGAAAGGGAGAGAGTAGCATCAACTGTTTGCCTCTCCTCTGCACCCAGGCATCAAACCTGCAGTCCAGGTATGTGCCCTGACTGGAAATGAACTGCAACCTTCCTGTTATCAGAGGACATGCCAACCAGCTGAGCCACACTGGCCAGGGATAGAAGACTTTTGCAAGAAAAAATAAAACTATCACCCAGTCCCTGTGTCCTGAGCTCTTCAGGGTCTAGCAGCATCTCAAAGTTGACCAGTCCATCTTAGATACTGGGCTCCAGGAATAACTTTAGTGTCAGAATAGAGGGTATGACACTTCTCTAGTCATCACAAATGGCCCACCATTTCTACATCCACCAGAATCATACAGGGGCCCTGGCAAACATTTGCTCAGGATGTTAGCTAGAAGCAAATGATAGGTACTATGAAAGACCTATACCACCTTTCCTGCATGTGGCAGGCATTTGGAAGTTCTGTGATCACTCCCTGACATTACTGGCATTCGCTGGCATGAAGAAATTCCTACTGAGATCAGCTCATCCCTGTTTTGTGTTGTTCCGTTGACAGTGCTTATCCAACACAACACTAATATATTTATTGATTTTCCCACCTCTTAGGTTTTGAACAGGGCATGAAACGTTTTTCTTATCAGTTCCAAAATCTGGAACTTTTTACAATGCCACACAGGACTCACTCATATTCTAAAACTTAAGGAAAGTAGTCCCTTTGCCCACTGCTATCAACCTTGTGACAGCAGCTACTCAAAAATCTTTCAGAAGCCCTTTGAAGAAACCTCCATTGATCCCCCAGCCTTTCTTCAGCAAAACCATCTGTATCCTCAGTCACTGAAACCTGAAATATTAATAAGCAGGGAGATCGACTTCTACAACACAAAAGCTCAGAAACAAGGGCCAGCTTTGAACCTTCCCTTCTCCACTGTTAGAATTTTTTCTGCCTTAGGCAGCTGGGATTTAGCTATCAATTTGGAATAGCAAGATGTGGAAAGTTACTGTCAGTGCTTAAGGAAGATTTGTTCTTCTCTTCAAAACCTCATTTTTCTTTTGGGTTTAAAAATAGAATTGAATCTTGTAAACTGAGCCTTGTTTCAGGATTCCGTGGAGCCCACTAAATTGTCAAAGCCAGTAGGCTAGTTTGCATACTGCAAAGATAGTAGAAGTTACGTTGGCTTTCATTTATTTCAGAGTTGCTTATTCTAGTTCTGCAGGTTCCACTTTGATGACAGGATATTCCAATTGGATATAAACATTTTTCTGAGGATAGAAATGCAGATAGGCTTATTTCTTGAAGCATTGTTAATGAAATCTACATTGCAATTTCTAAAGAAATAACCCAAGAGCATTAAAGGTAAAGTTCTGATAACCCCACTATTGGCCTTAAAATTCAGATTTCTAGTGACAACTATTTGAGCTGTCAGTCATAGAGAATATATATAGTTGGAAGATTGTCAAATTGACCCTTGATATCTGTATAAAGAGTGTGCACCTGAGTGGTAGATAGGCAAACATGAAGGTATTATCAAGCCTGTTTTTCAGGCAGCAGAATGGAGTTAGGAATAAATCAGTTCCTATTGGATAGTCATAGGAGCTCAGGGACAATTTTTGTTGACAATGATGCCAGTGGAATGTCCAAAGGAAAAAAATAATGCAGTTTCTCTTTGAGGCATATGATTCTGTGGTCTTGAGGAAAGTGAACAGATTGGGACATTCATATTTCTGTGTCCCTTCTGCCATGGTTCAGAGTGAACTTTCTTTCATTGCAGGAACACTCTGGAGAATAGTGGCCAAAGAGTGACTAGACTTATAGGTTCCACTTCCAGGCTTGAAACAAGCCCTCCTAATTATTGAGAAAAAAAAGAGAAAGAATTAGACAACAGCACATTTCTAAACCGTGTTATTTCTAAAAGGAATTGCTCAGCAACTTGAATTCCAAAGTTGAAATCGCTAAGGCTGATTTCACTTGAGTCCACAGTTTAACTTCTTAGTTTTTTTGGTTATTCTATGGAATGTTTCTATAGGGCCATACTCCTAAAGTTAAATTGTCAAAAACAATAGTAAAGTAAGTATCAATGCTTGTGACTAGTGGTTCCATTGATACAAAGAACCAAGAGTTTCCTGTGCTTTGTGTATGAATCTATATTTCTATTTAATTTCTTGATAAATATTTCAAATAACCATGAATATCTAAGTTTGCATACTTAACATATAATTTACATGTTTTTAAGTTACTTGACACGGTATACTTCTTCTTATAGTTATGGGATACAAGTAACTAATGTATTGGGGTATATATATTGTTATGGCCTCTACTAGAACAGGGAAATTATTCTAGGTGGGTTAAGGGATTTCCATGATTAATTACAACATCTGGCCCATGTCCCTCCAAGGGGGTCTTCTCTGGCTGATCATGTAGCTCTTTATGGATTTTGAAGACCTAATATTTCCTGTGGTCTTTTGCTCTTCCCACACCTATCAGGTACTACCCATTTATTCATTCATTCAATTATTCATTTCATCTATTCATTCAGTAAATCTTTACTGAGTGCCCAGCAGTACTCTGGGTAGAAAATGCTGATACACTAGGGAACAAAGCACTTTCCATCCTCATGGTACTCAAGCCTTTTACCTTTTTCTTCCATTTCAAGTTCTTTGGCCATTTTAAAGTATCATCAGTATCAATAATAATGATGATACAACTTTTTATCTTTTTCCTTTTAGTGACCTTTGGCTTACAGAATATCAATGGAAGATAAAGTCATACTTGGTGCTGTTATTGCAACTTTGAACTATGACTTTTGTTGCTCTGTGGATTTATGTCTTAAAGTCAAAGATCTAAAATTTAGTCCCAGCAATACTTCACCTCTTCTGCCTTTAAAATTACCACACACAATGACTATTATATGCAGCGCCTATTACATGTAAATATTCTTTTTGAAAAGGTGATTTTTTTTTAGATATTACAACACTTATTTTTTCTGATAAACATCAAGAACAATCTAACACAATCTGACCATTAAGTGACATTTCCAATGCAGCACATTTCCTGCAAAAATGCTCCCTTTTTACAAAGATTAAGTTTTGGCGCAGATTCTATAATGTTCCCTTGAAAACAGAACAACCAGGGCATGTAGGGAGAAAATAGCATTCAACTCTCCTGAATTACGTTGTTATTTTTTATTCAAATTTATTTAAATAAAGTGCTTAGTTCTCTTTAAAAACCTGTGTTTCTCCTGTTGACTTATTAGCAGTAAAACAGATCCCCAAAGCCAAAGATATGGAGATTTATAATGCCTTCTGGGAGCCCAGTTTGCTTTTCCACATCCCATTCTGACATTGTCAAATATTAGTCTTGGCAGAATGGCAGACGTTGTCAGTAGCAGCCCGAAGGCTTGATGGCTGTCCCATCATACATTGTCCAGTGATGGCAGAGTGTAGAATGTGTCCTTGTCACAGAGGAAGAGCAAATCAATCAAGCTGGCTTCTACAATTGTACCAGACATAAGTGATGCACCACGTTCTGGCTTGTTGGCCATGGCCATGGAGGCTATGGGAAGGCAGGGTGGGAAAACTCTGCAGAGCATTACCAACCACATCAAAAGTAAGAATGATTCTTTGGGGCTTTTTCCCTGAGCAATTTATAATACAAATTTGTTGTATTGGATTTTTTTCTGCAATAACTCTGTGAACTTCTACATTGTGTTTTTGCTTGATGGAGCCCAACTCTTAAATGATCTGTCCCAAAACTTATGAGGAATTGAAAACTACAGAGAGAAACCACTACCCAGTGTTTTTCAAAGTTAAGTAGAATTTAGTATTTCAATTAAATGTGTTTCTCTGATTATTTGTATCAGCCAAAATAGAATATTTTCAGAAATATGCAATATTACTTAGCTAGAAATAAGTGAGTATAAGATTTTTTAAAGCATGATAAAATGAAATGAAAATTCACACTGGCTGCTAATGGAAATGTAAGTTGATGTGATGATTCTAGATTAAATTGGCTACTGAGACAAAAGATTTTAAACAGTTTCATATGTTTCAATCCTGAATTCTATTTTTAGGATGGTACTATAGCTGCAAATTTTTTAAATTTTCTTTGTATATTGTAAGTTTTGAGTGCCTCAAATTTTTTTTTCTCATTTGCAGATGAATAATGGAATGCCAGTTTATGTCATTGGAAACTAATGGCCGTCTTAAATGCTGCCACTGAAAAACATCTCAGAAAAAAAGAAGACAAACATGTTCCCTTTTCCCTACAGTTAGAGAAAATATAACACTGTGCTGTGAACATGCGAATGCACAGATTAGTTTTTATAAAGTAGAAAAAAAATTGAGAACATCTAAAGAATTTTCTTTTTGTCTTTTTTTGTTGTTGTTGACACTACTAGAAAAGCCTCCATTACCCCCTCTTTGCCCTTCTCTACCCAGCCCCCACCACTCTTTCCTAGAGAATTTTCAGTTCTCATTCTCTCATCCAATGTGATGCCTTACACTAAAATGTGTGGTCCTATTGTGTTTCTGTCATGAAAATTGCCCTTGAAAGCGTATTTGTGAAACAGGGACACAAAGACTTCATCAATTGTTGCTATATCCTGTGAAACATGATCTATAACCCCAGAGCTGGGAGCTCTGTTTGTGTAGCTTAAATATGTTTCCTCATAAGAAGACATAAATTGGCATGTCTGTTTTCTAAAAGGATCAGATACTTTCGGGTTTTGTCTGTGAAGCTACATAGGCTCATTGGCACATCCCCCTTTCTCCACATGGCTGGAAGTAAAATTAACCCACAACTCTATAGAGTCTGTAATTGAACTGAAAGTTTCAGGGTCTTTTTAAAATTTATATTTATAATACATTATCCTAAGAGACTAATTAGAAAAGTTGATTTAAAGATATGTGGCTAAGAATGTTCATTGAATGTTATTGATAATAGTTAAGAAAATCGGCAATATTCTTGAGAGCCACAGGAGAACACTTTGACCATCTGGGCATGTCAATCATATCTCTACACAGATCATGCAATGGTGTCATGTTTCCCATATTATTGGAAATGTGTAATGTGTCAAAGAAAAAATAAAACAGAACATTAAACTAAACATAGAGCCAAAGGATTAAAATTTTGCATATGCATTTATGGTTTGCTCTGAGTGGCAGAATTTTGGGTGATTTGAATCTTTTTCTTTATATTTCTCTGAATTTTCAACTTTTTCTACAGTAAGCATATTTTGATAATTAGAAAAAAATACTAAAATGTCATGAGAAAAGCCAACAAAATATTTATAAGCATCTCAATATTCATTATTTTTCCATATTTAAAAAAAATGTCAGATGAAAAACATGAAGGTATTCAGAAGTAAAAATTGGTTGTTACAGAATAGTCATAGGGATGTAAAGTGCAGCATACAGAATATAGTCAATAATATTCTAGTAACTATGTATGGTGTCAGATGGGTCTGAGATTTATCAGGATGATCACTTAGTTATGTAATGTCTAAATACTGGCATGTACACCTGAAGCTAATATAATATTGTTGTCAACTGTAACTGAAAATAAAAAATTATTTTGAAAAGTCAAAGTCTCAATGGGAAGGCAACTTATTTCTATTGCTATTGCAATTTCTGTCTTTCTCTAAATCACTCTGCCTTCTTCTGAAGAGAATGAATCATTGGTGAAAATCTGGATTTTTCTGTCAGTTTTTATATTTCTTATCAATATTGAGGGAATCTACACTACTTAAAAATAAATATTATTTTTAAAAACATAATTTACTTCTTTCATTGGTGGAATAATGAAAAAGTAATAATATATCTACTGAAGACTAGAAAATTATATAGAATTTATAGGCCAAACTGTAGGTTCAGTAAAATCTAAAATCAGTGCTAATGATCTAATTTTTTAAGAACATTTAGCTGATCACAGAATCCTCACCTAATTTCTGGAACAATTTATTGGCATTACCCAGAACTCTGTGCAGCATGTTATCCCCCCTAAATAACTTCTTGAGGAAGAGATAAAGCTGCCCACATATGACATCATAGCATGGCACCTGGTATCTATCCCTTATTTTTTATCCTGGTGTAGCTGGCATTTTCTCAGAGATTAGGTTCATTTCCAAAAGCAATAATCTATACTTAGGTTTCTCTTCAAAACAAATAACTCTTTCGCCTTTTACAAAAGCAAGAATGTCATAGACTGCTCTCAATGTTCTCCCCAAGGGCCTTTTCAGAACAGGTAATGTCATGGTTCTCTCTGGAAGGAAGTCCCAAGCTCATTGCCAGCATTTTAATGCACAGATTTTTCTTGTTGAATGTCTTGGGTGAATATTTCATAATCACTTTCTGGATGCAAATTAAGACAGCCCTTTTGTCAGAGATGGCCAGTGTCACTGTCACCCACTGTGATGGTGCATACTCTGACACCTTTTCTCCAGACTTGTCTCTGAGGCAAGAGAGCGATGGTGGAGTGTCTGAGAAGCAACAGGCATGGAAAAAGAAAAGTGATAGGAAAGGCACATGTGGGCAACAAGTCAAAAAAAAATGGAAGCAAGAAACACTCAATGGGCTCGTAACTGGATCTGAGATAGTGAGCCTCGACAATGCCTTCCCCTTAAATATCAAAACATGTTTACAAATGAAAGTGCTGTTATAAGTCAAAGTCACATTCTCATTTGCAAATGGTCACAAAACATACAATTGATAGAATGCGGTTTAGCAATTTAGCATTAAAACAGAACTAGTGTACCAATAGTTTTTAAAATGTATAACTATTGATTATGAGCAAGTTTACCATGCAGTGGTGTTGACTATGCTACTTAAGTTCTGTGGAGAAGTTAATCTTGGCTAAGGGTTATAAAAGAATCTATAATTTTAGCTCAGAAACAAAAAGACAATAAAATTGTCTATCAGTTTTTTTCCCTGTGGTTTTTGCAATTTACAAATCCATTTTCTTTTATATCTTCAATTCACTAAGAATTAATGGTGAGAACAACAAGATGCCTAACCAACTTTGTTCGTGCTATAGTCACATCTGTCTAGATGCTGTGGTTTCTGTCACTGAATCAGTCATACTTTGCCAGCATTTGTGAGGACTTGGCTGTGTTCAGGTGTATTACCAGGAATGGGCATGGACCTGGAAGGAGGACTTTACAAGTGCATGAAGGAAAAAGGCAGTTGTAGGTTTTATGTAATTACAACAGGAAAAATATAAAAAGGCAGAGCAAGAGAAACTGCTCTTGAGAGCTTCATTTATTTTTTTAACTTTATTTTTATTGTTGACATTATTACAGATGCCCCCATTCCCCCCTCTTTCATGCACCTCCATCCAGCCCCCACCTAACCCTTTCCTGACCATCACCACTGTTGTCTATATCTATGGGTTATGCATATATGTCCTTTGGCTAATCCCTTCACCTTCTTTCTTCCAGTCCCCCTCCCCCCACCCCTCTGACAGCTGTCAGTCTGTTCCATGTATCCATGCCTCTGTTTAAGAGCTTTATTTATAGCCTGAATAGCAGCAATTGCACCTATAACGAGTTTTCTGTATGACATATTACAACCTTGATCCACAGAATGTAGTGGAACATAGAGAAGAGGTCTGTCAGGAGCAGAGAACCAGGTACTGGAAATCAGGGGTCTGAACAGATAGCAGAGCTGCATGAGCAAGGCTCATGGGTGCTGGTAAGAGACATGCAACTGGAAGTCACTGTGGTAGGCTGCAAAATGTCCCCCAAAGATATAAACATCCTGATCTCTGGCCCCTGCAAATGTTCCCTTATATGGCAATAAAGGACTTCACAGATGTAATTAAGGGTCTCGAGATGGAGAGCTTGTCCATGATGATCTATGTAGGCCCTGAATGCAATCTCATGTAATCTCATGAGAGGGAGGTGGAGTGAATTTTCACACATGAATAGAAGCAGAAGAGGCAATGTGACCACACAGGTGGCAGAGGTTCCACTGATGCAGCCACAAGCCAGGGAATGCTGGCAGTTACCACCCTCCATGCCCTTGCCTTCTGTCCTGCCTGGTGGTCTCATCATGGTTCGATATTGCTGCTCTGCCATCTTGACTGCTCCCCTGGTGCCCTGTCTAACTGCAACCCCTAATCTCTACTTCAGTTCATCTTCTGTAACTTTACCAAATAAAAAAAAAAAAAAAACCTAAAATCCTTCAATGAGATTCCTTTGTTCCTGATCTTTCCTCATCCCCATCAGGTTCTCAGTGTCACGATGCAGCTCAGCTATAGTGCCCCGAATGAGACATGCCCTCTCCTGCTTTCTGGCCTTGGTTCAAGACATTTTTACTTCCTTGGTCTGAAATGTTCTTCCCCAGCCACTCTTCCCAGTGAATCTTAACTTCTTCTTTTCCTCCACTTAGTCAGCACCTTGGAGAAGCCCTCTCTGACCCCTTCTTGTTGAGGGGCTGTCCCTTCTCTCCACTCTCAGTGTTCCAACTATGACCCTCATTGCAACCTCCACCACCCTGCACGGATGTGGCTGGTTTTATTTTTGTTTCCCCCATAAAGATCTTGCTCAGGGGCTTATTTGTCCATCTTCATCGCAACTTCTGGCTCCTAAAGGGATTCCCACACATAAATGCACAATTCATGTAAGCACAGCTTCACAGGTACACCTAACCAGGTTTTGTCCCACTTGTTTTTAGGAGGGGCTAGGGAATACACCAAGGTAAAAACAATAACATGGTAACAAGCATAATGGGGGAGAAATGGAGGTAAGAATACTGCAATAAAAAGAAAATTAAGAGGAAATTCTTAAGAAGTAAAGGTAGCTTTGTTCAGAAGGTAGTTTCCCTCTCCCGTCAACAACCAAAACAGGGTCCTCAATAGCTTTGTGTTGGAATAAGGAGACTGGTACTCTCAAACCTGCAGGCAGTCGGAAGAGCAGCAATTACAGCACCTGAGCAGCAAAGAGGACGTATCCATGGCTGCAGAGTTCTCACATGAAAGTCGTTCTGCTTTTTCTCTAATTAAAAAGGACCCAATTTCCCTCTTTGGTATGCCTGAATAGGGAGCCTTGTGATTGAAATAAATAAAAATGTGTGCTTTTCTTCACGACACTGCAGAACTGATGTAGAGATGCTGACACTGCCTCCTAACAAGTGTGCCCAGCACACTCCAGAGAGAAAAGGTTTGAGAAGCATGATTCTTCATTCAACCATCTTTATACTGCGCTTGCCAGACTCAAAGCCGTCTCCACGTTTAATGAGGAAAGGCTTTAGGGGCAGTGTTTCGTTTTATTTGTTCTAACCCTGCCTCTTCTTCTGTAATGGAGCTCTGCTTTGCAGCCTCACTCGTACCGTTAATTGGGAATTGAGACATCTGCCACAAACTGTTTCCATTTCCTTCTAGAACTAGCAGCTTATTCTCCTCATCTTTAAAGAAGTGGAGTCCTGGTACAAGCAAAGGATCCAGCTTTACACCCCAGGTCTTGCCTTAACACACAGTCAGTCTCTTCTGTCCCATGGTAGGTCCTGGATGCATTTATATCACCTGCTGGGCAGGCATCCAAGATTGCCCTTTCTTCGCAGTCAGAATAAAAAGGAGGAAGAATATTGGACAGAAAATCAGACCTGACAACCTGTCTGTGACAACACAGCACTGAACAACCTCACAATAGGAGGTCAGCATTTTTCTCTTGGTTTTTATTTCCAGTTGCCCCCTTTTGCCTGGAGCAGTAATGGCTGCCCTCATCATTCTGATATTACTGCACAACCTCTAACTCAATTTTTGAAATGTCTCCTTCATTGAAGAGCAGAATCCTTTATTTAAAAGATTGCTATTGGCAAGATGATAAACAGTTAACCCCATTTCTGAAATGGCCTGCGTAGAAGAAAACATTTACACTTCTGTCAATTTTGTTTTCAGTAGAATATAAATGATAATTAGAGCAATGTGGCCATCATCTCTCCTGCAGCAACTGACTCACAAGATGCATAATGACACAAATCCACATATTTAAAGATCCTTTGCCTGCAGGCAGGAAAGAGGAGACATTAACCCCATTAAGATGAGAGCATTCTTTGGAGCAATTTTGACCACCAATTGCTAAGCTTTCAGGGCTTGTGCTTCTTAGGTTGAGTGGTGGTGGTTCTTTGGGGTTTAAATGAGGTATTTCAGAAAGTGCACACAGCCTTGCCTGGCACCTGGTACGTGCATGTGAGAGCTGATGGATTAAGAAAAGCAGAGACATTTCTGCCAGTAGAGAGAGACTTATTAGCACCCAACATACCCCAAAACACAGAAGTCCAGTAAGACTGAGTACAAACCGAGTCCAAAGTGAGACATTTTCCCCCAAACTTTAAAAGCCAAAATATCATAAAACATCTCATCCCCTCCTGATTCCACACCCTCTCAGGATCATGTGACAGCAGGTGTAGTCACAGAAGTTCCTGACCCCTCGTCCCTACCAGGGGTTATTTCAGATTCATACCACCACCTGCAGGGTGAACGTGTTAGTGGAGCTGGCTTCCCTCTGGGACACTGTGAAAGAATTATTAATATTCTCAAGTAATTAGCTTTATAGCAACAGAAAGCAGAAAACATCAGTGAGAAAGTCATTTTGCACAAGCCTTTTATTTAAAGCTATTCTGCCGTGAGGAAACTGGCAGGAAAAGGAGACAGAAATTCCAAAAATACTCTAACTGCGTTTTTGAGCCTCCTTACATTTTAATATATATCAGCACTCCTTTACATGAAAGGAATGTTTTTCTACATGCAAATTCATTTCTCTTCATTTTGCCGAGTGTGTGCGCTCTGTGGGTTTCTGTGAGCAGGAATCTGAAAAGATCGTCGGCAGCCGTCCGTCTCGAGAGACGATGGCGTAGCTTCTTGAGAGTCTATCTGCACCACTGAGAATGGCTGTGCAGTCCGACTCGGGAGTGACAATCCCTGCCGCACTTGTTACAGGTGAAGGCAGATGGCTGTTGTTGCTGCTGTTGACGCTGCTTCCGCCTCGATCTTTTCTGGACCGCCTCCTCGTTGCGCGCAGCCTCTGCGCGTGACGTACCTTGCCTGACCGCGAGCCTCCAGGCTAGGCGGTCGTCTGCTTGAACTTCCCATGTGTTGAGATTGATGGAGCATTGTGTCATGTCCTTTTTGCAGATGTCTTTGAACCGCAGTTTTGGGCGCCCTGTCATCCTCTGGCCTTCTGCTAGCTTGCCGTAGAGGAGGTCTTTGGGGATACGGCCTGCATCCATTCTTTTGACATGGCCGAGCCACCTGAGGCGTCTCTCACTAAGAACTGCATGCAAACTGCTCATGTTGGCTCGCTTCAGCACCTCGGTGTTGGGGACTTTATCCTGCCAGGCGACATGCAGGACGCGTCGTAGGCACCTCATGTGGAAGCTGTTGAGTTTCCTTTCGTGCCTTGCGTAGGTGGTCCACGTCTCGCTGCCATAGAGGAGAGTGCTGAGTACGCAGGCTTGGTAGATGCGCAGTCTGGTTTTCTCAGTGAGGCTGGAATTGTTCCACGCTCGCCGGTTCAGTTTGGCCATAACTGTGGCTGCCCTGGCGATTCTCCGGTTGACCTCCAAGTCGACTGACAGAGAGCTCGAGATGGTGGACCCGAGGTAAGTGAAGTCGTTGACAACCTCCAGGGTGTATCCGTCGATGGTGATGCATGGGGGAGTCCCCGTGCCTTGAGCCATAACGTTCGTCTTCGTCAGGCTGATGGCTAGTCCGAACTCCTTGCATGCGTGGGAAAGGCAAGTGACTAGCTGCTGGAGTCCCTCTTCGGAGTGTGATGTCAAGGCTGCGTCGTCGGCGAAGAGCATCTCACGGATGAGCACCTCTTTGACTTTGGTCTTGGACCGGATTTTCTGTCGGGGTTTACTCCCTTAGCCTTTCCCCTGAAGAGGTATGCCGCAAGGCAGCGGAGGTTTTTTCGAGTCAGAGTTTTCCTTCTCTGATGTGCCCTGACTGGAAGATCGAACCAGCGACACTTAGCTCGCAGGCCGACGCTCAATCCACTGAGCCAAACCAGCCAGGGGATCTGAAAAGATAATGACATGATATTTGTATAATGTCAGTGCTGGTCCACTACTATTTCCCTGTTGCGTCTCTGAAACTTGCTTTCACCCAGAGAGACCTAGGAGGACTCAGGGAGGGTGGCGGGCATGGGCAGGGCAACAGTGTCAGTCACTCAGATTATTAACATTGGAAGCACCAGCTAATAAATGGAGGACTATGGATGCTACCTCAGGCTTACCTGGCACCACTGCTGAGAGGAAATTTCTAAGCTGAACTGGATTTGTAAAAGGTCTAAGATGACAAAACCAGGGTGTTTTTTTCTGGTTGAGGAAGGAGCAGCCCTGCCATCCCCAAGCAACACTGCTCCCATTTGCTTTGTAAATTCCTTCCACTTTGTGGGTGTTTGACTGTATTCAAATGAGTCCTGATCCAATTGATGATTCCAGAGTTTTTAATTAAGCAAAGATTTAGGTCCCTACCTCGGAATAATTTAATGTAACTATACCCCAGGGGCAATGTTTATTTAAATGAACAAGGCTTGTGAACTCAAATGCTCATTTCCAAATATTACGCAACAGAGCAGCTCATAATTAAAAGAACGTCTGCTTCACATAACCTAAATGAATGTTTGGATTTCTATCACAGATGCTTAATGCAAAGCAAATGGAGTAGAAATATTCAAATGGGGTTAACTCATGAAACTGAAAGTCATATTCCAGGAGGAAAATCAGAGGCTGTTCCAGCAAATAGCACACTGTGTTTATGTGATGATCAATGCCAATATAGGGTCAGCAGACAATACACTGCGCTTTGTTCGTTCAGCTCATGGATCTGTCTCTATTATGGGGACTTTTGCCAGCCTTGCACCTTAAAATTAACTCTTCTATTGTTTGTAAAGCAAGATCTTCTCCTTATTATCTGTGTGGCCTTGGGCAAGTAATTTGCCTGAAACTATCCAATGGCATTACCAACCTCCCTCAAAGAGTGGGAATGGAAAGAAAATTAAGCAGAGTGCTTGACAGCAGTATATATATTATTAGTGTTATTTTTAAAGTCCATTAAAATCACTGTTTAAAATAAAGTGTGTGCACCAATAAAAATCCTCGACAGCTTTATTTTAATGGCTACATATCTATAACTGTATCTATTCTATATTAATATTTATATCTATTAAGAAGACCTCGGAAAGTTATAGTGTCACAGAACCATTGAGCATCAATCAAGCTAAAAGCTCCCTTGACGAGAAGTCCCTTGTAAAGAATCTGATTTAAACTGGCATTGAGTCCCATCTCTCATAAAGCCATCCATGTATTCAAACACACATTTGGTGTTTATTCTCCATGTCTCCTCTAAAATTCCAGTTCATATAACTCTTATTAATTTTCTTCAATGTGCCAAGATCTGGACATATGATTTCATATTCATTATTTTTCAATCCTCACCAGAATTTTTAGGGTATTATCAATTCAATATTTAAAAATTAGAAAACAGTGAGCCAAACCATTTGAGGAGCATCTCCAAGGTCACATTAGTGAAGAGAAGAAAAACCAGTGTTCAATCTTTGTATCACAACTTCTGAGAATCTTCAAATATTTAACATTGCTAAACTGCCCAGGTATTACCAAGGTGCTGAGTACTCCAGGGACAGCCAAACTACATATGTGTGTGTGTTCCTTTCTGTGGTTTCCAGTGCCTCTAAAAACCACAGGTCTGGCCATCTTTTACTTCCTGACCACCTTGTCAAGGGCTGGCCATTGTACTTAGGCTGCAATCCCAGAATAGAGCCCTTCACCATGGCCTCAGCCACTCTCTGGCCTCATTCCTGTGTGGCCTTGAAAGACAGTAAAAACAAAAATCCTCCCCCTAGACAGAGCTTTGGGCATTGCTCTTGGCCATCCTCTGTATATAGAAAGACAAGTGACTATAGCATGAATATATATATATTCAAGGTTAGTGGAACAGAGGTGAATGACTTGACCAGCTAGCTAGAAAGTAGATTAGATAATGGACACAAAGAAGTCTGGATAGAGGAATGTGAAAGGATGTACAATAGTGGGTAGACACAAAGTAGAATAATGTTTGCATCACATAAAAGCATCTACCACAGAAGGCGCTCTGAGCAACCAAGTAAGTAAAATGACTCAGCCACTTAGCACCAGGTCTCTGTCATTGGTTTAAATCACAATAGATTCCCCTAGACTCTGAGCTCCTAGAGGGGGTGGGGACTCTATTATATTGCATGCCAAGTACTATGCACTATATATGGCACATAGTAGGGAGCTCATTATATGTTCATGGAAAGAATGAGGGTCATCATTTATTCAGCATCCTCCTTTGGCTTGTCACTTTGTTTTTCTGTTTACTTCTGCTTTCTACTAGGAAATAAGGGGAAAAACCCACAATTCATCAAAATAACTGTGCAGTGCACAAATTACTTTTCACATCCAAGGTCAAAGGAGTTTTATCTTCAAAGAAGTGTGACAAGACAGAGCTTGGTGGTGCCTTTTATGGCCTCCATGCCTAGGCCTTGAGTCCAGAGAAATGTCAGGCTCCTGGCAAGCTTGGTGACAGTAAGAAAGTTAAACGTCTTTTTTTCCACACATCACAAACAATGTTCAGGGACTCTGAGATGCTGAAAGTATGGAATAATAAATTTATATTTATGGTTTAGCAAGAATAAAACATCAGTATTTTTTTTTTTTTTTAGCTAATAATTTTATCAACCAGGTCTGACAGCCTAAGGCTGTTTTTCTTCTCCCCAGACAAGGTCTTTCTTACATTAAGATATAAATTATGACACAGCTTTTTTAGACCAAATAATCCTACAGACACTGAAAATTTATAGTTATTTTCCATCCGTGAGGACAATAAATGCATCCTAATGAAGAAAAAAGCAACCCTGAATTTCTTCAACTCTAAACCTAGTCTTTTATTAAAAATAAAAAGGTAAATTGTTTTCACCCTAAATGTAGTTAGTTTTACCCTGAAAATCTGTATGATAGTACACCTGAAATTAAGTTTGCTTTTTAACTAAATAGACAAAAGTATCGCTTTGATCATAATATAAGACAGTAGTATGAAGAGTAAGATTAGTTGTTCCCATGTGCTCTTCTGGTTTGGAAAACAAGAAACTTCAGGCATGAAGAGGTATAATGAAGTATAGATTATGAGGGTTTCTCAATTGGCATGTAAAATGATGTGCTCTGTATGGTACCCTTTCACCTCATCTAGACGTGGTCAGATCCAGACAGATTCTACTGGGACTCCCTCACAGTATCTAGCTAAGTGGCTTGAGCAGGCAAGTGTTTGCTATTTGAACAAAAATTCTGAATGTTGTGGATTTAACATTAATAGAGGGTGGACTTAAAAATTTGGACCAATATTTCTACTAAAGACAACCAGAAAACTTGGACACAATTTTAAAGTCTGCTGGAAAATATTAGAGAAAGCTGATAAGGTAGTGACATATTCGAGAGTTAGATCCAAAAGAGGATTTAGAGTCTAATTTCACTTAATGACATCTTCCAAATTATGGAAAGTATAGAAAAAAAGTCTAAAACTATGAGCAGTACTTCTGACAGCCTTGTAGAACTATGGGGCAAGAAATGGACCCTAGATCATACAGTGTAGAGCGGTCCTGACAAGCTATCTAAAATCTAAGCTGTGGTGCTTATGGAACACACCTCCAGGTACAAATGAGTTTTTAAAAAAGAAATGAACTAGCTTTAGAAATTACGTAGCCAAGCTTTGAGTCATTTCAAAGCTCAGACCCTGATACTAGTTAAGGTGATGCCAGAATCTAGTGCCAATGCCTGCCAAAAGCAAAATTAAATTTTAAAAAATTAAATACTCTCTGGAGGACAGAGCCATTAATCTGGGCCTCAAAGGTATTTGTCCAATTCTATATACTATGCTTTACACTAAATTAGAAATGACCAGCATGCAATCAGATCAATAACATGAATTAAAATAAAGAAAAAAAACAAACATTGGAAACAGATCCATATTTTCAAAGATATAAAGCACGAGAATGAGAACTCAAGAAAAGAACAGAAAACTATAAAATGAAAAAATTAAAATTATAAATATAAAAATTAAAATAACTAAAATTAAGGACTCATTAGATGGATTATCAGATTAAACACAGATAAAGAGAAAAATCAGTGAACTGAAAGATGAGACAGAAAAAGTCCAGAATGAAGCAAATAATTTTAAGAAGATAATTTTTTTTTGAAGAGAGGATAAGTGAAAATATCTAACATATGTATAATTGTCCCACAGAGAAAGATTTAACATAAAGTAGAAACAACATTGAGGGAAGCATGGATGAGAATTTTCATAAATTCATAAAAGATGTGAAGACACAAATTGAAAAAACAACCCTGGATTTTCAAGAAAGACAAATAAAAAGCCACAAATTTCAAAGTAAAGTTAAATAAAATCAAACAAAAACATTTTAAATATGCCAGGAAAAAAAAGAGATAACCTTCAAAGAAGAAGCAATAAGATTTGTAACTCACTTCATAACAGGAACAAGCAAAACTAGATAAAAATGCAATGATATATACATGCTGTGAAGAGAAAAATAAAAAAACAAACTAGAAGTCTACATTAAAAAAATAAATTCTTCTCAGTTTGAAATATATAGTTCGAAAAATAACAAGAGACTAAAAATATATAATTTATTACTAACAGAGCTGCAAGACAGGGAACATTTAGAAATGCCTTTCAGCCCTGGTTGGTGTGTCTCACTGGATTGAGTGCTGATCTGCAAACCAAAGAGCTGCTGGTTTGATTCCCAGTCAGAGCACATGCCTGGGTTGTGGACCAGGGCCCCAGTTGGGGGCATGAGAAAAGCAACCACACATTGATGTTTCTTTCCCTCTCTTTCTCCCTCCCTCCTCTCTCTATAAAAATAAATAAATAAAGTCTTTTTAAAAAATCCCATTAGGTAGAAGAAAAATGATTTCAGTTGAGAGTTAAAGATTCAGGAATGGGTAAAATGAAAATTAATAAAAAGGGTAAACATATACGTAAGACTGAAGAAATATTGAACAATAAGTAATATTAATAACATTTAAATTTTACATATGTATAAAATTAAAACACAAATGGCAATAGAATTATATTTATAAAAGGATAAAATAGAGATAAAGCATTCTAAGAACATTAAACAAGAGGGTGAAACACCAAAGAATGCCAGACATTGATGAGTTATGGTTGAAGGAAACAACTAAAAAAAAATAGTAAAACAAAATATAATTTCTTAGTTTATAGAGGGACATATAAAAGCCAACTATCATCAACTTAGTGGCAATAATGTGTCTTTAATAATTAGAAGCTCTGTACAAAAATGCTAATGAGGAACCTACTTCCAATTATTTTTAATGGCAAAATTACAATTCATTACACCTTGACTCCCCTGGCTGGTTTGGCTCAGTGGATTGAGCATCGGCCTGCGAGCTAAGTGTCGCTGGTTCGATCTTCCAGTCAGGGCACATCAGAGAAGGAAAACTCTGACTCCAAAAAACCTCCGCTGCCTTGCGGCATACCTCTTCAGGGGAAAGGCTAAGGGAGTAAACCCCGACAGAAAATCCGGAGCCGGAGTCCCTAAGGCGGTTTGATGTTGTGATCAACACCGGCAACTCCTGCGGCGCACCTGAACCCAAGCTGCATTGACTCCGTCTTTCCCTCGGACCCTTCAGCTGCGAAGAGAGGGGCGGTCTGCTGCATGGGCAACAGCAGACCCTCCATATCACCCTGCCCAGGCTCTGTAGCTTCAGCTTCACTGGAGAGGACACTCCAGCGTCATCGCAAGATGTCGATTCAACACGGGAGGAGACAGATACCGTGTCACTCCCGAGTCGGACTGCACAGCCATTCTCGGCAGTGCAGATAGACTCTTAAGAAGCTACACCATCGTCTCTCGAGACGGACGGCTGCCGACGACGATGACGACGACACCTTAACCAAAACCCCTAATCAATGCCCCAAACTGTTGCTAAGACACAGTAAAACAGATCACATCTATCCTTATCATGGAACAATTGCTAGTATGATTGAATTTAGTAACACATCATCTCTCACGGCTAGCTGCACAGCAAATGCATGAAATCATTACTAATGGTTTGTTTTTCAAAAAAGTTCACACGCACGTGATTCCTCATGTTCTAGCAGTTTTATATAATGACTCTTTTGAGATATAACACATGTTCTTTTGAGTGTTCGAGTTTTAGTTCCTACATTTATAGGTCAAAAACTCATTTCAGGTTAGTATTTGTGCATGGTGTGAGGTAGCTGTCCAACTCCATTTGTGGAAAAGATTATTCTTTACCCATTGAATGGTTTTGATTTTAAAAATCAATTGATCATAAATTTAAAGGTTGTTTGTGGATGCTCAACTCTATTCCATTGTTCTAAATGTCAGTGGGTCAAACTTAGGCCTGTACTACACTGTCTTAATTACCGTGACTTTGCAGTAAGTTTGAAATCAAGAAATGTCCATCTTCCATATTTATTTTAATTTTTCAAGATTATTTAGGGTATAATGGGTCCCTTGAATTTTCATATAAATTTTAGGTCAGCCTTCCAATTTTTGCAAAGAAGCAATCTGGAATTCTGATAGGGATTGCAATAGAACTGTAGATACACTGCAGGAGTACTGTCATCTTAATATTAAGTCTTCCGATCCATAAGTATGGCATATCTTTTTATCTATATAGTATTTTCTTTTATTTCCTTCAACAATAATTTACAGTTTTCAGAGTGTAAGCTTTGGATTTCCTTTGGTAAACTTATCCTTAAGTATTTTATTATTGTTATTGATGCTATTATAAATGGGATTGTTTACTTAATTTCATTTTAAAATTGTTTTGTTAGAGTATAAAACTGCAATTGGTTTTGCATATTTTTTCTTGTGCCCTGCAACCTTGCAGGACTCATTCAATCATTAGACATAATAGTACTTTACTGAATTCAGTAGGATATTCTGCATACATGATCATGTAATCTGTGAATACAGATAATTTTAGTTCTTTTTCAACTGGATGCCTTTTCTTTTCTTTTCTTTCTTTCTTTTTTTTGCCTAATTGTTCTGGCTTGAATCTCCACTACAGTGTTATATTAAATAGAAGTAGTGAGAGCAGACATCTTTGTCTTGGTCCTGATCATAGGGGAAAGCACTCGGTCTTTCACCATTAAGTTGTTGCTATCTGTGTCCTTTATAATAATGAGAAAGTTCTATTTTATAGTTAGTTTCATGCATGTTTTCATCATGGAGGGATACTGTGGTTTTTTAAAATTCATTTTCTATGTCTATTGAGGGGAGTTTCTTTTTAATGTGGGGCTTATTTTTTATTCTATTGATATGATATATTTGTTGACTTATAGATATTAATCCAACATTTAATTCCTGAGATTAATACCAATTGGCCATGCTGTGTAACTGTTTTTACATGTTGCTAGACTCAGTTTGCTAGTATTTTCTTGAACATTTTTACATCTACATTCATAAGAGATATTGGCCTGTAGTTCTCTTTTCTTATAATGTCATTGTCTGCTTTTAGTATCAAGGTAAAACTAGCCTCACAGAATAAGTTAAGAAGTATTCTAGCCTTTTCTATTTGTTGGAAGATTTTGTGAATAATTTATTTTAATTTTTCTTTATATGTTTGCTTAAATTAACCAGTGAAGCCATCTAGGCCTGGACTTTGTGGAGGGTTTTAAACTACTATTACTGGTTTAATTTCTTTACTTCTTATAGGCCTGTTCAGACTTCCTAATGCTTTCTCTATGCTGGCAGTAACAGAATTGAATGTGTTACATAAGAGACAGAGTGTGTGTGTGTGTGTGTGTGTGTGTGTGCCATCAACTACACATGAAAATATATAATCTAATGCCTAGAAATAAATCTAAAAATATATGTGTATGACTTCTTTACAGAAGATATTATTTTAAAAAATTATAGAGCACAAAATGATATGAAAAAATATTCCATGTTTATCAATTATAAAATAAATTTGTAAAATTAAAACTCTCTACAATTAATCTATAGAGTCAATGTAATACCAAAGGACGTGTAAACCAAAAAGCCAATTTAAAAATTTTACAGAAAAGTATGGGCTGAGAATATCAGAGACACTCTTGAAAAAAATAAAAGCACAAATGGGAGGATTTATTTTACTGGAAAACCATCAGAAGAAATACAGCGCTCTATTGGTGCAAAGATAACAAACAGATACATAGAAGAGAATGGAATCCAGAAGCAGACCACACAAATATGGACAACTGATTTGTGACAAAGATGCAGAATCAATGCAATAGAGAAGAGGAAATCTTCAACAAATGGAATTCAGTCAGTTGAACAACCATCTGAAAATGAAACCCGACTCCTGCCTCACACTGCACATTATAGACTTAGATGTGAACAAAAAACAAGTATGCTCTTAGAAATTATCAGAGAATGTCTTTATGATTTCAGAGTAGAAAAATGCATCAAAATACAATAAAATATTAACTATAAAAATAAGGATGGATAATTTCAACTAAATTTAATGGTTTCTGTTGGTAAAAAAAATCACAAAGTTTAGGAGGTGAAAAGGCAATCCAAAGAGTGAGACAAGATATTTACAGCATATGTAATCAGAAAAGGTTTATATTTAGATAAGGGACCTCAATATGCAAAAGAATAGATACCACAATAAAGAACAGGCAAGCGATTTGACCAGACATTTTGTAAAAGAGGAAATTAAAATGTCCAATAACATTTTTGAATGTGTTCCAGATAAATTACAATCAGGGTTATGCAAATTAAACCTACGATAAACTGAAACTCTACCTATCAGAAGAGCTAAAGTTCAAAATACTAGGATGTCATGTTTTAGTGAGGATTCAGAGCAACTGAAATTCTCATCAAGTGCTAATGGAAGTTTACATTGACATTAGTACTTGGAATTGTATACTGAGGTTGAAAACAAACATATTCTATAACCCAGCAATTCTATATTCCTAAAACATGTTAAGTGCATGCAAGCAAGAGACATGAACAAACTGGTCATAAAAATAACAGCAGTTAACCCCAACTGGAAACAATCGAAATGTCTTTTAATGATCTATAGGAGAAATTAAATCACAATACATACTTGCAATGTTGTTAAGAAACCAAAAATCTGTAACTATGTAGATAAAATTCACAAATAGAGTGTTGAGCAAAATGGCCTAAATTTTCTCAGGACAAAATACTCCAATTTGTCATTTCAAAGGAGATTAGAAGGCGACAAGGAGAAAGAAATATCAGATTTATCACTTTGGAACTCGGCATTTTGCTGTTCAACATGACCCATCCTGTAAAAGGCCAGAAACTAAATGTTAATTTATTAGAGTCAGAAAAAAATTCTCCACTTAAACACCATCAAGCAATGTTGGTTTAAATCAAGCATGATGTGAAATTAAGCAGCTCCATGTTCTTCCTCTTGCATTTTTATTGTAATCTGGGAGGAAATATGTGTGTTTCATACCCCACATATTACCTCTTCAGTTTCTCTCCAAGTTTCTTGTTGGCCGGGCTAAACTAAGACCTAAACCTTCTAGACAAACAATGTTTTTGTCTCCTTTAGAGAAATATTCCTTAAATACAAACAAACACACAAGCAAAACATGTTGTGTTAATTTGGGGATAAATAGGATACACTTATTACTACATTTGTAGATCCAAAATAGATAAAATTCTCACTCATTTAGTACTCACTTTCCTTTTTACATGTTTTTCACCTTGCTACAATAACTTTCTTATGTGAAAATCAATTAGTTTGATTTTAGTATCCATGGATTTTAGATAAGATTTATGAAGACATAGTTATAAATTTTTTAGACAAGAGTTAGAGGGATATGAAAAAATAATTCTAAGATGCAATACTTCACAATTAGGTCACAGCATCTGTTTTTCAGGGAAATTTTCCAACTCTTCACATTGGTAGTTTTCCACTAAAACAAGGCCACTTTGCTGGTTCATATTTAAAACAGAGCTGGCAGGATAGAGTTTTCTTCTCTCACAATATCATACATTGGGAAAATGAAATACAATATAAACAGGACTTCTTGTCTGGAGTATTTTAAAACCACTGTACATGCATGTTCCCATTTTTCACCAAGTGCTTCCCAGAAAAGGCAGATAGGTCTAAGACGTCCTGTGGCAAATTAGTATTTACTGGGCCATGAATGTTTAAGTAAATTTTGAGGAAAATGGCTTATGTTCATCTACTCTTTCCCAGTAAGAGGTATTTAATGTTTATCTTTTCATCATGTCCTTGAAGAGATTGCTGGGGAGGGAAGTGATTCCTAGTGCCTATCCCCCCAGCAGGGGAATTTTTCTTATGGCTCCTGAGTCGTATAATGACCAGCCTCTGAACACCAGAAAATGAATCAGACCCCCATAATTCTAATGGGGCTCATTGGCCATCTGGTCATCTCACTTCTGAAAGCCCCCAATGGCCCCAGCCAGATTAGATGGTGCAGCCAGATGGCTGGCAGTTCCCTGTACAGGGTCTCTAATTTTAGCCCTGACTAGGAACCAGCTGGGTTCTTCTCCTGAATGTCAATCGCTGGTGGGAGCTGCATTTTTTCCAGTCTGAGTGGGGAGCTGAGAATGGCAAATAGACTGATTCCTGTCCACTGATTCTTACACCTCTAAAATTCTTTGGAAAAATAGTATCTCAAGATTGCAGACTATTCATGGCAGGCAGGCCACTGAACTATTCAGGCCCAGTATGAAGCTTATCTTTTGTGGACATGACTCTCCTGTGGGGGCAGCTGCCATCAACTCCCAGTTCAGTCCGAGGATACCAAGGTTTCCCCTTTTCCCCATTTTACTCCATTAACCACTGCAGGACCTCTGGATTCCAATCATGCTCCCATTCCTTTTAGTTTCCCTTCATCAACAAAGGGAAAATCACTGATCCAGAAAAAGGAGTTCTTGTCATTTTTAGGTCTATTCATTTCTTCATGAAATCAGAAAAGTGGGAAGTAAAATCTCCCTCTACAGCTCTTTCCTCCAAAGATATGTTAAACACACACACACACACGCAACTCAAAGCTGTAGCCAAGTACAGTATGTCTTCTTTTCTGGAGGTGCACATGCACCAACTGACATTTTAAATTACTCTTTTCTTTGTATATTTTTGTTTTGCAAGCCTTCATTTTATGTGATGGTTGCATTGATTGTCTCCATATCACTATATAATTAATCAATGGTTAAATCATCATCAAGAGATCATTATATTTAGCAATTATCCCTGCTCACAATGATATCTTAGATGCACTAAACAAAGTTTGAGTTGTTCATTTCCTCTAGATTGACTCATTTGCCTCCTAGCCTTTTTTACCACATACTGTTCCATATAAATGTGTTCATTGGAGTGTTCTCAAAACCCAAATTACACTATTCATATAGACTAAATTTATAATAGCATATATTCTTCAATTTCACTCCCTGATGAAAATTGATTAGTCAAAGCCAAAGACTATAAAAAGCCATTAAAAGAAAATTCTCTATGGAAATATGAAGTGGATATGCATATCCATTTGCTTCTGGAAACTTAATATTTCCTAGTGGAAAGTCATTACATTTAAGTTTAGAATTATTTTAACATAAATCATGTTAAGTATATAGCTGAACCAAGATTATTTTCTTTAATCATGTTGTCCAAAAAACATTATTCACAGTGAGAACATTAATAATGATAATAATAACAAAACTGAGAGAAATATGAAGGAATATAATGGGTTCTTCGATGTGAAACTTTATATGAATAGTACCTGGTAGGATGATATTGTAAGCTAGAAGCCTTCAAATCCTTGACCTATTAAAAATTTAAATACAGAGGTAGGCAAAAGTAGGTTTATAGTTGTGAGTACATGAAAGAATTTATTCTTGTATTATTTAATTATTATTAACTTACTTTTGCTCACCCCTGTATGCAATTATTTTCATAAATTACTACATATTTCCTACTTCCCTAAAAATGAAGAAAATAATTTTATAGAAATTATTATTTTTACATAAAAAATATACACAACTATGATGATGAGAAGTAAAACAATAAAGGCTGATCAAAGTAACCTATATTTTAACACTATGATTAGTATAAGACAATTAAGTCTATGAGCCTCATTTTCCCATCTATAAAATCAGGATACTAATACTTTCTTCATGCAGTGATTGGATGACAGAATGAAATACTGAAGAAAAGTATTATATAAAGTCCTTCACAGTGCTGTGGGCACCTCTTAGCAGAAACAGACATGATTGATTGAATCCAGTATGAGGATACTAGGTACCTTAGTTTTCTTCTGTATGGGGTTTTTACAATTTATATGCATCACTTTTATAATCATAAAAAGTTGGCATACTTTTATACTAAAATACACATTCATACACGAACACACAAAAAGAATTATAATTATGGTTATTAACATTAAAATTTCCTCTGTAGGCCCTGGCCAGGTGGCTTAACTGGTTAGAGAATCATCCTGATACTCCAAGGTTGTGAGGGGTCCCCTCAAAAAATGAAATTATCTCCTGGAGTGTGGATCCATTGTAGTACAGGCTTCTACCACCAGGTGAGTGTTCTAGGAACCCATCTGTTGTCAGTTGGTGACTTACAAGTGCACCCACCCACACCACACTCAGTGTTGAGCAGTTTTTGACCAAAAACAGCAAGATGCCTGGGCTCCACCCTCCCTTTTCACCCAATCTAGCCCCTGGCGACTTTTTTTTTGGTTTCCCCAAATGAAAAAAGTCCTCAAAGGGAAATGTTTTCCATTGTGGAAGAAGTGAAACAAAGAACAGCAGAAGCACTAAAAGGCATCAAAACCAACTAGTTCAAAAACTGTTTTGAGCAATGGAAAAATGTCTTGATAGATGTATTGTATTAAACAAGGAGTACTTTGAAAATGACTGAAGTTTAAACATATAAGAATAAATACACAATTTTTTATATATAAAGTCCAGGTTTTTGGTGTCCCTCTTTTGTATGTGTATAACACACACACACACACTCAATGGAATATTATTGAATTTTAGAAAGAAGGGGATTGTGTCACATGTGACACTGATGAACCTGGAAGACACCATACTAAGTAAAATAAGTCAGTAACAGAAGGACAAATACTGCATGGTTTCACTTACATGAGGTGCCTAAAATAGTCAGACTCATAAAGACATAGGGCAGAATGGTGGTTTCCAGAAGCTGAGTAAAGGAGGGAAATGGAGAACTGCTGTTTAATAAGCAGAACTTTGAGTTATGCAAGATAAATAAGTTCTGGAGCTCTGCTGTACAACATTGTGCCTATAGTTAACAATGCTGTGTTGCACACTTAAAAATTTGCTGACAGGGCTGGTCACATGTTAAATGTTCTTACAATTAATTAATCAGTCAGTCGATTAATTTATAAGTTCCTCAGTCTCTGGCTTATCTGTCTATAGTTCTGAACAAAAAACCCTTTGTTTATGAGAACTATGATCTTCTCTAAAATGCATAGTTGTCAATCCAAACCAAATATTTTAATTACAAAATGTCTAATCTATACATAAGGTCCTTGTGTTATGGAGTTTATGTTAAAAGGACTCTATTAATCTTCTCTGTATTTCAAAAATTACCTTAACTGCTGTGATTTTACTATTGAGGATATATTCCTCTATGAGCCCAAGAAAGGAGAGTGTGGTTCAGGTGTCAAAAGGCCCAAGTAAGTTTTTGAGTAAGTTGCTTAACACCTTCATAAGTAAAATTTATATAGTTATAGTTTTAGATCATAAATATTTATGATCATTAAATAAAATCATCATCAATATGTTCTATGCCTTTTCTGACACATAGTAAGATCTCAGTATATATTGGGTTGCTAGCTGCCTCCTGTAAAATGAATGTTATTAGGCACACTTTTGCCCAACCCCTGAGTTTTAAGCACCTAAGGTGAAATGAAATAACAATGGCTCACATGAAACCCACACAGGGGATGGCACTATCAGGGCAAACAGTGGACAGCAAGTTGTCCTTGGAATACTCTCGACCCTCCAGACTCCAGCATAGTAAGGAGTCAGTTGTTCCCTTTCTGCTTCAAACAAACAACCTTAAATAAAAGGGACCAAAAAAACCTGATTACAGTAGTTCCTCTCTATATCGCGGTTCACTTATCGCAGTCTCACTGTATCGCGGGATTTGTTAAAATATTATATTTAATTATTTATCGAGGATTTTTTGCTATATCGTGGGATTTTGTGGTACTGTATATGTATGTTGTTTAAGTTACGTAGGTTTAAGAATGTAGAATATGTTTAAGAACATAAGTAGTGTTTATAAAAGTTTGGAAAATATTAATAAGGGAGTGGGAAAGGTTAATAAGGGACTGGGAATGGTTTATATGTGTGTGGGAAGGGTTTATAAAGCCTTAAAATATATATAAATACTAAAATAAATGTAAGGTTCCTACTTCACAGATATTCACCTATCGCAGGGGGGTCTAGAGCATAATACCTGCCATAAGTGAGGGAATACTGTAATCAACTGTACTTCTAATCCTGAATGTGAAAGAATAGAGTAGGAGTCTCTGAGGATTTCATACAATTTAAACTAGCTTTCCAGTTGAGAGCAATGTCCAGGCCAGTGATGGAGAGTGACTTTAGCTTGATGGCCTTCTATGTCCTTCATCTGGGAAATTCTATGTAGCTTGACTATGGGAGCTAACAACTGATGGAGGTACAAAGAAATCTCAGCATTTGTGACACTCAGTTATTCAAGTCCATAATTGCATTTTTCCCATGCTAGTTTTCCATACGGGGCCTCTCCCATGTCCTAGGACCTGATGTCTGGTCATGAACGATTTCTAGGGCTCAGCTTTGCCTTCAAACCAAGGTTCACCTCTTGATCCATGTGTCTTCACATGGTGATAATTAATATTGAGCTTCATCTTATTTTTTCTCCATCCCAGTTCAGAAAAATTGGATTGTTCTTGTCACACTTCTCAAATTTGAAACACTCTCTGGTGTGACTTTAATAATCTTTTTCCACTTCTTTGAAAACAAGAATTCCTAATTTTCAAAGGAGAGAGAAAATGAATGCAACCGTTCTATAAAATACGCAAAAGTGAAGTCCTGTTATAGCCTAATTACTGATAAAAATTAGAAAAATGACCTAGAGGTTTGTTTTTTTTTTCCCATGGATTTTGAAGTGTTTAGGCAAAACTGACTTAGGAAGTCATTTTCAAAATTATAAATATAATAACTAAAACCCATGTGGACTGATAACACTTTCAAAGTCATCAATAGAGGTATGAAAAAAATCTAGGAACCAATTCTTTGCCACTCTGTAGGATTTAGATCTCTGGAAGTCCCTCAAGCCTCCTCTTTTTGCCTTTTTCTCTTTGGATGTCCCATTGCCTTCTTTCTGTTAGTCACAGAAGCTCAGCCCTTTCCCATCTCAGAACTTTGGTAAATGTTATACCTTCTGTTTTGGATTCTTTTTTCATACTTTTGCCATCTGCTTATCCTGTGGACTTTGCATTTAATGTTTAATCTCACTTCTGCAGAGACCTTCCCTGTCTATTCCATTCAAGCAGCCCTCAGCCATCTACAGTTACTCTCTGTCATCTCTCCTTGGATGTTTTCCTCACATATTTAACCACAAAAGATGAATATATTATATAATGTATTTTAGCACCTTGAATAGTTTCTGAACCACAGATAATACTAATAAATATTTGTGTAATGAAGGAATAAATGAATAACCAAATGAACTCTATATTCACTGCCTACTGATAATTCAGAACCTGCAATTTGGATGTACATGATGACATGTCTGGTAATATTCATATGAAATAATATTTTAAACAAAATAATTTGAAGTTGGATTATTTATTTCTTCATGTCTGCACTTTGTGTTTGTTTCTGAACTGCACATACTTGGCTAAAGAGTCACTCGCTGTTGAAACTCCCTTCTAGAAGGTAACCTGGTCAGTGTCATGAGGGGATTAAGAAGGTTTTTAATCTGAAATATGAAGTCCACCTTCCTAGTCAGAAACCATGTTGTGCTATTATGTGTTGTCAGTGGCATCTTTTTCTGGCTTTATATCTAGAGAAGTTTTGGGACTGGAACATCTGAGTTTCATAAGATAATTGTCCAACAAAAGACGGGACTACTGTATTAGGACCACATTCTCTGCTGACACCTCCAGGCAAAGCAGAGTGGTTTCTCCTCAGAGACTGTGATCTCTGGGTCATCTCCAGCAGCTATTTAACCAAGGTTTGATCAGCAATGCTGATGAACCTCAGGGAAAGCAGTCCATGCCATGATTTTGCACGCTGTGAGCATCTTTTCTGCACTGTTAGAGCTCAATTACCTTGTGCACTTCCTACGTTTAAAGCCAACTGTTTTCCCCAAAACATTCTGGTTAGATTGTATTTACAATACATTCAGAATTAACATTATATAGTTGGAGTGAAAATCATAATTATGGAGAAAGTCAAACCATTTAAAACTGTAATTTGTGTGGATATATACACATGCACATGCAAGTATACACACACAGTAATAGGAAAAGTATTCTTTGCAGACCAGTGACAAATTTACTCATTTAATATGTACTAATCTAGCTATATGGCTCATTTTAATATCCAAAATAAAGTTCAAAGTCCTGTGTAATTTTAACAGAGTATTTTTAGTTAGTGGTCAGATCTCAGTCCCTGGAGTTCTGTTACTTAGGTCTGAATCCCAGGCCTCTGTCTTCTAGACTTGATCTTGGGAAAGCACCTTATCATCTTTTAACCTCAATTTCCTTTCCTTTAAAATGGGGATAATAATAATGCCTATCTCATAAGTTTGCTCTGAGTTAATATTTATAAAGTCAATAGTTTATAGCACCCAATAAACTTTATAGATGAATTTGATGGGTAAATAAAAGATCATGTTTCTGCAATTGGGGAATACTACCCCATGTGTTCTTGCCAATGTGCCATGGGGTACTCAGCACCACAGGACACACTCCACAGTCTTCCCTAATGGACCTATTTTAGTTCATGATAACTAATAGATATTTATTTATTTATTTATCTATTTATTTATTTTTAAATAAAGACAGATGAATGATGAAGTAGACATCTTAAGATAAAATATGAGCTTTCAATATATTTATGACCTGCAGCTGACTCCTAGGGCTGAAATGTGAGATGGCTACTCAGTTTCTTACATCTGTGATTTTTATTATCTTTGTCAGTGACAATCACCTTCTCCAAATGTGGCCACCCATGTAAATTCAGCTCCACTTCAAGAACTATAAAACTTTTTATTTTCTGTGAGGACTTTCTTAAATCTGCCACTATATGCAATTTTTCCTGCCATGAATGGCCAGAACAATGTGTGACTATTTATGATAGCTATCACAAACTACATAATTATGTCTTTACATGTATTAACACTCCCTTCTTTCCTTATTAGACTGTAAGCAACTTGAGTTCAAATATTATTCCCACCATTCCATATCTTCCTTTCCCCTACAAAGTGTCTAGCACAGTGCCTTCCACTTTACTAAACGTGGCTACACCTCATACTTTTATCAATAATTGCTATAGCCCTGACCAGTGTGGCTCAGTTGGTTGGGAGTATCCCACAAAGCTAAGGGTTGCTAGTTTGATTCCCTACCAAGGCACATGCTTGGGTTGTGGGTTCGGTCGATGATTCTCTCTCTCTCCCTCCCTTCTCATCTTCTCATTTCTCTCTCTTTCTCTCTCTCTCTCTCTCTCTCTCTCTCTCTCTCTCTCTCTCTCTCTCTCTCTCTCTCTTCTCTCTCTCTCTCTCTCTCTCTCTCTCTCAGAAAAACAAAAAAACAAAAAAGAATTACTGCTATAGATCAGTTAGTAATCACTTACCTCCTGTCACAATGACATTAATAGAAAATATTGACATCAAATAGGTTATTGGCTTTAACTAAATTAAAGTACCAGAAACAAGGGTTTTACTTAATTCTCCAACCACAAACATAACTTTCAAGTAATTCCAATCTGCTTTCCTTCAGGGAACCTGTTAGCTTGTCTCAGTATTGGCCAGAGGAGTGATTCAATAAAGTAAGAAACACTTTTAATGAGCAACCCATATACAACAAGGTCTAATTCATGCCTCAGCATGGAAAGGAAAACTAAACAGTCTTCTTGGGATGTCCATTGACAGATAATTTTATATCAGGCTGTTCCCTTGGAGATTCTACTGGCCTCATTTTTTGTTATATTGATTTTCTTTAGAGGTAGTTTGTGTCAGGGTTTAAAGAAAACAACATAAGAGCATTAACTAATTTTTAAAGAGCTATTTCCTGAGTGCCCACTATATACCAGGCACTGAGGTAGAAAATGAGGAACGAGAAATGATCTAGATAGAGCTTATCCATAGAGAGCAATGCAATTCAGGCCACTGAACAGGACATTAAATTCAGAGTAATGTAAGTTATGAGAGTGGAAATACAGTTTGCAAGGGAATGTATAGGAATAGATTCAACAGAATTTAGCTATTGTTTGTAAATTACAAAAAATCGGGGGGAAAGCCCATCTTTTTGTCTTGACTACTCAAGGGAGACTAGAAATAAAACAAGTTAATCTGAGGTAAGGTTGAGGATTAAGATGGTGATTTAGATGTTGGACAGGTTGAGAGTGAGGAGTTGTCAGGGCATCCATGTGGAAATGCACAACAAAGGATTGAACATCTGCTTGGGAATTCAGGAGAGAGATCCCAATAAAGATAGAGATTTCTTAGATATACAGCAACTAATTGTAATTGAAATATAAGATTGGTGCAAAAATAATGTCCGATTTCAAGATTTATTTTAAAAATGAAAAAGCCCATGATTATGAAAATATTTATTAACATAACCTCCTTTGCTTTCTACAACCTCATTCCATCTGTCAACTAGCTTATAAATGCCACACTTGTAAAATTATTTAGGTTTTGAAGCAAAACATGAATTCAACTCATTTTCAACCTCTTCTCTTGATGTCAACCTAAGACCATCAAAATGGTTCTGTAGTCCCTGAAACAAGTGATAATCAGAAGGAGAAGGTCAGGAGAATATGGAGGATGAAGCAATATTTTCCAACCAAGCTCTTTCAAGAAAATTTTGGTGAGTTGAGCTGTGTGAGGATGAGCATTATTATGATGGAAGATGACAGACTTTCTGTTGACTAAGGAAGGTCACTTTTGGTTCAAAGCTGCTTTCAAATGATGAAGTTGTTCACAGTAAAGATTAGCAGTAATTGTTTGATTGTTGTCTAACAGTTTGCAATGGACAATTCCTTCCATATCCCACCATACTCTCAACATGATCTTCTTTGGATGAAGTCCTCCTCCTAGTTGTTGAACTCTTCTTCCTCCTCGACTGATCCATGATCAGTGGCATTTAATGTTATGGTAAAGGACACACTTCTCAGCACCTGTAACAAGCCTACCTAAAAATGGTGCCTGAAGGTGTCACGAAAGCAATGATTCACACAACAAGCAACATGCTGTTGCAGATTCTCTGGAGACAGCTCGTGTGCAACCCATTTTCCAACTCCTGAAACCTTTCTGATCCTTTTCAGTTGGTGTAGCATGGTCGTATGGGCTACGTTAAATTGTTCTGCAAGTTCCCTAGAGGTAATGGTGGGGTTTTCTGTGACAACAGCTTCCAACACTTTGGTATCAAGTTTTTTTGGATGACCCTCTTTTGGCTCATTTTTCAAACTGAAATCCCCACTTTGGAAATGGGAAAACCACCTCCTGAAATTTCTTTCAGTCACTGCATCATCTCCATAAGCACTCTGAATAGACTTTGCTGCTGTACTTGCATTGGCACCTTTATGAAACTCATGGAGTAAAACATTCCTAATGTGGTCTTTAGATGGGACAAACATGGCTAAAATTTTGCAGATGATTATGAACAATACTTCAATAATATGAAAAAATAAGGTATAACTTAGTCACTGTGGCATCAAAAAATTATAAGAAGATGCACCAATTTAATAAATACTATCTAAAACTTTCTTTTAAAAAAGTCAGACATTACTTTTGCACCAACCTTGTTGAGATCAACAAGAGAAGCTGGCTTTAGAGCAAGCAGAGTAAAAGACCAGATCAAGGGGTAGAAATAAAACCAGTAGTGACATCATGGGGTCAAGGGGGACAATTTGGGGAGAAGGGACTCATTATCACATCTACCACTACTAAAAGAACAAGAAAGATGGGCACTGTAAATGAGTATTGGATTTAAGCAAAAGAAGGTGACAGTGCCTTGAAGAGGGTAATTTCAGTGAAGTGATAGGGTCAAAAACCAGCACAGAGTGGATGCAGAGTCCTAGAACATGAGCCAAGCAGAGATGGCAAGTGTAGGCTGCTCCTCTCCAAAGCTTGACTGGAGAAAGTGACCATGTAATCCCATAAGGAGACTAATACACAATGAAGAATTTATAAATGATATTGGGACATTCTATATATTAATATATTTAGGAAAATATCTAGTATTAATGAAAAGTTTGAAAACATAAAAGACAGAAGATGGAGGCGTAGACAGACAAGCTGCATCTCCCTCCACAACTAAGAAGGAATACAACTATCTCGAAACTAGAAACAACCAGAAGTTCCAGAAAATCAAACCCCATGGAAGTCCAGCAAACAAAGATATAAAGAAGAAATACTCATCCAGACAGGTAGAAGGGGTGGAGCAGGGCAGAAAGGATGTGGTGTGGTGGTGGCAGCAGCAGCAGCAGCCGCAAGCCAGTAGAAAGAACACTCACCCGTTTTAAAGGGTCAGGAGGGACACATGGGAAGTGCTCCCAGCTCCTCACCAAACTGTGCAACTCATGGTCCCAGCACCCTCTTCACCCTCTTTTAAACAGTCCCACCTCCCTCCTCCTCTCTTACCACTGTCAGTCTGTTCCCTGATTTCATGCCTCTTGTTCCATTTTGCTCTTTAGTTTATTTTGTTCATTAGATTTGTCTTATAAATGAGATCATAAGGTATTTGTCTTTTACCACCTGGCTTATTTCATTTAGCACAATAGTCTCCAGTTCCATCCATGCCTTCACAAAATGTAGGAATTCCTTCTATTTTCTGCTGCGTAGTACTCCACTGTGTAAATGAACCATAGTTTTTTCCACTCATCTACTGATGGGCACTTAGGCTGTTTCCAATGCTTGGCTATTTAAATAGCACAGCTATGAACATGGGAGTGCATATGTTGTTTTGAATTGGTGTTTCAGGATTCTTAGGGCATATTCCCAAAAGTGGAATTTCTGGGTCAAAAGGTAGTTTCATTTTTTATTTTTTGAGAAAATTTCATACTGTTTTCCACAGTGGCTGCACCAGTCTGCATTCCCACCAACAATGCACTGGGGTTCCTTTTTCTCTACATCCTCGCCAGCACTTGTTGTTTGTTGATTTATTAATGATGGCCATTCTGACAGGTGTGAAGTGATATCTCATTGTGGTTTTTTATTTGCATCTCTCTGATGGCTAGTGAGGTTGAGCATCTTTTCAGATGTGTGTGGGCCATCTGTATGTCCTCCTTAGAGAAATTTCAGGTCTTTTGCCCATTTTTAATTGGATTTTCTTCCTGGTGTTGAGTCATATAAGTTCTCTATGTATTTTGGAGATCAAACCCTTGTTCACTGTATCATTGGCAATTATGTTCTCCCATAAAGTTGGCTACCTTTTCATTTTGATGATGGCTTCTTTAGTCATGCAAAATATTTTTAATTTGATATTATTCTAATTGTTTTATTTTTACTTCCCTTGCCCTAGGAGATATATCAGCAAATATATTGCTACATGAAATACCTGAAATTTTACTGCTTGTGTTTTCCACTAGGACTTTTATGGTATCGTGACTTATATTTAAGTTTTTATCCATTTTGAGTTTATTCTGGTATATGGTTAAGTTGGTGGTCTAGTTTCATTTTTTTATATGCACCAGTCCAGTTCTCCCAACACCATTTATTGAAGAGACTATCTTTATTCCATTGTATGCACATGCCTCTTTTGTCACATATTAATTGACTATAGAGACATGAGTTTATATCTGGGATCTCTTGACAAAGGTCAATCTCTGCCTTACCGTGAGCCTGTCTATTGTTTTTATGCATCTAAGATAACATATCTTTGAAATGTCAGAGTAATATTTTTTCTAGACCACTTGAAGGCACAAACTCCAGCACCAGAGCAGGGGACCACAGAACCTCACATGGTTATTTTGCTGCCCTCATACCATCTCTATGTGCTATAGATATTATTAACTAATCCTGTACCCACCAAAGTAAAAGTATGTGTCTTTTCCTTTTGTTTTTTATCCAATCCAAAACATTCACCCACTTCGCTTTTTCCTGCTCTTTAATATACCACCAAAGGATTTCATGTAACCCTCTTTAGTCTCCTCCTTTGATTCTAATGTATAAAATAAGTTGCAAAACTTCCATTCTTCAGAGAATTTTCTCAATACCTTGAGATTTTGCTTCCCAGCAATTGCTGTCAGTTGGTTCAAATAAACATTTATAAGACTATTCTTAAGCTGGATTTTTTCATCAACAATGTATACCATGTATAAATACATCAACTTTATATATGCATAAATCGTATGTAAGCAAAGAACATGATTACATGCAGAGACCATGTATATATGCATAGACCATGTATATTAAAGGAACAGTTGAACCTGCTGCTCACAGAAATAGAGAGGAGCTTGTGGAAGATCAGCATTCCAGACAAGAACTACTAAAAGTACATTACATAGAAATGTTTTCCTTCAGTAGGCCTCTCAAAGGAAAATCAATCTGCACAGAATGATCAGAATCTGACCCCCCCCCAAAAAAAGAGCAACTGAAGATTAAACTAAGTGATTTCCTTGCAGTGAGAGCCTGTGAGTCTAAAAGTCCATGGTCATCTGTAAGATTTGCTTCAGAGAATCCACCTGGATTTGTGGCTAAAGCATGGCTGTGAGTTTGTGCACCTGACCTCCAGACTAGCAGTTATGTTTATGGATGTCAACTTTCCCCCACAGTCTAAAATGGGGAATATAAAACTCGCTGCTGTTTTACTTTCTAACACATGATTTATAAAGACACATAACTCTTAAGAAATGATCAAATCCTGTAGGCTAGAGGACTAAGAAAGTATGATTGTCATAAAAGTGCTAACTAGTAGGTTATTCAAAAAGTTTTTCCAAAAAAAACCAAAATAAATAAAAAACAAAAACTGCTTGTCGAAGTATTTTCTGAACCAAATACATTTTCCAGAATGATCCATGTCTACATCAATACTAATGAAAATAAACTCAGTGTATTCTTGTAAGCAATTAATATAAAAATTATTTCCATTCCTACTTCCCAATCCTGACCGTGGTATGCTAGGTAGTACATTTTATAATTAGAAAATTATAAGCTCAGAAAATTTTAAGCTCAAAAAAATTAGGGATAGGACAAAGAGGCTGACTGAGTACAAGGAGAAGTTTCTTTTTTTTTTCTCCCTAAGGAAAAACTTTCTACTTACAAATTGATTTTTCAAAAATTACTAAAATAAAATATAAAATTGTACATTCATTTCCTAAATAGATTTAAGACTAAGCTAACTATAAAACCTTGAAAAGAGAACAATTTTACAAATATTAAAATTAGGCTTTGTGTTTTGAGAGTACTTGGTTCATGGTTTGACCAAAGTACTATGATATTTATTTAATTTAAGTATCCCAGGAAGAACTTTAAATGTAGATTTATGTTGGAGCATCTTGTATCATATGGTAAAGCAATAGGAGAAAAAGGTAGTGATTTATTTTAATTTTTAGCCCATTCTCCCTGTTGTCAAAAATCCCATTCTGGACTGGAATGTCAAGCCTAAAGGAGACATACTTGGGCTCAGGTTGTTACCAAAAAGCCCTGAGGAACTGGGAATGACTTTCAAAGGTAATAAAAGCCCGCAAGATAAAAGGCCTGGTACCGTGGTTGGTTGTGCAGTCCACAGCAATCTCTCCAGGGAAGGAACGAAGGCTGTTTTCCTGAAAGATGGCTAGAAGGGACCTTAAGGCACAATGGAAAACCAGAAAGACTTGGAAAGGACAGGTGTGTACAGGCAAGGATGAATGCCAGGTATGTGGCCCAGTTTCTGTGCCCTGAAGAGCAGACTGAGGGTCACCCTAAATGTTCCTTGGGTAAGTACCAGCTAAGCAGAACTAAAGATCATAGTGATCATTTGCTGCTCTTGTTATGTTTATGCAAATGAACAGGATAAATTAAAAATGGACTTAATGTAGTCCCTTTAAAGACAAGGAGGGTAATCTTAGGGAGAAAAATCATTATTCAAGGAAAATCACAATGATCAGTAGTAGACTGTAAAGTAGGGCAGCGAACCTTAGTCCTAAAAGTTTCTTCTCATTTAAAATATGGTTTCACTTGAAAATTAAACCATGTCTGTGATATCACCAAAGAGATTCAAGTTGCAGGCAAGTAGAATGTCAAGTGCCTTGCAACTGGATGTCTTCCCAATAAGACAGTCTTACAGATTTAGAGACTTGTTTGTTGGTTATGTTACATAAATTAACATGTGTTTTCTGTTTTCAAAGGGCATAAGCCTACGACTGCATTACCTGAGTGATTGTCTGTACGCATAAGCCTCACTTAATCCTGTCTGCATTGCTGCCTCCTGAGACTCAACGGTTTGGCTGAACTAAATGGCTGGGTTGGTGAAGAATGGGGTGGTCTGTGGGCTTCACTTTAAAACTGGTTTCTCTTTTCTATCCTAATGGCTTGGACAGAAAGGGCCCAGAGGTCTGAGAGGGGGGAAACATAAACTATTTCCCTCAGCCCAAACTAAATATAATGGGCAAAAGGGTTTTGGACAGGCGAGATGTGCCTAGCACACCTTCCTCCAAAGAAGCTCTTTTTTTTTTTTCCTAACGTGGAACATTGAAAAATTAATCCCTGCCTTTTGTCATCTAGTAGTTATGAATTGAATGATGCCTTTTAACCCTTTTCGCCAAATCTGTTGCCCCCAGAACACAACAAGGATGCCAGCCTGTTAAACCAAGCACGCCATTGTCCGGGGACAGCCAACTGACCTGGAGTCGCACGATCCTTCCCCATGTGGGAAGGCCACCCTCCGCTCCACACCCCCACTATTATTAGGAATTTCTGGATCCAAGGGTAGGTAGGACGACGACCATGTGCAGCTTGAAGCAGCTAGAGGAGCTTGAGACCTTCGCCCATTGTCCTTTACAAGATTACAAAGGGTCTTAATATCTGAGAGGGAGGGATAGTTATTTTTTACAAACCAGGGTATGGACTTGGGGGGGGTTGCTGGGGGAGGGAGATGCTGGGTGGAGGGGAGTAAAGGGGAGAAAATTGGAACTATTTTAACAATATAATCAATAAAGAAAAGCTGGAGAGAAAAAAAATCCCATTCTGTTACCTGACACCCATTGTTTCCAATAACATGATGCCCATTTATCTACACAAGAAATGTCCAAACAGTATCTAACTTCTTTGAGACATTAAAAAGAAAGAAAGAAAGAAAAAAATCCTTAAATTTTCTGTGATCCAATCATTCTGAGTAGCATTTAATAATAGAAAAAAATTCCAATAAATAATCAAACTACTTTATAATAAACTGATTCTACCAAAAGGATTATTTATTCCTTCTCAACAGTGCTTGAGGCAACTCACCACATATACCTCAAGGCCAGACCTCATTCTCTTGACTCTTTCTCTTAAACCACATTGAAAATTTCCTAGACCATCATCAAGTTCTATTACTCGCCACTATCCTCTCCCAATCACCTCTCTGTATTTCTGATTCACTTTAAATCTAGTGAAGAGTTTTATGTTTAGCTCATACTTATTTTTTCCCCTCAGTACAATTATCTTCTTGAGTCACTTTTCAATGCCACTTGGAAAGCCCATCTAATACACTTGCCTCAAAGTTGGGTTGGTTTTTTTTCTTTCACTCTTTGGCTCCAATGATGTTTTATTTTCCCATTTTCCACTGTGATTGGTTCATATAGTCACATTCTATATCTTGTTATCACTTGGAAATTTTTCACATCTGAAAATAGGAACTTTAAGATATCACAAACTCAACTTCTTCCTCTTGACCTCTCTTTCTCTGACTCCATTTGTCTTCTTTTTTTTTTATTTGTCTTTTTTAAATCTTAGCAAATAATCATTTAACTCTATTTGCTTTTACTTTCTTTCTTATCTAGCCTACACCTCAATAGGCTCAGCAGTGTCAGTAGCCTCAGATGGTTCTTTCATGTCCTTTTGTTGAATTCACCTAACAAGTGCTACAGAGGACCAGTTACAGCCTGCTTATGGGATGGAGCCCTGTTGCAAATGGCAAGCCAAGTAGTGTGGTTTCACCAGGAACTGTCCTTTACACACCTTGAGCATGGACTTCCAGCCTCCAGAATGTAAGAAAATAAATTTCTGTTGTTTAAGCCACTCACTCGGTGGTATTTTTTTATGTCAGTCCTGTTGACTAATATACAGTGTGTTATTACAAAGAAAAAGAGAGAGAGAAGACAGCCTATTGAAGACAAAGATCGACTAATATTCAAACCTGGCTTTATATCAGATTATCTAGGGAACTTTTACAAGTATAGTTTCCAAGCCCAAATCTTGGAGACTCATTCAGCACTTGGGGATGAGGAGCAGCTGCAGGGTCCAGGAAAATGCACACCCACACACCCAGCTGTTTCCAGCAGTGATCTGCAAAGCACATACACAGCAAAGAGGGTTTGTGAGATGGGACACTGTGAGTTGTGATTATTGTACCTTTTTGCCAGAGGCAAAATATTCCTTAGAGTTCAAGGAATTGACCTCATTATTGCCCAAGCCTCTTGTATAGATAATAAGGAGAGATAGGCCTTTCAATTTAAACACAATGTGTACAACCCACACAACAAGCTATAGTTCCTCCTGAGCCCCAACCATGGAAGAATAATGAGATTAAAAGTTTATAAAGCCACAAAGACAAAGCCAACAGGAGAGGACATAACAGTGAATGAAAGATGGTAATGAAATTTTGAGAGCTGGAGAACAGATGGATGAGTGGTAAACTGATTTAGCAGAATGGAGAAAGTGTAAGTTAAATGTCTATAGTGGGGGAATACCAGACCTTAGTTTTGCATGCCATAGAATAAGGAAGGCCTAGGAAAATAATAACCAGCCCATAGAAGAATATCTGGTATCAGTCTGTAGGAGAAGCAAAGCCCACATCTCCACCCAAGTCAAATTTTTTTCTGGAAAGGTTGAACCACAAAGATGCTTATCTCAGAGCTCAGATCCCACCAAGGGTAGGTTGCCTTCCTGAAGACCAAGCTGAAGCCCAGAGATGGACTCTTCAATTGAACTTTTGGAGCTGATGGGAATGTTCTATATCTGAGCTGCCCAACTGTTCAAGAACCAAGTATTAACCTTGAGCACTTGAAATGTGACCAGTGTGACTGGGGAGGTAAGTTTTGTTAAGTATCAATTAATCTAAAACAGGACAGAATAGGTCTTAAAACTATACCCTGGTATCCTATGCCTTTAACCTTCCCTAGAGCCTAGAGTGATAGCAGCTAGCTTATGATACTTGCAGAGAGAGAATGACAAATTCCTCCTAGGAAAATTGACCAGCTCAAGAAGAAATACCTAAAGACAGACATTTGTGGGTTCTCCAGTGAAACACTGAGGTCTCCGTTAAAACTACCTGCAGGATGGCTCCACTGAAGAAGGCACTTGAGTGGCACATTTAATCAGGTTTTTACCAACTCTCTTTCAAATAAAAGTGGGCAACCAAGTATTATTAGTCATTTGAGGAAAGCCTCCCAACATGTAAGGACAAGACCAAGGTAAAGAAATTTTTTTTCTAAAAAAGGTCGGGGAAGCCAACAATAGAATAGGAACTCAAGAAAAGCTGATATTGTACAGGGAACATAACATGATTGGCACCTCTAATAATCTCAAAGATAAAAGAAAAGACAGTGCCTCCATGAAAGGGCAGGATGTGGGATGGGGGAGCATGATGGCTATCAGAGAACAGCCACCACAAAGGCCAGGACATGAAAAAGCAGGGGAGAGAACATTCAAGGGGATTTGGAAGGAGAAGCAGGTGGAGAAAGTCTCCCCTTGAAGAGCTGAAATCTACATGAAGAACAGACACTGCACAAGAAGAAGCCAAGTCCAGTAGCCAAGGAGATGCTGAGCCTATCAGGGTCCCTTGACATTCATGGAGACCTCATGAGCTGCTTAGCCTCTCAGGGGCTATACAATTGCTCAGGTGTGGTGAGGGGACCAGGTGAGTCAAGGCAAATCTCTGACTCTGTGTAGCTGAGAAACTGTAGCTGACATCTGGATTTTACTTAGAAGACAAAGCAATTTAGCATGGGAGCTCAAGCACTGCAGAGCCCCCAGGAGTGGGTGCGTGTGCATGCCTGTGGCCCGACAACTCCACAGTTCAGGATGGCTCCAAGTGCCTCATGAAGCAGGCATGACAACGAAAGCTTTCAAATTTAGAGCAGCTTTGAACAAATGTTTATTTAGAATAAGGAGATAATGAGCAACTGTATTCATTCATTAGAGTATGTCAATCAGAAACAACTCTTTCATATATATGAGTTCATATTCAAGAGCCCCCAAGGATTCATTTGAGCAAAACTGAAGGACTTTTTCATAACCCAATTTTACAATCTCAGGAGGCCATCGAGGGGGAGTGTGGAGGCTGGTGTGAGCCCCACACTGAGACACTTCCATTGGATGCTGGATTAATAAACAGGCTTTTCATTTAAGTACCTTGCAATCAATAGAATGTTTTTCTAATTGATTTTTGCCCTGGGCTTACTTTTTGTAAAAAGTGAATCAAGTCAAGTAAAACACCTTCACATTTTAAAAACCAAAAAATATGGTATAACTTACCTTTCTGAATTAGGCTCATAGCCAGCATCCTTAATATATTTAATACAGCTAAATACCTGGAGAAGTAGCAGAAAATCTGAGTTTAAATCCCAGCTCTGTTTTCTAGCTAGGTGACCTTGAATGAATCAACTGACCTGTCTCATCCTTGGTTTCCTCCTTTGAAACATATGTTATTATTTAAACTGAATAGTGGCATGAAAATGAAGATGCTAGTTACTGAATGATGCCAGAGTCCAGAAAAGTCATCTGCGCATCCTATAAATATTAATTTATTAAGATTTAGCTGTCCAAGAGCATCTCAGAATCACTTAACATAATACATTCTACCAACACATTATAGTTTCTACCTTCTCCAAAAGACATTTATCAATATTTGCATTCCATTTCCCTGCTTATTGAAGTTTCACAAAGAATTGTTGTTGATGATTTATATAAAATCAGCAAAATGCCTTTTTCCAAGCTATTTTAATAAATATCACATACCTATCTTAATACACACACATGTGCACACATGTATATACAGTCACTCATATCCACAAGGTACTGCATCACAAAATGTTACTGATGTCAGATTCTGCCTGCTGGTAGCAAGTTCAGAGACTTGTTGAACTAAGGAAACTATTATTTATTTCCCCTGATGGTATTCCTTGAAGTCTACAATAATGCACTGACAAATTTTAGAAGTGATTGCTCTTGCAAAGTTAATAACTACCATAATGTTATTTATAATTGTCATCAAAACAAAATTAAAATCCCAAAAGTATATTTTTATAGCATCACAAAATGAACCTGAAGTTCTTTTGAGAAAGTGAACTAAGGCAGATAACTTAGAAGATACTGTAATATTAATGAAGGAAACTTTCCCTACTTAATATTAATACAAATTTAAAACTACAATAAATGAAGCAGAGTAGAACTAGTAAAATGTTAATACAAGTTATTTAAGAATGGTTAATTTCTGGGTAAGTGGATTTACTCTTTAATTTTTTGTGTGATTTCTCTTTTACTCAATACTAAGGATTCTCCACTTTTGCATTGGCCATAGTTTTTAAACACAAAATTATGAGCCATTGTCTGAGTGCATTTATGGAGATAATATTTAAAGTAGATACTTGAAAAACCTGTACCAATGATCAATTTATCTACAGACAATAGTAGAAGAACCTCAAGAATATAAAATTACTCAAGTAAATTTTGGACAGTAAGTTAATTCAGCACATCCACATTGTAAAACTCTTGCTCATCAGAAAGCTGGAAGACTGGTGAATGGAAGGAAAAGATAAGAGAATCCAAATTAAATGTTGTATCAATTTTTTTTTTTTTACATTGGGAAGATGAGTAATTTTTTAAGACAATTATAATTTAGCAATGAGAGGGATGTCTTCATTTTCATTAGAAATCTAATTTCCAGGACTGTATTTTCAATATATAAAAAAGCATGTGAAATCATAACAAAATTATAGCTGTTTTAAGTTAAAATATGCAGACTGACAATCATTTTACCTTTTTGGTTATTTGAGCCTTGAACTTGCATGCATGTACACACATACATAGCATTAGCACATGCTCTGTTAGAATTTTGTCCATGTTTGTGACAATAAATGACAATAAATACTACAAACTTCTTTGGCAAAGTACAAAATATTTTAATCTACTCTGAACCAATAAAAATAGAATGCAGCATTGAATAATCCTCAAAAATAATCAGTCTCGGGAAGGACAGAAACAAACAGAAATTCCATTCCATTGTTGGCTCAGACAAAAAGTGTTGTTTTCTGAATCCTCACCAAATTATTGATGCTCTATTTTTCACTCATAAGTGCCCCTGGGTGGGGAAGTTCAAGCAGATATAGCCTCATGGCCACCAAAGAGAAATGTTCTTCTTATTAAATAGAAAAACCCTTTTCAGCTTAGAGAAAGAGTTTTTCCATTCAAATAAGTGGGAATTCATTTCTCCAATCTCTCCCACTAATCTTCCCAATGGACTGAACATCATTAGATTGAGGTAATACAAAAATCATCCAAAACAGAAAGCCAAATGTTCATCAATTAAGAGAAAATGGGGACTGTGACCCACAGAAGAGCTTTCAAGAATTTGCTTTATTTTTCACCTTCCTTTAATTATGATAAGATAGATATGGATATCATATGGAGGGTTATCAACAGGGAGGGGGAAGGGGAAGAACAGGGGACAAGGTACAGGGATTAAGAAGCATAATTGGTAGTTACAAAATAGACAGGAGGATGCTAAGAATACTAAGGGAAATGGAGAAGCCAAAAAACTTATTTGGATGATCCATGAATATGAACTAAGGAGGGGATTGCTGGGGGGGAGGGGGGTACCAAGTGGAAGGGGGCAAAGTGAAATAAATTGGGACAACTGTAATAGGATAATCAACAAAATATATCTAAAAAATAAAATCAATTTCAAAAAACTATGAAAAGAATATTTAACTTAAGATCTATTCTCTTATTAAATACTTATGAGTACAATGCAGTATTCTTAACTATAGGCAAAGTATTTATACAGCAAATCCCTTGAACTTACTCATCTTATGCAACTAAACCAATATGGGAAGTTGAACCACACTTCCGCTTTCTCTCTCCCAGCCCTGGCCAACCCCCATTCTATTCTCTGTTTCTCTAAATTCAACTATTTTATGTTTTATATATCTCTTATAAATGTCTTTCTATGCTGGACTTATTTCACTTAGCATAATGTCCTCAAGTTTTATCTATGTTGTCACATATTACAGTATTTCCTTCTTTTTAAGGCTTAGTAATATTCTATTGTATATATACACCATATTTTCTTTATCCATTTATCTATTGACAGACACTGAGGTTATTTTCTCATCGTGGTTATTGTGAATAATGATGCAATGAACATGGGATTGCAGATATCTCTTTTAGATACTGATTTCATTGGATATATACACAAAAGTAAGATTGTTGAATCATATGTTAGCTCTATTTAATTTTTTGAGGACCTTCCATATTGCTTTCCATGGTAGCTGCACCATATTACATTCCCATCAACTGTGTACAAAGTTTCCCATTTCTCCTCATCTTTGCCAACAATTGTCTTTTTTTTTATAATGGCCACCCTAACCTGGGTGATATGAGAGCTCATTGTGGATTTGATTTTCAGTCCCCTGATGATTAGTATTATGAGAATCTTTCCATTTGCCTGTTTGCCATTTTTATGTCCTCTTTAAAGAAATGTCTATTCAAGTTCTTTGCTTATTTAGGTCAGTTTCAATGGTCAGATTTCAAGTTGTTACATAAAATCTTGATTCATTTATGTTTAAGGAAAAAATGTCACCACTAAGAATTATATCATTTATCACAAATGTTCATGAGAATGCAAACTGAAAATTTGGTAACTATAACCACAAAGTTGTGATCCAAAAATTCAGGAATTGTTACCTTGACTAGCTGTGTGTCTGCCAGTGAGAACTGAGCCAGGAATTCATGAAGCCTCTTACTTTTTGAGCAGCCACATAGGTGTTACCAACAAGTTATACTTTCCATTAAATGGCAAAGCATGGAAACTTTCATTACAGTGTCTGGCACTGACAAGGGCTCAGGGTAGCCAGCATCTCCCATGTCTAACAATTTATAGGACAAAGCTATGAAAGATGTAAGTATGGATGTGTCAATTTAGGCCCTCTTAAAAGAAGCCACTAAGAAATAATTATACATGCAAAAGATTATTAATGGAAATGCCTGGGAAGGATAAAGGGGAAGGAGCAAAAATAGGCATGGAGAGCTTTCAGATCATGATGCAAGTTTGATGCCTGTGAGAATTGGGAGAGAAGGAAGGATTGGGCAAAAGTCTCCTACCGTGGTGCAGTACTAAAATAGCTTTGCCTGGGCAAATGCAGAGTGCCTGAACCAATATTGCCTGGTAGAAAACTTCTCCATTGGGCAAAGATGGCCCTGTTCCAGTATTCTCATCATTCTCAGTCATTGGCTAGGAGCAGCCCAAGGAGAGTGTGGTTGGCATGACCCATGTAGTGACTCACACGCATGGCAATTGGAGGTTGTCATCCATCAGTGATATTTTCTAGGCAAGTTCTCTTCAGGGGAGATCTGAGTGGGGCCTCTCAATGGCCCTTCTCACTTCTCTCTCTCTCTCTTTAATTCAAAGCCTCTGCAGTGAGAAACGTCTGTTATTTTAGCCACTTACCATTCATTTCCCTGCCTTCTGGTCACAATACCTTTTTTTCTCTGGGGAAACCACACCATTTCCTAATCTATTTGGTTTCAGTAAAACTGACACTCTGTTCCCCCTCTTCCCCTACAGGTGTGATCATATAACTTCAAACAGTTGGGACAGGCCTGCATGACTTGGAGGGATTGATGAAGAAATGCACACAACAACCACAGCCATTGAAATCATCCACAGGTCATTGCTTGGATGTCAAAAGCAGAGAATATGCCTTCTGCTAGTGTTGCTGAAGGAGCAAGACTCAGCCTGGAGAGGCTGGTAGTGATCTTGACATCACAAGGCAGAGTCCACCCAAGAATGAAGTCAACAGAGAGAAAAGTGAAGGCAAAGGATATGATAAACCAGGTGTAGATATTATGATTTATGATAAGCCCATGGTCCAGCCATGTCTGAAGGCAGGATTTATTGTGGATTCTTCAATCAATGAGCCAATGTCTTCTCTTTTCTTTTTAAGTTAGATTTTCTGTCATTTGACACCATGAGTTTTGCTTGACATATCTATTTTCACCACTAGCTTTGGGGAACTACAGCCAATATTTTAATCCTTTAGTACCAAATTGAGAAAATTAATTCATGCACTGTAAAAATATTCTAATGTATTAAATTGTTATTACCTATGACATTTGTAATAAAGAAATTTTATTTAGTCATTAATGATGTCATCCATTTCAGTCAGGATCTAGATATAGAGTTATTGTAACAGAGAATTTAATGTAAAGAACTGTTAGGTATAAAGAACTGTTAACTATGTTACTGAAAGGACAAAAAGTGATCACTAAGGTGGCATACAGTTAGAAACAGAAAAAAAGCAACTGTCACTACTAAGGATGAGGGGAAAATAGAAAGAAGTTGTAACTGTTAGAACTTGGAAGCTTGGAGAAAGGGTCGTGTGGACCTGAAACTCACATCTCTGAGTATTCTGAGCTTGAAGAGAGTGCTCCATGGGCCTGGGACCCAGACATGTGAAGAAGGGGCTCCTATTGGCTGGTGCTGTTGTTTTCGGGGAGGATGCAGTAAGACACCTTCAATAAATGTTGAAAGGATACTGGATTTCATGCTTTCTATAGGAACAAGCTGCCACTGCCAGGATAAAGATATGTGGTGAGTTAAAAACCACAGAAAGGAAACAAACAAAAAGAATCAAGTCTTGTCTTTCTCCTCCAGTCTCTGGTTCTCTATACCCTATAAGCAAAGCTTGTCGGCAACCCATCTGGCTGAGAACCAACATGGTTTCCAGAGGCACTGTTCAAAAGGGTAAGTTTGGAACTAAGAGTCACATAATAACAGTCACAGTGTTAAACAACGTAGTGGGTTCAGCTTTACTGTGACAGAGATCAGGCACCCCAAAAGGGTAAATCGCAACAGGGACTAAGGATCCATGCAGTATCAATTATCACAAAGTAGCTTCATGCTTGACATTTCAACAAATGCCCAGAAAGATTTAAAATGTTGTAGAAAGCTTTTGTAAGTCTTGAGAACAAGATAATTTGATATATCAGCTTAGTGACAGGGCCCCAAAGCTTTCGAGCCCTCAACTGGTTACACCCTGACCACAGGTTGAATGTGTAGACCTTCAGTTCTTAGTGTAAACTAAGAATGATCCGCCCCTTGGTTCAAAAATAAAGTTAATATTTTTAATTAAAATATATATTAAATAATATACAATACTGTCAACACATATTAAATAATACATATCAAGCTATCATCTTTTAATCTCAAGAAGAGCACTATAAAATATCAGATCTCTGAATTTGCTGTTTTTCTATTCAATAAACATTTTAAAGGCCAACTACATTTCAAAGCCCTAAATGGAAAGGTATTGGTTTTTTACTTTTTTTTTTTTTTTTTACCTTAAAAGACCCATTTATCATTTTTATTGACAGGAAGTCCTGATGCAGCATGGCACACTTTCTATGTGGTTCTGACCAGTGTTGTTTAGATAAGTGGGAATGCTTTTAAAAATACGGTGGGGAAATACGTAGTCAATAGTGTAGTGAGAAGTTTGCATGGTGACAGATGGTTACAAGAATTAGTAGGGTGATCACATTGTAAGATATAAAAACGTCAAATCACAATATTGTACACTTGAAACTATAATAACTAATATTGTATACAAGATTCACTTAAATAAAAATTTTAATGGAAATATTTTTAAAATCTAACCTAAATTAGTGATTGAATTCTTATTTCCCCATAGTAGATTTCCTTGGTGAAGCATAATGAATGGATATTCAGAACAGTTCTGTTGTTTTCCATACCCTGATAATCAGGCCACAATCTGCCATTCATGCCAATGAAACAGGCACCATGTGGGGACAAGTGCCAATGACTATGTGCCTGGCTGGTCCTTGGAACAAGTCCCTGATTGAAAGAGACCTGATAAAGCCCATTCACACAGCAACTCCAAATGTATTAAATCAGTAAAGGTGGAAACACTCACTGTTAGACCATCTGAAACAATAACTTCTTCCTGCATTGACTAATTTTCTTATTCAAATGTCTCTACAGGGCACTGACATTCAGTGCTAACTCAAGGGCCTGGTTTTTCGCTGAAATTTCAGTGATCTGGACCACATTATTTGGAGAGCATTGCTGACTTCCATTTCAATCACAGTAGGTATCAAAAATTGTTTTCCGTAGTAGTCAGTTACTTTTGTCTCTAAACACTATGATTTTGTTTCAAAGAACTTGCAGGGATTGGAACAGTGTTCTAATCTACTACATGCACAAGAGCTGAGAACACAAGGCTTGTTTCCTGCAGTGCTGTAACTGCTTGATCAACGCTTTGGGATTTTTAAATTATTTGTCTTCCAGTGTTTCAAAGCACTTTCAGTTTTTCAGTTTGACTTTTTCTAAGCTCAAGTGTCTCTCTATTTTAAAATTATGTGATTCCTTGGGATTTCTTGGGGACTCAGTCATGTTGCTCATGAATATATTCTGAAACAAACAAATAGCACCTAAATTTCATCGACAACCGTCATCACTAAGCATGTACTCCAGATAGGACATTGGCTAAACTCTGGGGCTCTGAGATGAGGGGCTCAGTGGCCACCACTGAAGACACAACCAGCCAGTTGATTAACTGAGAAAAATAGTTTAGTCTTAAAAAGAGCATAACTCTGGGTACAGGAGCGACTGTACTAATGAAAGGACTTCTCTGGGGAAAGCTGTTTAAGAATCTGATCTGTTCTCTGTCTTTGAGTAATGCAAACCACCTAATTTCCGGTGTTTAAAATTATTAATTTCAAACAAGATGCATTTTTTAAGTATCTTATCTTGTTACTGAAATATCACTTGACTGTAAACTCTCTTTGAGGTTAGATATACGAGAGAGAGAGAGAGAGAGAGAGAGAGAGAGAGAGAGAGAGAGAGTAGGTGAAGAAGGATCCATGCATGAAGATAACTATTTTCTGAGTCCCTTGCCCTTTGCTTCTAGTATTTTAAATCAGAAACTTTTTGTGTTACTTTCACCTAGAGAGAAGCCTTCCCCTAGATCTTTAAGTTCAGAGAAACTTTGTTTCTGTTTCTTGTGAGTTTGTGCAGGCAAAACAAACCTCTAAGGATGAGTGAGAGAGATGAAAGACAGACAAATACATTGAGATAAAACAAGTTACTGCCTCACAAAATTACCTGCCATTCTTACCTATCAATTTTCAGACATCTTGTCTCTAAAACCTGTGAAATTCCTAGAGACAAACATTTTCATAGGTTCTTGTGACACCATCTAGGCATCTGTGAATATCCTATGCACACATTGCACTGAATTCATTAAAGCAAGTTTTAATCTAAAACTAAGCTTTCTCCAAAGCTTCAGGGACTGCTGCTCTGAAAGCTCTTTCTTGTCTGAAATCATCCGGGAAATGAATTAACACTGCTCATTTAAAACCTGCAGCCAAACCAGCTTTCTTATTCAAGACAACAGCAGCCAGGCACACTGGGAGAGCAATTTTGTAAATGAATTGGCAATATACTTACATTTCCCTATAATATATTTGTCATAAATCTGGATAAACTAATTCAGGAAACCATAGCTCAGTCCAATAAGGCAAGTCAGGCAACTTCTGGGAGTGCAGCCTTGTTTTTAACATAGAGAGGAAGAACGTGCTCCTCCTTAGACAGCCAGAGAGCCAGGCCTGGGGAAGAATGGTCCCCATGGACCTTGCTGCACAAGGCAGTCAACATCATTCAGTCACGCTCTATTCAGTAATTCATCTGCTGAAAACCAGACTGAACCAGATTCTCCTTGACCTCCTCAAGGGGTGGGGGTGGGGGTGGGGGGGCTCCAAAAGCCACAATTAAAAATCAATGTGCCACTACCTATGGAAAACAACCTCTACTACTGCCCAAAAGCCAGAATGAAGTAGACATTGTCCCTGCTTCTGATGAAAAAAGAAAGATGGTTTATGGGCTAGAGCCACCTTCCCAGCCACCATGGTCAATAATGACATGAGGGATATCTGTCAGAAGGAACATGTGAACCAAATTGGGGAAATTCAAGTTTCTGGGCTTTTTTTTTCTAGAGTGTGTATATAATGGCCCTTCTCAGTCACTGTTGATGAAGACAATTGGAGAGTTTGCCTACTGGTATATATGAATTTAAATTAAAGTGTTAAACAGCAGGAGGAATCACAACACCAGATATCAAACAATACTACAAAGCCACTGTGATCAAAACAGTCTGGTATTGGCATAAGAACAGACATATAAATCAGTGGAACAGAATAGAGAGTCCAGAAATAAACCCAGGCCTCTATGGTCAACTAATAGTTGATAAAGGAGGAGGAAACATAAGATGGAGTGAGAAGAGCCTCTTTAACAAATGGTGCTGGGAGAATTGGATAGGGACATGCAAAAAAATGAATAGACCACCAACTTACACCACACATGAGAATAAACTCAAGATGGATTGAAAACTTAAATGTAGGCCATAACACCATATAAGTCCTAGAGGAAAACATAGGCAGGAAAATTTCAGATATCTCATGTAACAATATCTTCACGAATACATCTCCTAAGGCAAGAGAAATAAAGAAAAAAATAAACAAATGGGACTACATCAAACTAAAGAGTTTCTGCTCAGCAAAAGAAAACATCAGCAAAATGAAAAGGAAACTAACCATATGGGAAAACATATTTGCCAATGACATCACAGACAGGGGACTGATCTCCAAAATATATAAAGAGCTTATACGACTCAACATCAAGAAAACAAACAACCCAATTAAAAAATGGGCAAATGACCTGAACAAACACTTCTCCGAAGAGGACATACAGAAGGTCCATAGACACATGAAAAAATGCTCAACATCATTAGTCCTCAGGGAAATGCAAATAAAAACCACAATGAGATACCATTTTACACCAGTCAGAATGGCCATCATCAACAAATCAAAAAACTACGAGTGCTGGCGAGGATGTGGAGAAACGGGAACCCTATTGCACTGTTGGTGGGAATGCAGACTGGTGCAGCCACTATGGAAAACAGTATGGAATTACCTCAAAAAACTAAAAATGGAACTGTCTTTTGAACCAGTGACTCCAGTACTAGGACTATACCCAAAAAGTCCTAAAACACTAATTCAAAAGAACTTATGCACCCCTATGTTCATAGCAGCACCATTTACAATAGCCAAGTGCTGGAAACAGCCTAAATGACCATCTATAGATGAGTGGATCAAAAAACTGTGGTACATTTACACAATGGAATACTGTGTAGCAGAAAGAAAGAAGGAACTCCTGCCATTTGCAACAACATGGAAGGAACTAGAGAGAATTATGCTTAGTGAAATAAGCCAGGCAAAGAAAGAAAAATACCATATTATATCACCTAATACAGAAAACTAAAGAACAACATAAACAAATGAACTAAATAGGACAAGGAGCAGAATAACAGTCAATGTGGGGGAGAGGGAAGGGAGAGAAGGGGGATAAGTAAGGGAAGAGTTTAGTCAAAGACTGTATAAATGACTCATGGACATGGACAACGGGGAGGGATATGATTGTGGGAGAAGGGGCAGGCTGGGTGGGGGAGATAAATGGGGGAAAAATGGGACAACTGTAATTGAAAAACCAAAAAATAAAAAAATTTTAAAATAATTAATTAAAGTGTTAAAGCAATATACTATGCAAAATAGTTACACCTTCATCTTCCACATGCATTAATTTCATTAACTTTCAAGTTGACCCTTTGTGATAACAATCTTTCTTTTAGCAGATGTAAAGGACCAAAAGAAATGCTAGAATCCAAAATTATTAACTGAGTTACTGGAGAGGCCCAAGAAAATTAAGGTGTCATTGGGTGAGGTAGTTGTTGTGAACACTGTTTCCAAAATTTATCTGTCTGTGTCCAGTGAGTGCATCAGGATGTACTGAGATTTTGAAGTATAGACCACAAAACAGCATTGTGTACATGGCATTCTTGCTCTGTTCTCTCAATTTTGCTATTCTATTATTTGGGTTGAATTACAGTAATGGCTCCCTAACAACATGGCCTTAAAACAAAGAATAGTAATCTTTGGCAGGGATCATCCTCTTTTTGAACTTCAGCAAGAGTCATGGAATTAATTAGTAGCCATGAGGTAATGTGGGTCACCAACACAACAAAACATCTAATGTTCAATGATAAATGTTACTGGGACCTACTGCCAGAACCTGGTCTGGACTACAGCCTGATACTTAAAAATAAGACAGAGGCTCAACTTAGCAAGACAGCAGAACCTGGCCTGACCACTGTACTGATGTAGAAAAGACCTAGGGGTCTCACTCAGTTAGGTGGAGTTGAGTGGGTGTGTGGAGGTACAGAGGAAAGGTCTTATTCAGCCAACCAAGTATGATTTCCACTGTGAAAGATAATAGTAGATCAGAGTCCATGCAAGCTATCAGCACATAGGGTCATTCTGACACGGAAAGTGGCTGAAAAAAATACAGTACATGGAATGCAATCAGAAATACACACAAATATCTACAGACCCTCAGGTCAGAGCACTCTGTAATAAATGACTAGGCTCCATCTGGAAAGGACACTTAGTTCTAGATAAGTTAGTTGCAACGGGCATAGTTTCAGACTTGGCAACTATAGCTGGTGTCAAGCCATGGGAATAAAGAAGGTTTAGCACCTGGTGTCTGAATTAGTTGGCTAATCTAGATCCAAATGTCTTTATGTAGGAATAGCTCACTGTTTCCCCCAAACTTGTGGAGGACAGCCTCTTTAACCCATAGTACACAGCTGTCACTGAGAAAGAGCTTCTTGGCAAGGGACTATGTCTTCCCATCTCTTTGGTATCTAGAAGGAGCCATATAAATAGCCTTTGCCAAGGGAAAGTGAGGAAAACCTTGTGCACCCCTCTCTGCCCACTGTAAGAAGCAAAGATACTTCCTTCACTCTCCTTTCCCCATTCATCAGTATGGAATAGAGAACTACAGATAGATGAATCTTGGAACCCTGAACAACCACAGAGAGGAATGCTGTCCTCATATTAGGAACAATGCATTGGACTATTGGGAACAAGGAATGAACATTTACTGTAACAAGATGCTTAAATGTTAAGGTTTATTGATAGCAACTGCTTGAATTAATATGACCATAATAAGACCAGAATTAGCTGTGACTTTCCTGAGCCACAGTCTCCAACCCATCAGGTGTCTTCTCCAATTACCACGGCAGAACTTGAACCATGAGAACTTGGTGTGTTTCCATCCTTCAGCTGCACCATGATGGTCCTCTTTTTAGTGGCAACACATGTGAGTCAGCCATTTCCCAGCCAGAAAGGCTGCTGAGAGCCAGAGCTGAGTGTTCACAAGGACTTTCCCCTGAAAACTGCCATGTCGTTCTGCCCTCAGCACCCACTGTGCTTGAAATGCAATTCTCTGACTTCATATCCCTTTCTGTAAGTCATCTTTATGTCAAGTTTAAGTCCCCTGCACTCTGCCTGTGATTTCCTACCATGCTTCATGGAATTCTGCACACTAAATGGCAGCTTCTTTAACTTAAACCCATTCTCCCCTCACCCTGAGCCTAACAGAGACCATGCAGTACAGTGGAAAGAGTTCAGCTTTCACAGTCAGGGAGTCTTGTGTTTGAATCCTAGCCAGTTACTCTCTGTGGGACATCAGCCAAGTATCTAATGTAATTAAGCCTCAGCCCCTTCATCTGAAAAACAAAGTCATTATTCCTTCAAGGTAATTGTGGGGGTTGTGTATGTGTACAGTGGGCATAAAGAAGTGCTCAACCAATGCAGTGTCAGCAGGTGCTTATGAGCACCTTCTATATCCCAAGTTCTCTGTCAGACACTTTCTGTTCTCTATCATACTCCTCCAAGTGAGACTCTTGGGAAATTATTTTTGAATAAATGGCATGTGGCTTTTTCAAAGTCACACATTTGGCAAATGGAAGGTTCTAAACTTGATCCCCATATCTACTTCCTAGTCCAGTTCTCCTTCCACTACACTCTGACTGTCCTTATATACTTGGACTTCTAATTTGGGCCATGTCCATAGTTTAGTCTGACAACCTGTACCCTCCTTTCATTTTGAAGAAAGCTAAGATCTTATAGAAAAGCCTTTTAACTTGGAGTTGACAAATACAATTTTGCTACTTAGCCTTGTGTGTAACCTTGAACAAGGCTTCTACTTCTGTGACTTCAGTTTCTTCCTTTAAGAAATTAAGTGAGTAGACTAGATGGGTTATAAAAAATATGACCTCAAAATTGAAAGTCTGGATAGCTTGCTGGTTGCTCAACTCAACATCCCGCTAGTTTCCTTTCTTGGTTGGCCCAACCCAAGCCACTCATGACTAAATTTGATATTGCTCTAAGTTTGTCCCCTAAATCATGACCAAAATTACAGGTCACCAGGACTGAGGCCAATCCATACTGATGGTGAAGAATTGTTCAAATTCCTCTCTGTGGGTCTGTGACCCTTGTTATAGAATAATACATTCTGGTTATCTATCTCTATGTAACAAACTACTCCAAAATGTTGTGATTTAAAAGAGTTATATAGGTCAGGAACTCAATGCATTCAGCTAGGTGACCCTCATTTGGAGTTTTCCAGGCAATTGCAGTAAGATGTCCACTGGACTATAGTCGTCCTATGGTTTGTAATATACTCAATATCAAGATGCTCACTCAAGTGATCATCAATTAGGAACCTTAGTTCCTCTCCATATGAGCCTCTTTATGGAACTTTTTGGGCTTTCTCAAAGCATCGTGGCTACATTCTTTGAGGTAGCGTCCTGAGACTTAGCATTCCAGGAGCATGAAGATGGACGTCATATGACCTCTTCCGACCTAGCTTCAAAAGTCCCAATATAACACTTGTTGGTCAAGCAAGGCATAAGACCAGCTCAAATTTAAGGGGAGGATAAATTTATTCCATCTCTCAAGGGGGAGAATAACAAAGAATTTGTGGCCATCTCTACCTTCTAAACTGTTCTTATTGAAGATGATCCAGGATAACCTTTTGCATAAATGACAAAAGTCAGGATCCTTCAAAACCTGAAAGATACCAACTTGGTCCATGTAAATGAATTTCTACCAAGTCCAGACAGTCCCTGCTGATGCAGAGGGACTGGAGCCAGCCTTCATGCTGGAAAGTTTATTCCTTCTAAGACAGTGCCCCTCTCCTCCACAAACTCCACTGGGTCCTATAACTACTTGCTATTTCCAATCAATGAAGCTTAATAGATTCTTACACTGAGCCTACACCGAACTGTGAAGGTGTGGCTTCCAAGAAGAGTTTCAAAAGGCATTATCCACTCCTTCACTTCATCCACCAGGATACCCATGTATTTGATAAGAGGAGTGTGAGAAATTGGGCACTTGAATAAAATATTAAGTGTTACACCACTTCACAACTTATTCAAGAAACTTTTGATGTCTATGCTTTAAATTGTGAACTTTAGATGAACACACATTTGGTCCAGGTATGAGAAAGGGGCCATTGAAAGACACTATCTACTGAAAAAGATGGAGGCATAGTGTCATCTCTTCTTTGTCCCATCTCAGAGTGATGGGTGCCCAAGATCAATGTTCTTAAGTATATGTATGCTTTAACTGAACAGGCTCTTTAGATTCTGTTTATTCTGCAGTGGGAATAGAGATTTTGATCCCTAGAATCCATTCAATCCTGACTCCATTCCACCTAAGAAAATTGGGACAAGGCTAATATGTGCCTTCCAAGGTTCTTATAAGAGTTAAGAGTTACCATATGTTAAAGCACCAAGTACCTAACATACATGTTAGACAAATCCAAACAAGACTTCCAGCCTGTTTTCTTAGTCATCAGCCTGGTCCTGCCCATTACTAGGACTATGATTCCAGTTAATTCCTTTCTCTAGTCCTGGGGTATAGCCTCCAGGTTCATTTTGATCATGGTCTTTCAGTCATTGCTCTGAGACATGTCTGCTCCCACAAAGTTGTCCCATCTTGAATACCTCCCATCCTGTAGAGTTACTATTGACCTCAATATCATATCCATAGACTCAGTTAAAACCATTTGATATGTGTGAGTCTAAGGCTTATCACATATGTAATATGAAAACTGCCAATGACCAATGTTACTCCCTGTTGAACACTTTATGTGTATGCTGCATTTCTTCCTAAATATTTACATAACACTTTTAATATAATGAGACATGTCTTCTATGTTTATGCTTAATAGGGATATTATGCTTAGCAGTATCTCCACAAACTTATCTTAGAAACTGATTCTATTATACATTAATAGAGAGTATAGCCATCAGGCATTTGTAGGGCTAATCTGACTTACTATAGAATGTTCTAGTTTTGCTGTTCATGTCAACCTCTTAAATATAATTATGTATATGTTTGCCCTTTATAAGATATGTGGTCCTTTAAAATATATTTATCATTTTCTTGAGCTCTTTCTAAATTTCTCTATAAAATTATGGCCTTTTTGAGGGAATATCAGAGATCTATTTGGTCATCTGGCTGTCACAGTGCTTCCCAGCCTTTGTAATTTTTTATAAAATTAGGTGTGTCCATTCTATTAGTATAAATATTGGTCCTGGGGCTCCAGTAGCTCCAAAGGCCAAGGTAATGTAGGAGTCATTCTTAACACAAAAGTTGGGAAGTTCTATTTTGGCAGATACTGGTGGCCATTTATCAAATGAGAGAAAGAAGTACATGCCCAACCCTGTTCAAGGAGCTGTGAAGAATACAAATACATCATGAAAATTAGGGCAATCCTTAAAGAGCTCACAGTATTATTGGAGAACCCAGAATAATCGCAACCAGATGAAATAAATGAATGAAATGGATTAAAACCATCAGGGCAAAATACACAGCACAGATCACAGTAAAATCATATGTAAAACTGCAGGTAACTTATCAGTAATGTTGTCATGACTCAAATGTCAGAAGTCAGAGTGAGTAAGGAAGGCTGCAGTGAAGGAGGTGGGACTTGAGCAAGACCTGAAGATGAGTATAATTATAATAAATAAAGGTGGGGAAGATTTTAGGTCCTGAAGACATGGTAGCAGAATAGCCATGACTTCTTTGTGGCATGGAGAAAAGGTATCTTGCTAGATATTTGATGAGCTTATGTTTGTGAAATTTCCCTATAAATTAAAAAACCCCTAGTAATTGTATTTTTTATTAGGAACATTTTTATTGTATTAGATAATGTGGACATTGGAGTTAACCTGAGAAGGGTTCTTATCCCATCTTTTCCCCTCTGCTGAGTGTATAATTGTGCGTAAGTTATTTGGACCACCACAGCCTCAGTTTCTTCGGGCATATAAGGTCCTTGAGAAGATGAGAGACCGTATGTGTAGTGTATTTTCCATGGTGACTGGAGATGCTCATTAATGGTTCCAGCACTAGTGCCCCCATCTGCATCATTATCATGTATTTTGTCTCCATTCTATCAGGCAGGTGTTCCAAGCTTTCAACGCAGGGTTGGAAGGAAAAATTCATTTGAATCTCCTGAATTCTGTTTGCTTTCATGTGTCCTAACTGACTTTATTATCCCTCTCTTTGGAATTAAGCCAGGTGGTAAGTTTGCCATGAAACCCATTGACAGTATCCCAAAACCATGTTTCCAAGCTTTTTTGGGTGACCAGCATGATTGGGGTTCTTGCCATATGTTTGCTTCCCATGTCCTCCCCAGAGATCATGATCCATTGTATCTGGGACAAGTTCCTCCAAATTATCTCAATGACTAGGGAGGGATGAGAAAGCTAACAGAAGGCCAGTGATGTCCTCGCTGCATCAAGGAGCAGAAAGGTCTGGATAAACTGGAGCTGGCTTCACACAGTAAACCCCTAAAGTGACTTCACAGGATCTGTGGAGGAATGGAGATACTCTCAGTAAAAACATCCTAATTTGGAATACAGAAGGTAAAAGATCCCACTGCCTTAGGAAAAATTTTATGGAACATAAGTTCTACCTTTTTCACATAATGCATTCCTTTCCTGTGAAGTTTAACATGATAAGATATACTAAATTTTTATTTGTCAATTATGCTTTAATAAAGAAGGAGAAAACTTTTTAAATCTCAAATTAGAAATAAAAATGCTTTTAAAAATCAAAATATACTTTAAATATTTTAGAAGAAGCTCCATTTTAAATCTCGAAGTAATGCTGATTTTCAAATCTTATTAAACCTACTCAATATTATTTTTACTTCATATGGTGAGTTTACTTAAGAGATGATTCACGTGGTTGTTTAAATAATTTTTTATAATTTTCAAATAATACAATGAGAATTCTTCCCCAGATTTAGTACCAATAAAATGGCTGTGCCTTCTGATGGATGAATGAAGCTTTCTGTTATAGGACAATGAGGACAATTTGACACCTGAGTTTGAAATCATCATGAAACAATTAACTCCTAACTATAACCAGCTTTTACATATTCATATATGTCAGCAAAATTACCTGTAAACGCATGAAAACTAGCTAACACTTCATTTGTATCATAGAAAACCAATAGTTAAAATACCTATGAAAGAAAAATGTATAACTTCACTCATTAAGAAGTGACTATGCTTATATACATGTGATAGCACCATAGGCCTATTGAATTAAGAGAGAGCAGGACATTTTATCTACTTCACAAATATTCACACAAGATTTACAAATATACCCAGAATCCTGGGATTTTATAGGTAGTTCACCATGACCTATCTTCTAATTTTATGGAGGGCAAAGCTGGAAACCAGAAAGTTCATGTGATGTGTCTCTGGTGTAACTAGAGATGGTACACAGGGCCCAGGACAGGAGCCCCAAGACAGGAGCCCCAGGACAGAGGCATGACCCTGGGCATTTGTTGCCTAACAGAGTCCAGGCCACCATCTACCAACTAAACGTCAAGCCCCATCCTCAGAGCCTGGTCCCAGAAGGACCCCAGTAATTATTTCTTTAGTTAGATTGGATTTCATCACTTCTTTCAAAACCATTAAAAAGTTTGAGGGAAAGATACCACAAAAAAGAAAAAAAAAAAAAAAGATACCCACAAAGCATGAAATTCACTCCTAGAAAAAAGCATTCCTATAGACATTTCAAAAAGCAGAATCAACAGAGTAATGGCAAACTTGTTTTTGTTCTGGAAAAGACAAGGGAGGGGAAGGCAGCATCCTGTCAGCGCAAGCTCTGCAGATGTCGGATAATTTTGGATCTCATTTACTCACAGAGAAAACAAAATGTGGCCTCATTACAGTCAGGAAAAGGGTTATTTAAGGCTAGCAGCTGAAGCAAACTCAGTAAACACATACAAAGAAGTATACATAAATATGGAGATCAATGTCAAAAATAAAAACTTCAACCTCTTCTCCCATCTGTCCAGGCCTCAGACAAGAAGGGGTGATCCCTGAGTCCCCCAAAGCTACTTCCCAGCACAGCAAGCACAAACACACACAGGAGAGTCATTATCCAGAAGCGGGACTACGAACTGTTCCTCGTAATTTCTCTTAGCCCAGCATCATAACCAGAGCTATGATTGACTAAAATGACTATATAACACATATACTCATAGGAAACATTAAGTGTGGGGACCAAGGAGGAAGCCTGGCACCATTTGCAGTCAAGTCTCTCTGGGGGTGCCCGTCAGACTCCTAATGCTGATGCAGGATGCCCACCTGAATCCTTATGTGTCATGCTCACAGCACCTCAGAGGACACCCTCTTACACCAAAAACACTGATTTCAAGATCCTCCAAAACCCACATTTGTACAACTCATCTCTGTGTGGAACACAGACTGTGGGGACAAGCCTGGATTTGAATTCTTGCTCAGTTCATCACTAGCAGTGTGACCCAAGTTAGCTAATGTGTCATTTTCCTCGTGGGGATAATGATGTTATCCACCTTCTATGACTATGTGAGAAGGGCCAAATGCATGTGCTAGGCACACATTATGAATGACAAAGGTGGTGGTCACTGTTATTGTTACACAAATAAACAAAGTGCAACATTGAAGGTGGTAAGAAAAAGGAAACTCTCAGCTCCCACATCCTTCATGCCATGAATCTGCATCTGCAACCCCCTACTTCCTTACTGGTTTCCTTGCTTAGCCACCATCTTCCTTCCTTGAAGCCCATGTCTTCCCCACTATTATGTCCACAACTTCTAGTAGAAACCAAAGGAAATATTTGTTTCATTAATGAGATCTCTCCTTGTACTACCTTTCTTCATTTTGTCCATCTTCTCAAGAAGTGTTTAAAAAAGAAAAAACAGATCTGTAAAAATCCAGAGTAAAGTCCAAACCTGGTCCACAGTCTCAATGAGGTAAAGCCAGTAAGTGCCACTCTATTTCTGCTGGGTCACATGAGTAAATGGGAGCCCACCAGTATAAGCATGAAGAAAAGAGTAAAAAAAAAAAAGGAAGAAAGAAAAAGAAAACAAAGAGAGAGAACAGGAGGGAGGTAAGAAAGAAAAAAGACAAAAAGGGAAGAGGGAAGGGAGAAAGAAAAGAAAAAGAAAATACTATTTGTGGCCCAGGAAAGATTTTTATTTAGCTCTCACAAAATTGCTATACAAGGTGAAGGATTTAAAAGCAAATAAAGTGGCATCCGTGGAGCATGACCAGTCCCCAAGCGAGAGCAATCTCATAGAGGCCCTTGGACACAAGAGGTGTGCCTTTCTTGTGTTTCCTGCTTGGTGCTCAACAGTGCCTGGTGCATGATAAAGGCAACCAATGTCTGTTAAATAAATAAACAACTTACACAACACTAAAATCTTACACGGAGTATTTTAAGAGAAGAGAGAGAAAAATCTTGGAAGTCCTTTAAAAATTTTGTATAGCTAGTTCATCTTCATCTGTCCTATCTACAAAAGCCAACAAGCACAGTTGGAACAAATAGGTTAATAAAACCAAGCCAGATGGCCAGCCATTAATTTTGTTGCTTCTCTGAAGCTGTTACAGATTTATCTTTTAAAGTCTTACACTAATCAGAGTATAAATTCCCCTGAAGCCATTTGGTATCTTGGCAAGTGAGACAGACCCATGAGTTTCTAAGAATATTGCACTCACATTAATCCCTATAAACTTCTTCTTACCCTGTTAGTGATCATGAAAAATCAGCTGTCTTGAAAACATCATCCTCAAATTGAAACTGTAGGATTATACTTTGATGTTATATTCTTCTGTTAATTTTTATTTATCTCACTTGAAATGTTTGACTATTAGAAGTGTGCTTCGGTTACATTTGGACATTTTAAAAGAAAAAAAGGAACTTCTGGCCCAGGAGGGGTGGTAAGTTTGTATTTCAGGTCTCCCCTCACTCGGTCACCAACAAACATAGGAATGAAAGAAAGTATGTAATTGAGATGGTTAGTTGGACATAACTGTACACAAGTAGGATAAATATTTGGGTCAACAGAAAAGGAAAAGAAACACAAAGGGGAAAATGAGGCTGACCTGCACTAGCTGTTTACCAGCTCTGAGGGCAGATAGAGGTGTCTGGAGGGTAAATCCAATAGGTAGTTGGGGATCAAAGACAAGTCCCCGGTTTGAATGGATTTGGATCAGACACCTCTTCCCACAAAAGAAGGCTGAAAACAAAACAAATATGAGGACTGACGTGAGCTACTTATCTAGGAAGCAAGAGGAGGCTTGCAAATGGAACTGAGTCTGAGCAATCCAAGGCTGTTTGGTGACTATGTCAGGACCCAAAGCAGCAAGACAACAAACACTTCATTCTGGAGTGTGGGCTCCAGAGAAATGGGGTTGGAGGCTACCATAAATGATTAGACAGTCAGGCTAACAGTGAAGGAAGGGGAAAGGGCTTTCAGGATTAGCCTGCAAATCAAAATACTAATGCTAAGAATGATGCACAAGAAAACCAACCACTAGAAAATGAAATGACCCTAAATGAAATAAAAAATAGTTTAAAAATGTAAAAAAAATGGCTTTAAAATAAGGATATGTTGATATTCAGAAGTTAGAGTAAGAAATAGCAACCGAGAAAAAAATTATACATTCTGAAACAAAAACAGAGTAATAACTATAAAAAATCAAAAATCCTAAAAAAAAAAAAAAAATTGTTTGTGAATTTAAAAATACATAGTAAAAAAATGAACACGTAGAAAACAAATTTTTAAAAATTTAAGAATTGGAAAGGTGTTAGCTAACACTATGGTGGTAATCAAATATAAAAATCAATATATAAGTGTATCAAATCAACACATTGTATACCATAAACTTACATGATGTTATATGTCAATTATATCTCAATAAAGCTGAAGGAAAAAATAAAAAGTTAGACAACAGTTCTGAAATATATTAGTAATATAAAACACAGAGATAAAAAGTTTAAAATACAGACCCTGGATAGGGTGGATCAATTGTTTGGAGCATCGTCCAAAAACCAAAGGGTTGTAGATTGAATTCCCAGTCAGGAGCCCATACCTAGATTTCTGGCTCTATCTCTGGTCCGAGCATGTGTGATCCCCAGTTCAGGAGCAAACGTGAGGCCACCAATCAATGTTTCTCTCTCACATAGATGTTTCTCTTTCACATTAATGTTTCTCTCTCTCCCTTAGTTTATTTCCAATACAATTTAAAAATATCCTCAGATGAGAATTTTTAAAAGTTTAAAATACAGAAAAAACATAATCTCTACACACGTCATTGTGAAAATGTAAAATATAACTGATTTTTTTAATCTTAAAAGCAACCAGATTAAAAATAGTGATTACCTGTAGATAAACCAGCAATTAGTTTGCAAGTTAATATTTTAATCAATGAAAAGTTATGACAATGGATTCCATAAGACAATAATGTTTTCCAAGAGTTCAGGGGAAAGTATTATCAGGTAAGAAGCTACGATTTTAAAGTAAAAGGAAAGACATTCTCACAATGCCAAAGTAAGAGAGTTTACCACCACCCCTTGACTATTGCTGTATAATATTCTAGAACTATTAAAGTATGTATTTAAATGCAGAAAAGTAATCCTAGGGTAAATGAATAGTACCAAGAAACAATGATGAGTATAGAAATTGATGAACTACATTGATAACCATAACTATTGAGCACTTTAAAAATCAGAATGATTAAATATTGACAATAACAATTACAGAAATGAGGGTACTGAAAGTTAAAGCATACCAAAGACCTTTTATTTTTAAGGAGGATCAAACAAATAAAAATAAATTACACATAAACAACAAAAATAACAAAAGGTTTAATTGATACCAAGTACTAGCAAGACTGTGGAGCAACTGGAACTCTCATACAGAGCCAGTAGCAATGCAAAAAGTTACATCCACTTTGGAAAAGAGTTTGGCAACTTCTTATAAAGTTAAATATGTACTGACTATATGACCCAGCAATCCCACACCCAGGTATTCACCCAAACGAAATAAAAACTAAAGTTCACAACAAAACCTGTACACAAATCGCTCAAACTAGAAATGACTGTGATGGCCTTCAGCTGATGAATGGATAAGCAAACTCTGATATATCCACAAAATAGAATACCTCTCAACAATATTTTACAAATTAATCACTAATACATGCAACCTCTATGGGTGAATATCAAATGCATCATGCTAAATGAAAGAAAGTGAAAAGCACACAAGAGGCTGACACCCTTTGGAGAGCTGCCTATTCACTACCTGCTCCCAGAAGCCCCATGGGGAGGATGCAGCCCTTAGGAGAGGAGCATGCTGAGATCCAGGAAGCACACGAGTAACTGTGTCTTGAGCACACTAGGTGGGATCCAAATTCTTCCACTGAACTTTAAATTCTTTAAGTTGGCTTGAACTATATACATTCCTCAGAAGTTGGAAGAGTGTGTGTATTGACTATCACCTGTGAAGGAAACATAAGGATGCCTCAAAAATGATGTTGGATTCCTGAGAATCTTGGCAAATGTGAAAGGAAGCCCAGTAAAGGCTGGTTGTGAAGACAGACAGAGGGTCCTTCACTGTGAATCTCCCCACCACCACCACCCCACCCCACCAGCCTCAACCTCTTGGGGATCAGAATAAGTTCCACAAGCTTATTCAGTACATTTTTTAAAATACCATAGATGCACTGAAGGTCCAAGTACTGGGCCAGGAAATAGAATGATTTATAGGGTCTAGTACAATAACCCTGGATAAAAAAGAAAAGAACTAACATTTTATATTGAACTCTTTAATAAGGTTAAAATCTCTATGCATAGAAACTGGCAATTCTATAGACAATGATGGCTTTTGCCACCAAAAGTCTATTAATGTTAATGAAAAAGCTAAAGCACTTCTTTGTAAAATGAATTTGAAAAGGAACCTCTCACTAAAATATTCACAAAACAGTATGGTTCTGTAGAAATTCTACATTACAAGTGAAAGTCACTTTATAACCCATACAGGTACTAAATTTTAGCAAAATGAGAAAATGAAGCAGGAGAACAGAAATCTTAACAGTAAATATTCACTATTAACTGGAAATTTGTGAAATTGTAAAGACATAATCTAATTCACCCCTTTCCTTTTTGTCCTTACTTCTATTTAGATGAACATGAAGAAACTATAGAAGACAAAGTGGATGACTTATAAAATATCAAATATTGGCTAATATGAACACAATGTGGCTATCAGAGCAGAACTGAAGGTCATGGAAATCAACTAGGATGGAAAACACAAGCCAAGGGAATACTTATCTTAAAGTCAAGTTCAATAGCTCATGATGACTTTTTCATAGAGAAACTTACAAACATTCTTGGTTAATCATTGTATGAACCCTAAAATAAGTGGCTTAATTCGTAGTTGCTAAAAATGAAACCAACTCAAATATCATGCAACTGCTGAGTGGATAAACAAATTGTGGTGCATCTATATTATGGAAAACTATGCAGCAAAAAAAAAAAAAAATCTCAGCAAATTGATAAATTGATACATACATCTAAATGGGAATATACCACATTTTGTATAACCCATTTCTTTGTTCATGCACCCCTGCCAAAACATGGAATAACAGCTCTTGGCAAATAATAATAAAAATAATTTTAAAAGATAATTAGCATATAGTAATCAAGTGCTTACTATATGCCAAGCTTTGTTCTAAATGCTTTATAGACACTCACTCATTTGATCCCCACAACATCTCTATAAAGTAGGTCCTGTGACTATGCTTATTTTTAGATGAGAAAATCCAAGAACAGGAAAGTCATTGACTTGCTCGAGGTCACACAGCCAATAATTGGCATAACCAGGACTCAAGCTCCATCTACATTTAGTATCATTAAAACTTCCCACAGTCTGAAACTACTCACTTCTTTCAAGAGGTTGGCCTGTATTGAATTCCTTGAGAAGGTCTCCTTGGCTGCACCAAAATTTCTTCTGGAAAAACCCTGCTTTGAAATGTTAAATCATGATTTGGGGGGATCCAAGATGGCTGCAGAGTAGCTAGACGCTCCATCCACTTGCTTCCAGACCCAAACCAGTCTTGCAGCTAAACCACAGAGCTATCAACTTGAAAATCCAGTGGAAAGTGAGTAAGAGCATGTATTAGTGAGTGTCTCCATGAATGAGTGTAGGGAGTGTGTGTAAGTAGGCAAGAGCCTGCCTGCAGGGCACTCAGGAGAGGGCAGCCAGGGATCTCCTAGCAGAGCAACCGCCACTAACACTGCCCAAACCAGCATTTCTGACTGAGTGGATTTGGGGTCGCTGTGGATTGGCTCAGGAACCTCAAGCTCTGGGGGAGAGGAGAGAGATGGTGAGTGAGGTGCTGGCTGCAGAAACAGTATGACAGAAGCAGGTCTGCCCAAGGCTGAGAATCTCTGAAGAGTGCAGGGACAACACCCTACCACCGGCCCGTGTTATAGTATCACTGCAGTATCCCAGTGCCATACAGGAGAGATCCAGAAAGAAATTTTATCCAAAATTGTTGGAGGCTCTTGCAGAGAGTAGTGAACTCTGACCAAGAGAGACTGATTTTGGGGGAGGGGGAGCAGGTGGAGAACAAGCCCCTCAGGGCTCAGTGCTGCAGTATGTGGGCCACACAGAAACTGTTTTGAAAGAGGACCTGAGGTGAGACTTAAGACACAGCAGGAACATGGAGCTCACAAGCATCTGCATGCATGCGTAACAGCTCTTCTCACAAAAAACTCAGAGGAATAGGGTCATGCTGAAGGGTCTGTGGGACCCATCCCAGCATTGCTTGTGAGCAGGGATCTGGACAGAGTAGAGAGTTAGGACCTGAGCTCCCAGTGAAAGAGAGGCAAGCTAGGGTCTAGAAGTCCAGGAGCTGAACAGCTGAGATTTGCTGCAGCTAGGCAAATGGGCCCTTTTCCAGACACTATGAGCTACACTGTTCCTCAGGCTCTGACCCACTAAAAACAGCAGAGCAGAGAGATTAGAGACAGGTGCAACAAGAGGGATTCAGGGCCCAGCCTATCCTCGGCACCTAGACAGAGCTGCTGTCTTTACCAAGCAGGAAAGAGCTGCCCCTTTTACACAGATTGGCCCCTCACAAAAAACAGACAGCTAATTCACCAGAAACCATACATTATTGAGAAGAATCTCGGACAGATCGAGATGTGAGGCAAGGGGACAGGGAAACATGCCCACCATCTTCCCTGAAGAGTGAACAGTGGCTCTCAGGGATGACCTTGGGTTCCAACCCTCCCAATTGCACCAGAGACCCCTTTTGGAGGCAAGTAGAATAGGTACTGACAGTCCTCTTGGGTCATTAAATGAACCACTCCTGGGCCCTGGGCTTATGGAAAGTCATCAGGGCAGAATAGCAGGAGCCATCCGAATCTGAAGGAGACAGCCACAAGCTGTGGGCCACTTGTAGTCTCTAACTGGCTGCCTAAGGCCACACTAGAACAATATCTGACATTACCAAGGTCAGATCCTGAAAGATAAAACAGTGGGAAACATTGGATTCTACTGAAGCAAATTCCACTGAAGTCTTCTTAAGGATTTGTGTTATGTTCTCTCCTGCATTGCTTTTTAATATTCATTTCTTTTCCTTCAAGTTTGTGCCTATTATTTCATTAGTTTTAATATTTTATTTCATTTAAATTCTCACATTTTGCTCCTCCGTTCTCTTACTCCATTTTACAGTCTTCCTTCTTCTTATTTTTGTTTTAAAGTTTATTTTTTTCTTGCTTTGACTTGTTTCTATTCCACTCTTACTATTTCTCCCCCCTCCAGCCTCTCAAAACCATTTTTATTGTCATTAGTCACCCACATTTTTTTCCCCCATTCTTAAAATGTCCTTATTCTCTCTCCATCTTTATCAATCTTTGCTCATTGGTTGTTGATACGGTGGTTACTGTTGCATTTCTTCCATTTTATTTCTAGATCGTCACTATTTTTGTATTTCAAATCTCAAATTTTACCATTCCCCTCTCCTACTCCATTTTGCCTTCCTCCTGTCCTTTCTGTTTTGTATTTTAAATTTTAATTTTTTCCCTCTCTTAGACTGGTTTTCATTCCTATCTCTATTTCTTCTCCCTCTATCCTCTCAAAAATCACTTTTCTTTCCTCTAGACATCTCATATGCTTTTCTTTCTTTCTTTTTTTGCTTCTTATTTCCATTCTACCTATATTAATCTTTTCTCATTTATTGTTGATATTGCAAAGGGGGAAAAATTGGGACAATTGTAATAGGATAACAATTTTAAATATTTTTTTAAATGCTGAAACATGTCTTAATAGACAGATAATATCCTCCAGTAAAATATATGCTAATCTGGCATGAGTTGTTCTGGGTTTGCATAAGTTAAAAATTATTTTTGATACATTGTCATCATTTTCAAGTTGTTTAATTTCAAAATACTAACTTCCCTTTAACACAAACCTCACATACTTCCATATGAATATTCCATTGTGCTGAAAATCACCTATAATAGGCATTTTAATTGAGGTGAGAGTGGGGATTGTCCTATAAATTTGTTTCATTGTGATTTTCAAGCAAAATTTTCAGTGAAACTGAGAAAAAGTGTCACATGTCCAAAAACAGCAAGTGTTGTACATTGTTCCATAAAGCTAGCAGGGAGGCCCAGAGTGGGGACACATGTCCACCAGCTTGCTTTCCAGCTCCTTGAGGCCAAGAGCAGGGCAGGACATGCCATCTCCTGACAAATTTATAAAGATCCTTACTGCCATTAATATAACTCTGTATGTCATTCCCCCCAGGTACAAAAGAAATTGTTTAAGAAAATTCCAATACAATTTGAACATTGTTTTTCAAGGTATTGGGTCTTTTTATTCTTACTGAACCATGCTGTTTTTACATTAAATGATAACAGTACAGAAGCAATGGGGGACTGGAGAACTCTGAAAAAGTTTGTAGGCTAGGAAATAAAGAAAGAAGCTGATTTCAGTGCATCTTTCAGATTAAATTGATTCATAGAAAAAAAGAACTAGAAGTGGCAATTCAAGGAGTTCAACCCCTTGTTTTGCAGATGAAATCGCTGAGTGAGACCCAGGGGACTCACTTACTTGCAAAAAGTCACATAGAAAGTAATTTCTTGAACAATTCCCACTTGACTATAATTCACACACCAAAACAATACTATTTACAGGTAAATGTGCAAATAAATATACAGAAGGTGAGCAGGGAGAAATAGTATACATAAAGGAGAGTCAGGTTGTGGCAAAAAACTGAAGTCTGGAATCCTAGGGAAGTTCAAAGTACAAATAATGGATTCTGTTGATTGCACTAACATGCTCGGATACAAGGTCCTGTGGAAGAAGGAAAAAGGGGTTGCAGTCTAAAGTCAGCTGGATGGCTTTGGGTAAATCCTTAATGCCCCTGAGAATCAAGGCCTCTCTCAAATGAGCATAACTAATTGTGGCTGACCTGTTTTGCAGAGTTACTGTAAAGATCACATGACATAATCTATGGGACATTTTTAAAACAAGAAGTTATATATATGTTAACTCTTTGTGTTTAGATTTTATCAATCAATATGCTGAAAAGACAAACCAGAGACATGGCATTCCTCCTAGTTTATATTGTTAGAGTTAAGCCTAAGTGTGGCAATAAAGCAGAATGACAGTTACATATTCAGGGGAGGGAGTAATTTTGTCCTTTTAATTTTTTTTTATTTTTTTATTTTTGAAGGGTGGCCCTGAGGAGTAAAGACTTGAGTTGATCATATGCCAAGAACATTAGCACCAACAGGAGAACCCTGGCTTACTTCTTAGCATAATTGTTCCCCTTTTGACCCAATTCCCCAATCATATTCTATGACCTCCCTACCATGGGGAATACTGCTATTTGCTAAATATCCTTCCAACCCACTTCCTAAGTATCTCCATGTCTTCATCCATACATAGTGTTATTGTTGGTTGTGTGTGTTCTAATTTATTTCCAAGGTTATTATGCAATGAGTCTCATCTCTGCATTGCTATTTTTATGGCAACACTTGTTCCTGCTGCCATGCAAGGATATACTTCTTCCTTCTGTCCTGCATTGCATGCTGCCCTATTTACCCATCCCCTACAGTTGAGAACCTAGGCTGCCTTTTATTTTTGGCTACATACCCATATCTCCTTGGATGTTTGGGAAGATTTCTTAGGGAATACAAAAGGAGCAGTACAATTGCTGAGTTGTATGATATCTGTATACTCATTTCCACTGAGCACCACTAGGTTGCTTTTTCAAGTGACTGTTAGTATTCGTTTCTAGCAAATGAGCAGGAGAGCTCAAATTTTTGCCACAGCCCACCAGAACAACATTGGGAATTATTTCCCCTTCTGTTATAGAACCTTGCCAATGCTGTTCTGGAACAGCTGTGGGGTTTGATTGCCTGCCGTTAAGAAGCGTGACTCTCAATGTACAAGTTTGGTGGAAAAGGAAAGGGGGTGTTTATGTAAAGGTTATATAGATTTAGAATAATGGCAGTCTTTTGTTAAGTCTTGCTTCCTTTAAAAACACCCAAAAACATATACTATAGTCCTGTCTTTTTATTTTTATTATTTTTATTTTTATTTTTTGCCAAACCAGGCCAGTTTTAGAATATGTTAATTAGAGGTACTATCTTTCAGAAAAGTAGAAGTCTGCAGCTTAGCATTCCCTGTCATAGATCAGCTACAAGCATCTTTTACATCTTTGGTTTGCCATGCAGGATCCTCGCAGCACCACCAAATCTGCCACCATCTTTTCTAGCCAGACCTCCCAACCTTGTAGCAGACTTATTGACCTTCAGACCTTCCGGCAGACTTTTTCATTGAGACCTCATGGCTTTTTCTTTTTCTTTTTTTTTCCTTTCTTTCTTGTTTTTTTTTTTTTTTTTTTTTTTTTTTACCTTTAGCCTGTCTTGAGTTAAATGTTCAGCTTGAAACTTTCTATGTGATTTTATATCTGGTTCTTTTTATGGTGTGTTAGTGTTCACCATTTTTGTCAGCTTTTCAGTATCTTTGACCCTCTTTTGACTGTCATCTTTAGTCAGGGCAAGATTTCCAATGACACAGGGCATCCAGAGTGGGCATCCACCCCCTGCCTCTTATGCAGGTGCCATATGAGCTTCCCCCTGGCTATGTTATGAGTCACTGTACTTCTCAGAGTCAGGTACAAAACTCACACAATTTGCCTGCTGTGGGTGACAGCCTTCTTCCCTTCAGGAAGTCACAGCTATTAACTTGTCTTTGTTAAACAATGTATCTCAAATGCTGCACCTTACCCCTCCCCCAATCCTGCCTAAAAGGATTGTGGAGATTGTTCCCCTAATTTCAGGGGACCTATGCTTTGTACCCCATTATAATTTCTCATTCATTCAGCACACTTTTCATTTGTATATTCTTTTTTATTTCTTGATCAGTTTTTCCAGAACTTTGTTTATGTTAAGTCCTTTCAAAGAACCAGGTTTTGATTTTGTTATTCAGCTCAACTGTTTTTTTTGTTTGTTTGTTTTTTGTTTGTTTTTATTATTGTTAGTTTGTTTTGGTTTAATTTCTTAATTTATTTACTGATGAGAGATTTTTGATAAGACTTACCTTATCACATTGATCTACCAAGTTAAAATAAAAGTTGTTAACTCTAACTACAAGTATGTAGTTATCTATTTCTCCCTTTGACTCTGCCAGTTCTTATGGATTCTGAGGCCATATTACGGGGTTTCAGTAGGTTCATAATTCCTATCTCCTTGATTCTTTACACCAAGCAGAAACAAATGTCATTTTTGAGGAGTTTCTTAACTCTATGTGAAAAATCCCTATCTTCCCTTCATGATATTTTTATGAGATAAACTCCCAGAAACTCAGTTCTTCTTACCAACATGGTATAGAATTACAGACCAGTGAGTGTATTTCCATGTAAGCAAGCAGGGTTTATTGGTGATATGTTCTCATGGAAGAGAACAGGCCTTGCCAAGGTGGGGGAGAAAGGCAAGATCAAGGACAGAAAAGGCAGGGATGGCGGGAGCAAAAGTCTGGGTAGCCTGAGGAAACAGCAAGTCCTTTGTTCTGAAAACTTATATAGTTGGAGGGTGAAGAAGTTACATATTGGTTGATAGGTAAAGGAGGTGCTAGCTTTCCAGGACAGGGGCATAAATATCCAAAGGTGTTAATGGACTTCTTTTAGGCACTCTTGTTACTGAACATAATGGGGTTCTTTCACATGGCACCTTGATATAAAACCCAACAATTAGAGTTGAGGAAAACAGGCCTTTATTTACAATATTCCAACCTGGGGAGGCTGTGAGCACTTCAGCTCAGAGCCCTGTTCTCCCACAGGACCCAGCACTTCCCTTGCTCCCCAAAAGGCTATAAGCCAAAACCATGCTCAGAAGTTCCCCATTTCTTATCTGTCATCTGTCTCCTTCAGGGTCTGGGGTACGATGTCATCAGTCTCCATATAAATGTCCAGGAAATCATTGCCATATTGCACTGGATCATGGTGAAGTCCAGGTTTTAACAGAGTCCTTTCTGCATGTCCAGAGTTCCAGAAGTCCAAAGTCCAGGTCTGCAAAGTGGAGCCCTTGATGGCTTTGGAGTCTGCTGAGGCAGGCACAGTTAAAACAGCATCTTGCCAGCTTTCTTACTAGACCAGACCACATGGCTGAATTATTCCTACCAACTGCATAGCTGCTTCTTCCTTCTCTCAGCCAGCGTGGCTCTCTCCCACTTAATGGCTGCTACCTCATTTTTAAATCACTGATGGAGGCCTGTGACACAGTGGGTGTGGTAACCAACCAGTTCCAGCCATTAGCAGAACCTTGTGCAAGTCCTGTAAGCTCTTTTGTCACCATTCTGTGGTCAAAACCCCTCCCATCTCCTTGGTGTCTTGGGAGGCCATGGCCATTTGCATAACTAAGACACTAGCTATTGGCCATAGATATGCAAAGGAAAAATGGCTGTTCTCCACTGAGTCTTATCCCCCATTCCCCAAACCAGAGACTGTGAGGAATTCAGGGATGGCTTTTTGCTACTGTGTAACACTATGGCTACACTGGCTTCTTTTTACATTTAATGTACTTTTTTCATTGTTTATTTTAACCTTTCTATATTCTTTTGTTGAGTCTCTCATGTCTCTATGTAAAAATAAACTAAGATTGCTTGTAAATATATACTGAAATCTTTTTTCAAATAAATGTGAGGGAAATACTCTACTCCAAAGATGTATAGATTGAACCATAGATTTCAGTTGTAGAACTACTGAGCTATTCATTTAAGCATAAACACACCCACCTACTAAACTGCAGATAATTTGTGTTTGAGCACAAAATGCAGGGGCATCCACAATGGTATCTCTATGGATAAGTGCCACTCCATTTGTCCCCAGAGCATCTGTAGGAGTGGGGGTTTGTCTTGCAGAATAAGAAATATTACAGTCTTCTAGATTTGAGAAAATGTACTTCAATCCATGATGAAAAACAAAATTCAACTGAGTAAATTGTGAAGATCTTATTGGCTTTATTCAATGATTCATGAATTGAGCAGCATTCAATCTAACAGGCAGAAATGGGCTCCGAGGAGCTAGACAATGGAAGACTTTTTGTAGGCAGAAGGAAGTGGAAACAAGGCAGTTGTACTAGACAAAAAAGCACATTGGTTATTACGCAGTCACATTCCTTTATGGGATTGCAGGCGCCTACCAAGCATTTTACCTCACTAGTGCCGATTACGTTATTCCTGGTTGACTGGTTTAAGATTTCATTTCTCAAAAAGCTGAAACTGTAACTAAGTCTCAGTTTGGAGACATGCAGCTTAACATAAATGACTCTGTTTTGAGTCTATTGTCTCGTTTTTAATACTTTGAAGTTTCTGAATATGTAATTGTCATATTTCTATTATCAGCAGTTTTATTCCTCTCTTCAAATATTAAAAATGAGAGTAAAAATGAGAAGGATCAAAGCACTGAAACATCAAACCTTGCTATACCATGAAGCTTTCTGCCTTAGTAGTCTCTGGGAATCCCGTCTGATTTCTGAGTGGGCTCTTGTACTTTCCTTAATCTTAGGTGCACCTTAATTACTTCTTACATTGCTGTTATTATAATAATTATAGTATAAACATTATAATAGTGACATTAATGAAGTCTGGTTTACAATTTTCTATAGCTATGAGTACAGCCAAGGTAAAATTCTGTATCTTTTTTCACTTATTATTATATCATAAAATAAAATGTTTTTTCATATGTTATTATTTAGACTTCATAATTACCCTCTTCATATTTGTTTAATATTCTATGACGCTAATATGCTATATTTCACTTTCTTCCCACCCATTTTTGTTTCTACAATTTTAATATAATGTCAAAGAATATTTTTCACTGGTATTTTTCTCTCTTTACTTGGATTAATCCCTAAGGCTCTACAGGTGTATCTGTTTTTTGTTTTTCTTTACACTTTTTTAAAAATACTTTATTTATTTATTTATTTTTAGAGAGAGGGGAAGGAACAGAGCAAGAGAGGAAGAGAAACATAAATTTTTGAGAGACCCATTGATTGGTTGCTTCTTGCATGCCCCTAGCCAGGGACCTGGCCTGCCACTCTGGCACATGTCCTGACTGGGGATTGAACTGGCAACCTTTCAGTTCGCAGGCCAGCACTCAGTCCACTGAACCACACAAGCCAAGGCTACAGGCAGGTTTTGATTAAAACAATCAGCTTTCTCCCATAAAGACTTTACCAATTTACTGCCTATAACAATGTATGGAGAATGGATAATAGCATTTTATCAAAATTAGTTATTACTCATTTATAATTTCTGACAAATTAATAGGAACAAAATTGTATATTAACCACTTCTCAGATCTGCACATAATGAGTTCAGCCTGCGTCAGATACAAAGAGGTGTTGCAGAACTCCTGTAAAAGTTGACCCAATAGGTCATATTACCTCACCTTGTTCCAAAAATATGGATTCAGATTAGATGTCTGATTGCCATGTTGACCTAAGTTAGAATTTGAAGCAATGACATTTCAAAAATGTTTTAAAATTCTATGTAACCTAGCTTTCATCAACGCCAGCACTGAATGGATTTCCAGAGCCCTTTATCTCCAAGAAGTTTGTTTCTCTTGTTAAAATCAAACTCCTTTTAAAAATTTGTTAGAGCTCTCTTGAGTATTGTGTCCCTTACAATTCCAGAAAACAGGATGATTTAAAAACAAAATTCATTCAACTGGGAGATGATTATGAAACTTCCACCTTTAAAAAAAAAAAAAAGGCAGCGAGAGACCTAGCAGAGCCTACAGATCCATGCAACATTTGCCACATGACTTAGCTACTGAGAAGGTGATGGCATTCATTATAGAGTGATGACTATTGTTATTTTAATATTGCATAACTGTTAAATGGAAAACACAATAACAGAGGTGAATTTCTTCAAAACTCAACTTATCCCCAAAATTTTAACAATACATGAACACAGAAGGTAGCACTGTTATGCTTTGCCTTATTGTATTTTTAAAATCATTGAAATCTAGAGTGGAGAACCACCTGGTTTTCCTCCTTAATAGTGAGATCTTTATACTTATCACTTTCCCACTCATCAATATGAGTAAATTAAAACCTTACTAATGAATTGATGCCCACATCATCAACCTTGTCTTTTCTTTGGCCTCTTCTTAGACATATCATCTTTTACTGTTTTTTTTTTTTTCTGTATATAAATATTCAGAGCAAATTTGGAATTTTTAAAATATATTGAGGTATAATTTATATACAAAGAAAGTACACATTTAATTTACTCATCTTGCACAACGGAAACTTTATCCCCATTGAAAACACCTTTCCCTTGTGATCCTGTCCCACAGCAGTCAGTGGTGGCCTCTCCTCTAAGAATCCATTAAATTTATCCATTCAATGAATCCAAAGACTGAGGTAGGACTGTATGTGAAAAGAATAGAAACGTGAAATCTAATTATTTCAACTTGACACCCAGTTCAATAGCTGCTTAGCTGTTTGAACCTTTGGGAGGCATTTAACTTCTCTGGATAGCTATAGGGAAAAATATCCATCTAGAGTTCAAGATTGCTGTGTGAACAGATAAGAAAATATATAAGTACTTTGAAAACTAAAAAGCTCTACCGTTTCATGATAATCATAAGTCAATACACCCTAAGAATCATATTCCCAGAAAAAGCCTGAATTTTCTTAATGTGCTAAAAGCATGGCATCAGAGTAGGACTGACTGGGTTCAAATCCCACCTCCATTACTCATTAGCTTCATACTTTGAAAAATGAGTGAACCTCTGTGAGCCTGTTTCCCCATCTGTAAGATAAGATAATTACAATCCCTACTTCATAGACTATTGCCAAGTTTAAGTAATTTAAATAAGCTGGTTAAATAGTATTTGTACAAGTTGGCTGTCATTATTATTATCACTATTATTAAATTTCAGCCATATGTGTAGGAGAGTATTTTGGATCGTGGACCATCTTTAGATAGACTTCCTACTCTATCCCATCAACAGCAAATGGCCAGAAAAATACATGTCACAGGTAATCAGGAGTTATTATAAAAATAGTTCTTTTTAGGATGGAAGGAAATTGCCATCTTAATAATAGAAACCAAGAAATGCCAGCCCATGCCTATAATTCATCGTCTATCTGCCCAGGATATCTCTGAGAGAAGGGAAGCATTAGCAATGGTGATTAATAAATATTTGAAACAACAGGTGTAAATGAGTGTGTCTTGAGCAAAGCAGACATATGGTCACCCAAGCTGTCAGCTTATCTTCGAGGTTCTCCCCAGATCTCCCTGGACAGGCTTTCACCTAAAATAAAACCAGACAATTTGGCATCTCCTGCACATACACTCACTGTCTTTCCACAGAGGTAGCCTGAGAACTTTCTCTCTGGCTGCAATGACTCTCTGCAAAATCTATCAAAATTCTACCTGGTGTCCATTGTCCATCTCTGACTATTCCTTTATGAAGAGACTCCCTCCTCACATTTTTGTTCAGAATGCGCTCCATGCTATGAATGTCCCCAGCATTCCCCTCCTCTCTCATGGCATCTCCATGTTCGTCCTTGTATTATAATCGTCTCTGAACCTGTCAACACCTTCACATCTGTGTAAGTTTTTCAAAAGCATGGTCTGTGTCTGATTTAACTTTAGAGCTTAGCATCAGGCAGGAAGCAGATGCTCAATCCACATTTGACAAATAAATTAAACCAAATGTCTCTTGCTTGAAACAAAAGCAAACATAGATGTGGTTTTTCCCTGATGCTCTACTCTTAAACTTTAGAATTCCATCTCAGGAACATCACAAAATTTATCTCATACCTGATCACATCGATATTCTTCACTTTCCAACACAAAATGTCTAAAAACGAGCAACCTCTCTGAGCTCTGGGAACTGTCTGTGGTTCTGAGAATAACATATTTGAATGGAAACAAAAAAAAAAAAAGTGTTTTCTGAAAGAGGTGATCCAGTATGTTACACTCCATTTGAATCATGGATTTTACACAGTAAACTGTTTGATTCCAATTCTATTTCAAGAAGAATCAGGGTGTTGGAGAGACCAAAGCAAAGGTATCTACCACAACAGTTTTATAGTTAACCTGTGTTTGTCACTAACAAAGAAAGGAACAGTTATGACCATTGGAAGTTTGCAGGTAAAATCCAAGTATGAGACATGCTCCTTATCCAACATGCTCTAAATTTTTAGAGATTACGTAGAGTGCTTGATGGTGCTGGTTAAAATGAGCAAATGGGTTCTGTGCAGCTGGTCTACCAGAGAGAACCTATCCCACCCTTCATCCCAAGCAGCACATCATCCCCAGAAGCCATCCAGTTAATAATCTAGTTCTCCAGCGAGATGATCCTTGATTCACACATCACTGTATAGTTTGAAGATTCTAGAAGTTCCATGATATGCTTTCTAATATGAGTCACAATGTCCCTGAGTCAAAACAGCTACAACAATCAAACATACAAAATGTTTGCATTCGCACAACCAGCTAAAAATGTCCTCATGCTGAGCTTCCACCAAGAAAAACACACTCATTCTTCTACTGTAACCCAAAAGGCATGCACACACAATGCAGAGTGTAAGCAACCTATGACATTGAGTGATGCAGTCTTGCCAGAGTCCACTATACCATTTGCCAACACAATGTTTTACTAATTCTCAGGCAAGCCTATCGTGCCCAACAGTAGTAATTTGACAGTACAAACACCCATCTGGGGATGCAACGATGTTTGTATTACTGCTGAAGAGAATTAGATTGCTGTCATGTTGCCTCTTATGAGTCTTCAAGCAGCTTTAGTTATATGAATATCTGGTTAAAGAGCATTCATTGTACTAGGGCAAGATTATGGATTATTCAACCCTTTTTATTAGTGGCTTAGTATAAATTCTCTGACTCTGTGGTAAGCAGAGCTATTCATTCCGGAATCAGTGCTTGTTGGTAAGGAGGGAACTGACAGCCAAGTTTTGCTTCCCCAAATCAGACATGAACAAGTAAAGTGAACCAGACAAGTTTCAATCACGGGCCAGCTGGAGGAAAAAGAGCAAGCCCCTGAGATGAGTCTGCCCTGAACAAAAGTGAGCTTAGACTGGGGACCAGGCCCAAGACCCTGCTGCAAGAGGGCTGATCCTGAATTCAATCTCATACCAACTTTTGCTAACATTGCAACAGAATTGAGACCAGGGAAGATAATGGCTTTTGATCTCAGGTAGGTTTAACTACAGTTTGATGTGAGTTTGTGCACTTTTCCTGGGGATAAAGTACCTCAGTTTCACACAATTTTCAAATGTCTTATGCTCCAAAAACAGTATAAGAATTGGTGCTATAAAGGTGATGTTGATGACAATTAATGTTTAAAATACCAAACAGATTAGACACACTGACCAAAGGCAGTGAGCAGAATCCTTCTTGGAGGAGGAGGCCATGTAGAATCTCTCTGAGGGGAGCATGGGACAAATCTGCAGGTGGGGGAGGCCAGAGCAATGAGAGTTCCTTCCAGCTGACAGCATGAAAACCAGAGGATGGTATTCCAGATTTCCTGATCCCAAACTACAATGGTGCCCTGTGCTCTCTGCATGTAATTATTCTGAATAAATACTGCAGATATATTAGCGCTACCAGAGAGCACAGTGGTGTGTTTGCTATAGATCTCTCCTTTACCCAGTTCTTAATTGACAGCCGAGTTTTCATCAATGTCAGTGCCTGGTTCCATGAATGGTCTCGTTCCTTTATTGTTATAGAAACTTTTCTATAAAACCATGTATTTCAAACATGTTTTTGTTTTTGGACAACTCTGATTTTAAAAAAAAAACATTTTTCATGAGCCTCCTAAGACACTCCCCTTTGCTTTATATTTAAGGAAAAGAAAAGAAAAGAAAGGAAACGTCTAACAAAACTTAAAATTCAATGGAAGAGATTCAGGAAGATTGCATGTACTAAATTTCTCCCGGAGACCAAGGCAGAGTTGCTAAGACATACAATTATGTGACAAGAACTGGGCTCCCAGGCTTCTAGGAGACTTCCTGAGGAGCAGGCTTCTCAAGACAATGCTCTGAGAATTTCTAGAGTCAGCAGGAGAGAGCAGAGACTAGGTCACGACATGGGAGGTGCCCACAGTGGTCCCCAGGCCTTTCCTAGATTTTGTTGGGAAAAGTACTACAGAAATGTCTCTGGACCTACTGAATCCTAGAAACCCAAAATTTCTGTCTAGGGCAAACATCCAGAAGACCCTATTAGAGAATTTGCAAGGTGCCACCCCCTATCCACACAATATTTATGTGGCCTGAGGGTCCCTGTGACCAAGAGAGAACAGGTGGGCAGCAGGCCACATCCATCATTTGTATCAGATTCAGCATGACTTTGCTCTTGGGGAAAACCAGAAAAGTGAACCCAGAGCCCCAAGCTTGGCAGGCAGGCCCTGGAAGCAGCACCTGCCCCATAGCTGATTGGCCCTGGCTCTTCCAGTCTTTCTCCCCCAATATGTGGTAATGTGGGAATACCAGCTACCTTTACCTTCATCCTATACTTACAGCCTTTCCTAGGCCCTACTGGTGACCTGCTCAAAGCTGATGATTTTGAAGTCTCCTCAAAAGGAATCACTTGAAATCAAGAGTCCAACCTTCCATCACTCTCCTTACCTCCCTGACAAGTGGCACACTCTCCTACCTCCACCCCCCTCCCCCAACAAGTGGATTTATGGCATCTTCAGAAGATGACCAAGTGAGGTCGCTCCCAGATATCCATAGTGCCAGAGGCAGGGGATAGCCACATACCTTTTGATTCACAGAGAAAAGCCATTGGATTCACAGGTATTGAAAAGTGTATGTTATTTTTCAGAGCCAAAGAGGTACAAATATAGTATAACCTAAACTACATGAAAATCCATATCACGACAAAAGGTAATACCAGACTTCTCCACGTGGTAGAATGTGCAGGCATCAGACACAATGGGAGTCATTTCAATGTGAAGGTAGTGATTTAGTTCAACTGAACACTTACTTAAGGACACACAGCATGTATCAGGCCCTGCACTTCCCACTGAGGATACAAGGGCACATAATATGGGGGACAGATTTTGAAATGAATATTTGTGACACAGTGTGAAAAGAAAGTAAATTCATTTCTACAAGAAAGAAAACTGGTATGAAAGCAGAAATGATACTTGAGGCAGAGGGAAAAAATGTGTCTGAGGAGGTAATATCTGGTTTTGAAGAAATGTCTCCTTTATAGACAGGAGTCTTAAATCTCTTTATAACGGGAATTGAGGGTGGTCAAGTGGACGATTTCGAAATGGTCTGGAGAAAACTGGTCCCACCCGCCACCAGTGTGGGGTCTGCCTGTCTGTCAGAGGGCAAGAGGCAAGAAGGTGGAGGGACTGCAATGCCAGACAGCAAAGGTGACAGCTCCTCAAACAGCGGGATCTACTCCTCCCTATGTTTCTGCTGCTGCGGAACCTTCCTTTTGTTTTTGTCTTCTTATGCACTGCAGCAGCAGGAGGCATCTCTGGGGCAAGCTTCTCTGGAATTGCTCAAGTGCATTGCTGTGGTTCCTCCCGAGAGCCTGTCCTGTGAAGCTGCCTGGAGATGTTCCAGAAACATTATGATCGCTGTGCTTGTCAGGAGCTGCTCTGCCTCACACAGAGAAAGATGCCTCCCTGAGATGGAGGGGAATCTGTGCAGACTCCAATCAGACAAAATGGTGTGTCACAGTCTCCAGCTGCCTCTGAGCTTCTTTCTATAACTTGCCCCCTGGCTCGTTCTATAAAAGACCTCATGGGGTCCATGAGTTCTAAAGACCAGGACACATGGCCTGCCTGGGGACTCAATTCTGGGTCACCTCAGAGTAGAGCCACAGCAGGCCCTTAGGGTATTACCACATAACCTACCAGGCTATCCAAGATGCCCACTGTGATTCCATCCTGGTCAGAGAGCAAGGAACAGGCACAAAAATTAAATGAAAGCCAAAACAGCACAGCTTAGCCTCTGGCAGGAACAAATCTCCCAGCACTCTTGATGACCAGTTCCCATTGTTGCCAGTGAAAATAAGTCCTTTGTGGAGTCAAGAGAGAAGAATTTCAAAGGGCATGTGCATGGAAGATGTTTAAACATAGTGGTAAGATTTATTGGGGTGAAGGGGAAGTAATACACCCTTGGGAATTTAGAAGGAGGGCAGGCTCTAGTGGCAACTGCCCCAAGGCTCCAGATAATCCTCCATCTATTTTCTTGGTCCCTGAGAACAAGCGAGCTATTATCCAACCTGCTTCCTGAGTTTTCTGGGGCTTGAGCTGAGCTGGGCCCTCCTTATAACCAATCCCTTTCCTAGACCTTTCAGGGTTCTGTGTCTTCACTCAGTCCAATCCTTTTCCCAGGCTAGGTTCTGCCCCTTCACATCACCATCTTGGCTCCTATTGCATATGTTCCAAAGTCCTGCTGTGTCATCTGGCTTCTGCTGTGCATGTGCTCAGCACAGGATTTTCTCTCCTACTTCCCTCAATAAAAATAAATATGCTACTAGCCAGTTGCAACCTGGGGAGATTTTTCCTGCCTCCTTTGAGGATTAAGTCCTGAGGGTGGGGTGGTTCAATGGTCTCCTGGGGTGTGTGAATGAGCCTGTGAATGGTATAGCTTCCTAGTAAGTCAGGCTTAATGGAATTCTATAACTTCCTGGTGGAGCAGGCCCTATATATGAATCAGCTTCCCAGCTCAATAGGCTTAATATTTGATTCAGCTCCCTGGTTTATCATGCCTAATAATGTCTGATTCTCTTTGCTCCTTTCCTTTATTAATAACTAACTAACTACCTAGGCTAACAACATGAGCCTGTGATACCATCTTAACCACACCTAACTGGAGACAAAGGGATAGAATGAGGGGACAAGGGAGATGAGTCTGTTACACTTAAGAACCACCTCATGGTTTGAAATCTAAAAACTATTCCATCTCCATTGAATTCAAGTATCTGTGTTGAAAGAAATTAAACCAATTTAGTCTGTCACTCTCAGTTATGAAATGTAAATTTTATGTTTCTTTAATGTCCTTTGTTGACAGCTGGGGAGACTTCCAGGAAAGGTAACTACCTTTGCCTGTTAAGTTTCTATCCCACTTTCTTCCTTTAAGGCTTTGGGAAGGAGTTAGCTTACTAGTTCTACCCCAAAATGCTCAGGTTTGTGTGCATGGTTTATTGTCAATTATTAACTTCCCTAGTCTACCCTCATCCCCAGAACCACTCACTGCCCCCACATAAAAGTATGCTCAAGTGTTCCTAGTCACCAAGCTAAATTGCTACAATTTGACTTCAGTAGTGAAATATGTTCGTTCTTCTGCAGCAACTGAAAATGTGCCTCTCACCAATTCTGAAAGTCGTTGTTCACAAAGACGTTATGTTATGATTGCCTGGGTAAAAGTTCCATTGTTCCATTTCAGGTACAATGTGTGCCTAAGCTAAGAGAATCTGAGGACTCCAGCGGGATCAACAAAGACATCGAGAGTTTCTTATTTTTGGTGTTTTGAAAGATTCAGTACCCATCTTGAAATTACCACACACACACACACACACACACACACATCCCAGTATTATAATATGTGACAAGATCTAGAGGGCCTCAGCTTTGGGACACACTTTTGTACAAGACTGACGTGCCTGGCCATAGAGCCAGGATTTGGTAAAGGGATGATGCAGAAAAATCAAGGAACAACGCCCCCGGTAGAACTTTTGAAACTCGGTTTCTGCTCCTTCCTGTCCTCCAGGAAAACCTGGGATGCTCCTTGCCTCCCATTGGCAGTCCTCCCAGGCCAGCCTCTTCTCTTCTGCTCCTCCTTCTTCCAATGCTGGTGCAAAGTTAGCTCACAAAAGCCCCAGGCAGTCGCATCCATCCAGACCCCACATCCTCAGCCGTCCCCTGATGCTCTGTTTGTTTTCACACCATCAATGTGTGTGCAGTTACAGCATGGAGGAGCCCTTCCACTCGGCCCCGACAGCCACTGACAGGCTCGGTGGGACTCTCAGGATGCCATCCGTTACGAGATTGGCCATGTAACAGAGTGGCGCTGGCAACAACCCCCATCACTGCTGAAGACAGATGGGCAAGGAGAATCTCTCCGGGCCACCCGATTGGCCATATTGGCAGATGGAGCCGCTGTAGCACTGCATCCAAAACACAACACTTTACAAAGCCTGACAGACAGCCTGGCACAGACCATTCCTTCTTAAGCCAGACTACGACCTGCAGAGACCAAAGCACTGATGTCATGATGGTGATTATCACTGGTTTTCTTTAGCTCACGATTTAGTACTATTTTTATTTTGACTAACACATGCAGTGATAAAAATAATACTAAAACATGAGCTAAAGAACACCAACACTGATTCCTTCCGTGATGTCTCATTGATTTTTTTTAAAAATCCAAGTATTGTATTCTTTGAAGAAAATATCTGTTTCAAGTTTTGGTGTCTCTGCTCCACTGTTGCCCTAGGCACATGCTCACCTGAGTCCTTCCCTATTCCTCATCACCTGAAGCAGGAGATGAACAAGACAACTCAGGACCAAGAGAAAGATCCAGGAGAGCCCAACAAGGTGGTCTTTGTTCACAAAGGATGCTGTGGTTGTGTCCGGGGTTATTATGAAGATTGACAGGGAGGGGAGCACCTATGGATAACAGCTCCACCTGTGTGCCAACCTTCTCCTTTCCCATCCTAGGTATTGACCATGTTGCGTGTTCCTTGCTCCTCATTGCTCCTCTTCTTCCTTGCAACGCTATTAGTATCTTCTCTAAATCCTTGAGCTCAAAATACACTGCTCTATACACCCATCCTAGTGATATAGGATCGAGGACAAAAAAATAACAACAGAAGCTAAAACAGGGCAGCATAACAACTTTACATGTATTTTCCCTTTAGAGCTTATGAATCTAAAGTTTATCTAAGGTTTCGCAGGTTACTTCAAATGTAGAAGCACAACAATAGTTCATGAATGTCTCCTCTGCAGACTGTCTACCTGGTTGATAAGTTTCTGCCTGGAGTTATTCTACAGATGTTTACCCATGTCGAGAGCCCAGAAAACCAGTTCTCTGGGAGCAGGAATGGTCTCTCTTTGTTTTAAAAAGACATTTATTTTAATAAGATTTCCAAGTTGAGTTAAACAAATATTAATAAAATTTCTAAATGGTAGACAATTTATGGGAATAAATCACTCCTAGGAAGAGATAATAAAGGCTCTATGCTAATTAGCCTCAAACGAACATATCAAAGTTGAGCATCAATTATAATAATCATGAAGCCTTGTTTTTATTTTTAAATGCATTCTAATAGGCCAAATATTTGACCAAACACAGTCAAATTATTTTTAAAATAATTTTGATTTTGACTCATTCAGTGTTCGTTTCAAATTCTAGAGGCCTGAGGGGAGAAATGCACTTTTGATCGGTTTGTTTACTGATGAAATAGAAGCAGATGGTCTCCTACAATTTCTGTTAAAACCTTGCAGCTTCCCAGAGGAAGGGATAGGTTATAATTTAACCACATTTAGATGAAAAGCAAACAATTGGCCTTAAAGAGCAAGACCTCTTCTTTTAGCCTCCTCTCTGTCCCCATGAAACCTATGTGATGCAAAAGCAGGAAATTTCCTCCATGATCCCTTAAATGACTATGGAGACTTTTAAGGGCACAACTGGAGAGGAAGTTGACAACGCTACTCAGCTCTCTGGCTCCTGTCTGCAGAACAAACAAGGGAAAGTTGTGTTTTGTTTTAATTCTTTGGTGGGAGAGAGAAGCTGTATGAAATTAAAAATAGGTTACTATACGTTAAAAAGCTGACTTGATTTTCTGAAAAATCAACAGAAGAAAAGCACTATTTCCCACTAGGGCCTTGCATTGCAGACAGCTGAGCACTTCTCTGGTGCTCAGGGCCCTTCTGGGAGAGCTGACCTTAGGGCCTTCTGTCCTCAGGCCTTGATCAGGCTAACCCTATTTATCTCTGTCACTGTCTCACTATCTCAGGACAAAGACCTCCTCTTCCACTTCTTGGGTAGGTATTTTTCACTAAAAATGCTCAGAGGAGGCCCAGTGCACCAATCATGGTGAATTCCTCCTAGTTCAAAAATATACTGAAGCTGGGGTGAGTAAAAAAAAAAAATGTTTCAGAAATAGATAATGATGGTTGCACAACTCGTGAATGAAACTTACATGACTGAATTATACACTTAAAAATGGTTATGAGGACTTCCAGTCAAGATGGAGGCTTAGACTGACATACTCTGTCTCCCTCCACAACTAAATAGGAATACAACTACCTCAAAACCAAAGGTAACCAGAAATTCCAGAAAATAAAACTACATGGAAGCCCAACATATGAAGTTATAAACCAGTGGTGCTTGTCTGGACGGGTAGGAAGGGCGACCGGAGTGGAAAAGTCGAGCGGTGCTTTATGTGGTAGCAGCGGGGATAGCGGCAGGACTGCGAGAAATGCCAGAGGAGCAATCCCGGCTGCAGTCGAGACCCATCAGCTTGCAATTCCAACGCTGGGGAAGGCAGAACCCGATTGTCCCCAACTGTGAGGTCCAGAGGGCGTGGGGATGGAGGAGGAGACTCCTGGTCTCCCAGCAGAGAGTAAGGGCAGGAATCCATCTTGGAACCCCGCCCCCACACAAAGTGCCACAGAAAGGTGAAAAAGGTCGCCGGTCGCCAGGTAGTGATGAGTGCATGGGGCTCCGCCCTCTACAGCCCTCCCAGCAAACAAAGGTAAACAGAAAACTGTCATGATGAAGCAGACCATGATTGAAATCCCAGTGACGCAGCTCACCAGGCAACAGATGAGGGACCTAACCCATGAGCAAATAGGAAATCTTTCTGAGGCTCAGTTCAGAGCTGTAGTCATAAGGTGACTCACAGAATTAACAAAAGATTTGGAACAAGACAGGGAAGAAATGAAAGCTAGTCATAGTGAAACGAATTAAAACACATACGAGACAAGTGGTGAGGAAATGAAAACCAGAGATCAAATCAACAAATCAGAACATAGGGAAGGAACAAACAGTCAACCAGTGCAGAAAGAGGAAATAAAAAATGAGGAATATGAGGAGAGGCTCAGAAACCTCTGGGACAGCTATAAGCGAACGAACATTCGAATTATAGGATTGCCAGAGGGAGAAGAAGAACTAGAAATAAAAAAAATTATGTGAAAAAATAATGAAGCAGAACTTCCCGAACTTGGGGAAGGAAATAGACTCACAGGTCCAGGAAGCACAGAGAGTTCCAGAAAAACTGGACCCAGGGAGAACCACTCCAAGACACATTATAATCAAATTGTCAAAAATTAAAGATAAAGAGAGAGTCTTAAAAGCAACAAGAGAGAAGAAAAGAATTATGTACAAAGAGGTCCCAATTAGACTATCAGCTGACTTCTCAAGGGAGACCCTGCAGGCAAGAAGGGACTGGCAAGAAATATTCAAAGTAATGAAAATCAAAAACCTAAGCCATGAATACTCTATCCAGTGAAGTTGTCATTCAGAATAGAAGGGCAGAGAAAGTGCTTCCAGTACAAAGTAAAACTGAAAAAATTCATCAGATCCAAACCACTATTATATGAGATGTTAAAGGGACTGGTTTAGAAGAAAGAGGATCAAAACTATGAACATTAAAATGAAAACTGTATCACAACAACCAACAACAGAAGCTAGGGAACCAAAACAAAGGCAAACTAAGTAGGCAATGAAAGTGGAAAAATAACTATAGGGATGGGGAACATATTGGGGGGAGGTCAGCAGGGAGGGGGAAGGGGGAAAGGGAGGGAGATGGTACAGGAATTAAGAATCATGGTAGGAGGGAGTGGAGTAGACAGGAAGATGTTGGGAAGAACTATATGCACAACCAATGGGCATGGACTAAAAGGGGGGGACAACTGGAGGGAGAGGGGTCACTGGGTGGAGAGGAGCAGAGGGAAAAGAAATCCGGACAACAATAACAGTATAATCAATAAAATATGGTTACAATGGCAAATCACACACACATAAACCCACACTAAATTTACAGTAGACTCCTTTATCCATGGGGGATAGATTCCTAGACCCCAGTGGATGCCTGAAATCAGGAATAGTACCAAAATCTATATAGACTATGTTTTTTCCTATACATATATACTTATGATAAAGTTTAATGTATAAATTAGGCACAGTAAGAAATTAACAATAATAATAAAATAGCTCAATGTTATTATTCTATTAATAGAACACCCTTCTTCCTGTGCTGATGTGAGCTGATACAATGACAGCATGATAAGGTGCATTTCCAGTTTGAGGTGCAACAGCAACACTAGGGAGGATTTCTTTTTACTTCTCTACGGTGCCACAGATAGATTTTTTCTAACCATAGATCTTCACGACCTCATCATGCAATATTTTTTTGTTATTAAGTCGAGAATTTTCACCTTTTCACTTAAAGGAAGCACTTTAGGGATTCTCTTTGGCATATCCAAATTGTCAGCACCACTAATCATGAGTGTCAGAGTCATTAAGTAAGTTAAAGGGCATCTTGGAAACAAGCCCTGCCTTACCAACAGGGTCCGCCTGATAACCTACACAGCTACTAAGTGGCTAACAGGAGGGAGTATACACAGTGTGGAGACAGTTCTTGGGGTAATTCACATCTCTGGCAGGACAGAGTGGAACAGCACAAGATTTCATTATGCTACTCAGAATGGTATGCAATTTAAAACTTATGAATTGCTTATTTCTAGAATTCTCTATTTAATATTTTTGGACCAGAGGTGACCATGGGTAACTGAAACAATAAAAAGAAAAACTGGGAATAAGAGAGGACTACTATATAAATATATACACACACACATATACATACAACACACACATACACACATAAATGTAAATTATATATACATATAATATATAAATTATATCTATTATGTGTACTGTGTAAATATGTATGCATATATAGTATATATGTTACTGTATATCATACATAATTATATATATAAACAGAACATATGTAAATATGACCACAATAAAGACATTTTCAAAAAATAAGCCACAGCTAAATGATAATGGAAGGAGGCTTGATTTTGGGGGTTAGTGAACATACAATACAATGTACAGATGATGTGTTGTAGAATTGTATACCTGTAACCTATAAAATTTTATTAACCAATGCCACCCCAATAAATTCAATTAAAAAGGGGGGGCATGAAAAAATAAGCTACAGCAATAGGATGGCTTATTGATAAAACCTATAAGAATTAAAAAATAAAATTCTTAGAAATAAGTTGCTCCCTTCTGAGGAAAGTGTGCACCTTTTTCAAGAATAAGCAAATATCCAGCTTGCATATCAAAAAGAGAATAAATTATACATCAAATAAACAGCAATAAAAAAGCAGTCTTCTCACAAGATTCTCTTCCCCTAAGAATCCTAAGAGCTGTCAGCATTCCGTAAGATGACAAATCTTTTTCCTCTTAATTAACATCTCTGTTGGCAAACTGCCCCAAACAGATGACCATAAGGCCAGCTGCATATAGTAATTTTTTTAAAAACAAATAAAAGGAGAAAATCAACTGCAGCAAGACTTGAGCCTATTAAATTGTATTGAATTTTCTTTTCAGTTCAATTGATAATTTATTCTCTAACCTCAAAATAATCACATAACCCCCCAGCATCGGGAAGAATCATCAACTGTAAATAGGCTTACCACATTTAATGATGAGTCCTCGATTCCAAAAGCAATCTTGTCAATTCTCAGTATTTTATTTCCTGATACTTTTTACCTGATTCTACTAAAATGACCCAGGATATTTTTTCCTAAATACATATGTATAATAATTATCCACAATTATAACCCAGTTTAGTTATAAGAAGTCAGACAATGCCTTTTTCAAAGTATATGTCAAAATCTAAATTCAGCAATGTGTTTTCAACCAGAAGGTTATAAAGCAGAGATGCATTTTAAATAAATGGATTCTTCAGACAGCCTTGTTTCTAAGTGTGCAGACAGGTTCCCAGGACTGATTTAAACATAGCTTCAGACGCTAACATTCTGGAGAGCTGACTACATTGCAGGCATGGTTCTACAGGCCTCCTGTGGGTAACCCACTGGAGCTTCACCAGCCTTGGTGGGTAGTGACATTATAATCTCCACTTCACCCTCAAGAATAATCGGACACAATTATGGCATTTTCTCAAGGTCACCAGACTAATAAGTGGAGGACATGGGACTTGAAGGGAGGAATGCTAAACTTGAAGTTCTGTCCACTGTTGCTCTGTGCTGCTTGGTTGTCTGATTCTTACCTTGGCAGACCCTACCTGCCCAAAGGTTCCTGAACCTTCTATAATTTAATTCAGGCCCTTTCAACCCACTAGGGCTTTACCTTGTTAAGATGTATTTTTAATATTGCATCATTTATTATTATATAATAGTACAATGATATATTAGAAATTATAGTTTGTATTATATTGATAGTTATTTTATTATATATAAATATAATATATTTATTTCCGATGTATTTTGACACATTCAATGAAAATTCTCATATACTTATTATTTCAAAAGTGCCTACTGAGCGTTTTCATTTGTTTATTCTCTCTTGTTTTTCATCACAAACGATTGTATTATTTACCTCTTACCTCTTTCAAACTATGAACATAGGACTTTATTAGCTTTACTCTAGATCACTCTCTGTGTTTGAGAGGAAAGCACTTAATAGTCCTTGGAGTCCATACATGAAAATTGTTTCATCTTTGTTCTTTGAGTGACTTAACTGAAGATGCCACTTTTGCCTGTGGGCACCCTATGAAGCCACTCACCTTAATCCTCATACCAACATATGAAGGTTGACCTTCATATCTAGTGAGTTCATCCTCTAAGGAGTGGTGAGACTATCCTTTTAATTTACATAACAATAAAACACCATTACTTACACTTTTGAACTCCAAGTCCTTGGATGCCCTTCATTTAACAACTCAGAACACATCTGCTCTGAGCTACTGAATTAGCCGCTGTCCAACTCCTGACAAAGTCCTGTGTCTGTCAAAGTTAATGTGAGGAAGTCAGAGGGCTACTCTGGGGCACGTGCCCTGTCCTCCCATGAGGTTTTCGAAGCTCTGGATTTGCACTGAGCTAGAAGGTGAGGAAGAAACTCAGCCAGAAGACATTAGCTCATTTCCCCAGAGATAAGCCTCCCAGACAATGGTTTAGCAATATTCTCTCAGCTTTCATTAATTAGAAAGCAAGTAGCAGCTCCCCTGTGCCAAGCCCGCTCTCCCTCTCTCCCCACATCTGCTTTCCTGTGCTCATTCTCTCAAGCACAGCTCAAGAATAAGCTTGTCCAACTTTCAGGTCTACAGCCAGAATTTAAAGCCAGTTCTACTTGATTTCAAAGCAAGAGAGGAGACACCAAAACAAAGAAGTGGGTCACTAAACATGGTCCTTGTTGACTTCCTTCTTATTTTTGTCCTGACAGATTACACTGTTGTTCAGCAAATATTCGTTCTCCAATCCCCTTTCATGATGCTGAGTCTGGACACAGGAGTTGCTTTGGTTGATGAAATCTGAGATAGCATGATCAAGTGGAATGTTCAGATGCCACTGGGTAACTTTGTTCAGCTCTTGAAATCCTATCTTCCATCATGAGTAATTAAAAAAAAAAAAAAAACCTGTCTGAGGAGGTCACTGTCCAGAATGAGAAAACACATGGAAAAACTCTGAACTCAACATAGTCTCTATGTTCTCTACTATGCTGTAAGGAATTTTTTTTCTTTTTAGTGAGGAGCACTTAGTCAGTGGGTGAATACATATGTATAATTCTACCTGCTCACAGACCTAGTGACATTTAGAATTAAAATAAACTTTACTGGTTATAAAGATTGGTTCCTTGGTGGCTTAACACCTATTTTATTTCTCAGTTGGTTCTTAATTCAGGCAGAAAAGAAAGAGATATTAATGACTGATCCCCTAAAACTTCAAACTGAAATAATTTACTGTGAATTAATATAGATTAGTGTAAAGATCATGTGTGGCAGGAAGAAAATTATTGGGTTTGAATCTGAGATCCATGAAGGGGTCAGCAAGAGGTGTCCTTCTATGGTCTTTCTGTGTCCCACCTCCGACCAGCGTGGAATGCTGCCTCAATGACTCTTTGGTAAAAGTAAAAGGCTTCTGTGTTAGGATGTAAAACAGGCTAAGCTCTAAAAAACAACCTTAAATCAATGAAATGTGTGGCTATTTTTCCTTTCATGTTAGAACACCGATCAATTTTAGCATAAATAATAGTTTAGACCTTGAAAAGACCTGTCAATGATTCTCAAATGTTAATGAGACTAAAGTTCTGCTGAAGATTAAAAAATATCTGCCATTCAGACATACTTGGTAAATTCAAAACACTGCCTCTTGCCGAGAGGACTAATAACAGTAATGAACCATGGAAGCTTCTGAAAAAGACGCATGAAAACAGTTGATAATTGAGGAGGGAAAGACTTTAATTAATGAATTGCTAGTTGCTGTTACCAATTTCCTAGGCTTTGGCCAATGTTTCTATCTCTAGCTACACATTGCAACTTTAACATAAGGATGGAAAGTCCCAAGAGTGAGAATGTTTTCTAAAAAGGTTTTTTGGAAACATCTCAGGCTGGCTCTGAGCAGAGAGGGTTTTTCACATTAGGGTCTCAATGTTCTCAGCATCTAGGGGCTTTCAACAAAACTTTATTAAGTAATGAAAAATTATGTTCTCATTTGCATTTATCATATAGTCTCACCTATAAGAGGAACCTAATGAACAAAACAAACAAATGAGCACCATAGAACCAAAGGCATGGAAACAAGGAACAGACTGACAGTGACCAGAGAGGGGTGGAGGGGGATAAGGGAGGAGAGATGGGGAAGGGACTAGTCAAGGAACATGTAAGAATGACCCATGGACATGGACAACTGGATAGGGATTATCTGTGGGAGCAGGAGGTGGGATGGTCTGAGGAGAGCAAAGAGGGAAAAATTGGGACTACTGTAATAGAGCAACAATTAAATATTTATTAAAAAAAAAAAACAAAAAAAACAGAGACCTTTCATTTTGCGAAATGACACCCAACCAACTGAGCCATACCGGTCAGGGCAGGGATTATATTTTTAACTGTGAAAATAGTATGGACAATAAAAACCTCAAAGAACATATATTAATGGTGATAAAATTATGGGTGATTTTTATTTTCCTCTGTATAGATTTCTGTATTTTTCCAAATTTTCTTCAATGAGCAAATGCTACTTTAGTAATTTGTATATTTGAGAGAATTCTAAGACGTCCCCCTGCCCCAAGATTTCCCACCTTAATACCCAGGAATATAAATTCAATTAGATATTATGTCTGTGATTATATATATATAACACAATAAAGGGATTTGCATATGTAATTAAGGTTATTAATCAGTTGACTCTGAGTTAATTAGAAGGGAGGTTCTCCAGGCAAATCTAATCTAATATTCGAACTCTGAACAGCAGAGTTTTCTCAGCTAGTGGCAGAAGGAAAAGTCAGCTGGAATCAAAGCTTGAGAAGGATTCCCCAAACGCTCGCTGGCTTTGAACATAGAGGGGACTATATTAACGATCCGCTTTATTTTCTGTATGCTGATGCTCTGACAACCGGGCCTTGTTGGCCCTGTAAGAACTGTCCCTCCTACAGTTAGATAATTTCTACAGATAATAAACAACTCACTGAAAGAGCACCTTTTAAAGGCAAACCAACAAACCCAGAGCCCACAACCCCACCATGTCTTCTATCGGGTTCTTGTCCTCTTTGCCACTATCCACCTGCCATTGCCACCCCAGAGCGAGACAACCCGGGACAGCCCCTAGCCAGTCCTAAGCCTGTTCATCCTCCCTGTCCCATTCCATCCCATAGAAACCACAATAAAGGCTTCTGTCCACACTTCCTCTCACTCCCTCTGCCTCCTGCCCATCACTGGTGCTTCCCCACATATCTCCTCCCCAAAGAACTCTGAGTAACAAACTCTTTTCCATGGCAATTATTGTCTAATCTTATTGATTCTTAAATTTTCTATTAATACACTATATTTTGAAACAGAGTCCATGTACAGGGCCAGAGAATAGCTGACGGGGACCCCCGGAGTGGAAAGCAACTCCTGGTTGACATCCAACAAGGTAACAGGACTTCAGCCCTACAATTACAAGGAACTAAATTTGGCCAACACCTGAAGGAGCCTGGAATGGTCTTCTTCCCTCAAACCCCAGAGAAGGAACTCCCTGATGTCAGCATCTAAGATACTGAACACAGAACCTAGACAAGGCTGCCTGGACTTCTGAACAAGAGAAATGTGAGATAATAATGGGGTGTTGTTTTATACTCCTAAGTCAATGGTAATTTATTACACAGTCTAGAAAACAAATACAACACATATAAATATAGAGCTTCTATATATTCCCATTTATATGTGTCGTCGGCAGCCGTCCGTCTCGAGAGACGATGGTGTAGCTTCTTAAGAGTCTATCTGCACCGCCGAGAATGGCTGTGCAGTCCGACTCGGGAGTGACACGGTATCTGTCTCCTCCCGTGTTGAATCGACATCTTGCGATGATGCTGGAGTGTCCTCTCCAGTGAAGCTGAAGCTACAGAGCCTGGGCAGGGTGATATGGAGGGTCTGCTGTTGCCCATGCAGCAGACCCCCCCTCTCTTCGCAGCTGAAGGGTCCAAGGGAAAGACGGAGTCAATACAGCTTGGCTTCAGGTGCGCCGCAGGAGTTGCCGGTGTTGACTACAACGTCAAACCGCCTTAGGGACTCCGGCTCCGGATTTTCTGTCGGGGTTTACTCCCTTAGCCTTTCCCCTGAAGAGGTATGCCGCAAGGCAGCGGAGGTTTTTTGGAGTCAGAGTTTTCCTTCTCTTATTTATATGTGTAGACTACCTTTAAATGTATATAAAATTTAAAATAGGTATATTTCCCTCAATCCAGATAAACCATGTCATCTTGTTTACATTTTTTAGGACACGAGAGGCATTTTTATCCTGATTTTTAATAGAATTCAAGACTCTGAAAAACAGATATCAAAGCCCTGAGCAGAGGTCAGCTCTATTACAGTCTGTACATCTCTGATTAGCTTGTTAAAGCTGCAGGGATGACAGCACAGATGCATTTGTCTGGGGATCTTTGATGAGGCGTAAGGTGCTCATTTTCTTAATATTAAGATTCATGTGCCAGCTGGAAATGTGTCCATGACATGCTTCTCCCATCCTCAGTGAGCATGTCTAATCGAGAAGGTTTCATCCTAGAGGACTGCATCAATCCTCACCATCATCACTGTCAGCATCAATCAAGGGACACACTTTGGGGACACTTAGAACATGGTACACTCCCTATGTTACAGACTCTGTCAGTATAACAATCCTGCCTTTTATAGCATCAAGAATACTACCTTCCTGAAAAATATAGTCCATTTTGACAGAGTTGTTTCCAAATTTAATCAAATCTTACTGATACAGATATAAGTCTTTACAAAAGTACATTCTAAAATTTAATTTATGCATATTGCACACCTGTCATGGTACTGAGCCAGATGGTAGGATGGAGGAGGGGATGGAATAAGATGGATGTGGCTCCAGTGTCCCCCTTCAAACCACGTAGGTCCTCAAACCTATTTCTTCTCCGCAGATATTCTTTTCAGAAAGATCTGAGGGTCCAAACCCCCTGGATCAGACAAAGTCCAAGACAGCCTGATACAAAATTCAGTTCTGAATCACCATGGCAGCCTTCTACCAGAACGTGAATCCCAGGCTGTCCACATGCTCCCTGTCCAGACTGGAGGCTATCTTTTCACTCCACGCGGGGCTTAGGTGTTTGCCAATGAAGTCTCGCTCTCCTGCCACTGGGAGGGCAGATATTTAAAGGGGGGAATTCTGTGAGATGCTCTGAGAAAAGGCTTTCCTTTTGAGCTTTTTCATTTGTTGATTAGGAATAATCAAGACCTTTGCTGTTGTTGCAGTTTGCTTCCACACGAAGTGCCATTAGTCAACCGTAATGGACTCGAGAACCATATTGGGAAACTGCTAAAAGACTCTCTGCATGACTCATCTGCTACCAGCCAGAGGAGTTCTGCTTTTTGTGTGCAAACTTGGACACCCCTCCCTGCGGGGGCTCCCATCATGGCCCAGGTGGGCCTGGCAGCAAGGCCTCGTGTATTTCACTGTACAATCAGGCCCCTCCAGTCCAAAAGAATTAAAGCCCACAATGTCTACCCTTCTATTACACATCTGCACTTGCAAGAGCCTAGAAAGGCTGGCTGTGCCTGGGACCTGTGATAAATAAGTCTCAGCTCTGCTGGAGCAAAGCCAAGATGTGCTCTCACTACATTGAGAAGTGCGATCTTATATTCTCTACTCCACACTATTAGTCTCACTTTCTTCTCAATCTTTATCTTATAGAGGGCAGTGGGGTGATCTCAAAGCAAAGAACTCCGACTAGGGAAAGTCTAAGTTTATACTGTGTCCACTGACCACCGGACATCACAGTGGGCTCAGTCTAGGCATTCTTTGTGTGAACATGGGGTGGCCTGCAGTCTCTCCCTATAGCTTGTTGCTCGGGACAAATCTTCCAGGCAACACACAACAATAACAAGGATAATCTCAGACTCTCAAAGTCTGAGCAAAGAAAAAGAAAACTTTTTACAAAAACAACATATTCCATTTTGAAATAACCAAATCAAGTCTTCATTAATAATTGAGAAAATGCAAATCAATCCCACAATTCTATTTGGGACTTACCAAATATTTCTATCTGGCAGAAACTCTGCTAAACAAAGACACAAGAGATACAATCATCACACACACATACACACACCAAAGTCTCCCGTTTTACTTGAAGTCTTTATACCTTATCCCGAGGCCCTGTGTGGTCAGATTCCATCATCTTCAGACCTCATCTCCTATAACTCACCCTCTTGAATTCTCTGTTCCAACCACACTGGCCTTCTTCCTAATCCCTGGATATGTCAGTCAAATGCCAACCTCAGGGCCTTTGCATAGCTGTGCACTCAATCTGGCACACTCTTTTTAGCCACCCACAAGGCTCATTCCTTTCCTTCCTTCAGACTCAAACTCAAAGGTCACTTTGTACATAGGCTTTCCATGGGCATATTATATCAATTGCACCCCCATCCTATTGCCTTCTGTTCCTTTTACCTTGTTCAGAATGAACAAGAAAAGATGGAGGGAGATGGGACTTGTGGTCCAGAGATCCAGAGAAGCCTGGCTTTAACTACATTACAATTCAATACAATCATAAGGATGCTCTGCTCTTGCAGACCAAAAAGAAACAGAAGCACTTTGTGGTAAAGATGGCTTTTATCCAACTAATGTCTCTTTCACCTTTTAACCCTGGTAACAAAATCCTGACTCTGTTTGGAGCAGCAATGTGCCCAGCTAATACTACATTTCCCATTTGCCATTAAACAAGGTGTGACCATGTAACTAGGTTGCAGCCATTAAAATACAAAGTGATATTGTGTGGAAGATTTCTGGGAAGTCTTCTTAAAAGAGATAGATAAAAGTTGGAGGGGCACCCTTCTCTCCCTTCTTTCTATTTCCATTTCTGCTGCATAGGATACAGACATAAGAGCTGGAGCTCCAGCAGCCTCTTGGGCCCCATGAGTTGCATTTGATGCTAGAAGCCACATGCTGAGACTGGCCAAAAAGGATTAAGACTGGTCCCTGATGACATGCAGACTGTCACATAAAGCTATACTGCCTTCCACCCAACTTCTCCTGAGAAAATAAACCTTTATGGTCTAAGTCACTATTATTAGGGTTACTCTTAAGTGCTATCAATATCCTCCAGATCGGGCCACCAGGAACACACATGTAGCTGAACAAGTTTTGTTTACTCCTCATTTCAGTGAGAAAAAACTCACAGCATGGGTAACGTTGGTACAGTTAAGAGCATATGAGAAAGGCCTTACCAGAGCATCCGGTCTTTGTGCCAACAGCATATTGACACTACATCAATGTGTGTTGAATGAATAAAATGTAAAAATAACAAACCTAGAACACAATGTAGTTCTTTAATTTTGACAAACACAAATTTAAATGTCTCATTTAATATGAATTAATAAATTACCAATGTTCAGTTTTCTGGTCAAATTCAAAGTCAACGTATTTGTTATAACATTTTTTCAATGTCAGATTCCTAAAGTCCTTCATTTGGAAATAAACACATTTTAGAACTTAAAAGATCAAAGTTCATGTGACTCAGTACTTGCTGAGATTATATTAAGGAATAGTTTACTCACTTCACCTTTCAGAATTATAAAATAACCTCTATATAAGTTCTAAAGTACACTAAGTCAGAATTGGGTAATATTTCAATCACTTTGGGGATTCCAATTAAGTATCTAATCTGAGCTCATCATTTAGAGGTTGCACAGTGCTGAGGCAAAGCCCAAGAAAAGCAAAGCTGTTGTGTGATTATCACCCTGGATAGATGTTACTGAAAGAAAATAGATCAAAATGGTCCAATATGTGAGGGGAAAAAGAAACAATATTCAACTCTAAATTAGCTTAGCTATTAAAGGAAGCAAGGGTAATCACAAAAGATGGGTAGAAGAAAATCATTGTTCTGTAAATACCTTTGAATGTATGCATGATTTTTTAAACCTATTTTAAAAAATGATTGCATAATGTTCTAGAATCTCATAACATGCAATAGAGAAGATGATACTGAGAAACAATCACTCATACACACAGCCATTCATTTGCTCAGCACGTATTTGTTGAGCATATTGAATGGACTTGGTTCTACACAAGGAACTAAGAATATACATCCTGAATCCAAGGAGCTTACACCCTGCTGAAAAAGAAACAATGAGAAGAATTTTAAAAATTGCAAAATGTGTGCAGAGTGTTGAAACTGGAATAGGAAACACGGGTTATGAGGACCTAACACAGCCTGGAAAGTAAGGATGCTTTTGGAGGCAGAGACACCAGTGCTGGATCTACAGAGTCAAGCAGGTGGAATGGAAGGGACATCTTCCCTTGCAGAGGAAACAACATGTGAAACTCACAAAGGGAAGAGAGCCAAAGACTTACCCAGGGTGCAGAGGGTAGTCTGGTGAAATGGCTCTCTAAAGATGACCACACCCTAATCCCCAGAAACTGTGAATATGTTATTTCACATGGCAAAAGGGAATTAAGGTAGAAGATGGAATTAAACTTGCAAATCAGTTGGCTTCGAGATAGGGAGATAATCCTGGATTATCCAGGCAGGCCCAGTGTAATCATAAGAATGAAAAGTAGAAGAGGAAATTAGAAGAGAGGATCAGAAAGATGGCAAATCCAAAGTTTCTAGCTTTGAAAATGAAAGGAGGGCCCATGACCTTAGAAATGTGGGCTGCTTCTTGGAGCTGGGTAAGGCAAGGATTTCCAGGAAGGAATGCAACCATGCCAACACCTGGATTTCAGCCCAGTGAGACCTACATCAGACTTCTGACCTATGGAACTCTAAGATAAAAAAATGTGCACTGTGCCAAGACAGTACACTTGAGGTCACTTATTAGAACAATCATGGGAAACTAATATGAAGTAAAATGGTACCCCTAGAGTTGTGTGATGCAAGGAATTTGAGAAAAACAGAGAAACTGGCAACATCACCACAAACCATATGCTGATGTCTGGGAAATTTTTCTCTACCTACAGCAAACATGGAAATGGACTTTAAAGCAGATTCTCAAGGAACACACCATATGTTCTACCCTCTCTCCAAGACAAGACAAATAGTTCCAAAGAAAGACTGCCTTATTCTGGAATGTAGGCATTTGAACCAACCAGACATGGGCAGTCACTCCCAACTCTAATGTACCTGGGTGACTGTTCCCAGGAAAATATTCTCATATCAATTCTGAGATTTCTTAAGGATACCTTCACCTTTTGTTCACCAGGTAGTACCATAACTTCTGAAGGCTGATGCAACTCAGTTTGAATGAAATATTTGAAATGTAAATGTGTCATTGGCTTTTGTGTTTTTTTTTGAAAGGACTAATGGATGGCCACTGGATGGCCTCTGCTTTAGCCTCATGAGAGAGTCATGGACACACCAAGATAACCAAGAAGAAAGGCACCAAGACTTATCTCTAGAACATTCAAAGCAGAGGCATTCACACCCCCATACCTGTCACATGCTGGTGCCTTTGGACTGGGCCTGGGATTCACCAGCAGGAAGACCCACATCCTCTCCTGCTTAGAATACATGCCACATGTTAGAAGCTTTAAAGCTTTAATTCTTTGCTTCTGCTATTATTCAGATTCTTAGGGGTAAGAACCTCCCCCTGCTCCACTGGTCAGTTTAGTTTGGATAGGAATTCCTAAAAGGATATCAGGGTATAGCTAGAGACTCAGGCATGGGTCTTGGCAGCTAAAACAATGTCTGAGGTCACACTAAGGGTCAGCCACTATAAAGATCTTAGTGCTATTCATGGGGTGTAGACCCCAACGACCCTGAGCACCGGTGCTTCAGACCCAGACTCTCTGTCACTGGTGCTGCCCAAACAAAAGAGCTCGGCTGCTTTCCTAATCAGAAAGTGGACGTCACAAGGTCTCCCTTCCTTAGAATCAAAATCACATGGGCACATATGATTCACAGAGCCAGGTCCCGTGCCTGCATCCTGGCCCAAGGGAGGCTGACAATGTAATTTTTGGCTTCCAATGAAGTTGGGGCAGAAAATATGGCAAATATCTACCACATTTATTTTGGGGGTGTATATCCTCTTTCAAAAAGGAAGAAAGGGGAGAAGAGGAAGGAGAAGAAGGTTGAAGATTATTTAAACATATTCTTAGCAACCATATATCGAATCAAGCAAGCCCCCTTACCTAATACAGAACAAAAACTCAAATTGGATTAATAAACAATATCAATCTATGTACTGCTTACAAATGACAGATAAAAGAATAAAATAACACATACAAGTTAAAAATAAAAGTATGAATGGAGGTCAGTTAGGAAAACACATATAAAAAGAAATCAGAACACAATTAACACCAAACCAGAATGCAAGACAAAATGAATTAAATGTGGCACTGAGGAGCATTATATCAATTTAAGGGTTATCCATAATAAAAGGAAAAGAGTCATAAAATCTTCCAGAGACAAAGAGTGTATCTTGATGGCCAGTACAGAAAAGGAGATTGAAACAGAAAGAACACTTATTTAAAAACAAAAACAAGGACACACAACTTTTAGTGTAAAACAGATCAAGTATACAGAAGTAAGAATGCAGGAAATGTAAATAATGTGATTGTGAATTCACTGATATATTCTATCTTGTGGACTCTACAAAAAGAAGATTATCTAAAGGAACTAATATAAATAACCCATGAACATGGACAATGGGGTCGGGATGGACCGTGGGAGAAGGGGTGGGCTGGGTGGGGGGTAGCAATGAGGGAAAAAGTGTGACAATTTTAACAGAAAAACAATAAAAATAAAATTCAAAAAAAAAAAGATTATCTACTTACATGTACCCACAATACTATTACCAAAACTAACTAAATAAATAAATAAATAACCTCATCTTAAGATAGGGAAAAAATTAGACATCGATAACAGCTTAAATTAAGCAATTCCAGAGACTATAAAACATCCTCATGAATAACTCTTGGTTAAAGAGTGAACAAAAAATAATTTTCTAATATCTACCCTTCTATTTAGGACTTTGGTGCATCGAACCTCTAGGTATGGAGTCAAAGCTAAATTTATCAGCAACTTTTATTTCTTTAAATGCTTTTGCTATTAAAGGGGGAAGAATAAAATCTATGTGAACTAAGCATTTATTCAAAAGAAAGTTATAAACTTAAAAAGTTGGAGAGTGCAGTCCCAAAGAAACAGGAGGAAAGAAATAGTAAAGATCAAATTAGAAGTCAATGAATTTAAAAGAAGAAATCAACAGAATTGCTAAATTATTCCATGGACTAATTTTTAAAACAGCTAGAGATAGTATAAATGACATTTTATACATGTTTAAATACTTTATACTATGTTGTTTAAATGTAAAATGTCAAAAATGATGTTCTTTTTAATTTAAATTATCCAAATGAACTTGAAAAAATATACAAAACAGTCATCATAAAAAATTACATTCTAAAAATGTCACAAACCCAAAACACAGATCTTGGTTTCTGATAGCATTTTCCAATAAAAGGCATCAGGGCTCCTTAGAGAAATAGGACAAGATGAGCCTAGAGCATATCATGGTGCCCAAAATCAAGAAAATGCTCAGAAATAAAAGACAACGCACAATGTAAAGGAACCCAGCAGCCAACTGAAATCACTCCCAGTGGCCCAAAACAAGATCAATTCATCAAAAAAATAAATAAAGTAGTATTGGATCATCACCCAAAGTTTAAGCTCAATATCCATGAGTCCTACTGATAAAAACAAATAATTCAATAAATAAATGGGAGAAGAGACAAATTGCCCATGCAGGAGAATTCCAAATAATGTAGTTACTCTGCCCTCAAGGAGGTGAAATATAACGCTCCACTCCTTAAGTGTGGGCTGCACAGATTGACTCCAAAGAGTAAAGAATGGAAAGAGGAAAGCTTTACAATGAAGAAACCTGACTAACATGGGGTCAGCCAGGTGGTCAAGGTCAACCTCAACAGTAATAAGTCATGCTGATACTACATACTCTTGATAGGATGTGATGAGAAAGTTACTGTACTTTTGTGGTCCTCATCCCCAAAATCCTGTCACCCTCCTCTAACCATAAGAAAAACTTCAGACAAATTCTAATAGAGGGACATTCAAGAAAATATTTGTACAGTACTTCTCAAAACTGTCAAAGTCATCAAAAATAAGGAAAGTCTGAGTAACTGTCACATGAAAAGACAGAGGAGAATATAATGACTAAATGTAATGTGGCATCCAGGATGCAGTCCTGGGACAGAAAAATACATTAGGTAAAAACTTAGGAAAATCAGACTCAAGAATGAAGTTTAGTTAATAGTAGTGTATCGATATTGGTAGGTTTGTTGTAACAAATGTACCATAACCAGGTAACACGGTAACAATAGGAGAAACTTGGATGAGGTCTATGGGAACATTCTATGTTATTTGTGACATTTTTATGTAAATACAAAACTTCTAAAATTAAAATTTGGTTTTTCAAAAGGCTACAAATATATGTTAATAAATCTTCAAGTAATTTTTATAGTTTCAAAAAAATGATCACTGATGACAATGTCATACAGCACAAGAAAAGGTAGTTTTTATACTCATTTGAAGTAGCTAAGTAATCTGATACAAAATTTGACAGAGGTTGCACATAGATAGAAATAAAATTCTAAAATATTGGCAAATTGAATTGAACAATGTATCAAAAATAACATGTATCAAAATAATACTTAAAAGAAACATAGAACATAATATTGATATTTATTACTACAACATTAATCTATCACTTCAAAGATCAAATAAGAAAACATTTTGGACACACAGGAGATTTCTGGCCAAGAGGGAGGCCTAGACTGACACGCTCCATCTCCTTCCACAACTGAGAAGGAATACAACTACCGCAAAACCAGAAATAACCAGAAGTTCCAGAAAATAAGTGGAAGTCCAACGTATGAAGTTATAAAGAAGTAGTGCTCATCCGGACGGGTAGGAAGAGCAAAGCCAGGGTGGAGAGGTCAATGTATGCTGGTGGCAGCAGCAGCGGTGACACCAGCAGGACGGTGGTAAGCACAGATACCCATATTTAAGGGGAGGTGAAAAGTACCTAGGGAGCACCCCTGGCTGCAGACCAGACCCATCAGCTTGCGATTCCAACACCGGAAAAGGAAGACCCCCATTGCCTTGGACTGTGAGGCCTGGAGGGGGTGGGGGCAGAAAAGGAGACTCCCAGTCTCTCAGCAGAGAGTGAACAGCAGGAATCCATCTTGCACCCCCACCCCCACACAGAACACCACAGCGTGGTGAAAAGGGTCGCCCAGTAATGCTGAGTGCATGGGGCTCCGCCCCCTATAGCGTAGGAGGTGTGACAGCCCTGTCCAGGAAGCAAAGGTAAACACAAAATGATCAGGATGGCACAGATCATAATAGAGATCCCGGTGACACCGCTGACCAGACAGCAAATCTCTAATCTAACGCAGCAGCAGATAGGAAATCTTTCTGAGGCACAGTTCAGAGCTTTGGTTATAAAAACGCTTATAGACATAACAGCAGATTTTAAACAAGACAGGGAAAGAATGAAGTCTAGTCCTGCTGAAATGAATGGAAACACATATGAAACTAGTGGTGAGAGAAAGAAAACGAGGGCTCAAATCAACAAATCGGAACATAGGGAAGGAACAAACAGTCAACCAGTACAGAAAGAGGAAACAAAAAGTGAGGAAAATGGCGAGAGGCTCAGAAACCTAGGAACAGCCATAAGCGGACCAACATTCGAATCTTAGGGATGCCAGAAGGTGAAGAAGATCTAGAAATTGAAAAAGTATGTGAAAAAATAATGAAGCAGAACTTCCCAAACTTGGGGAAGGAAATAGACTTACAGGTCCAGGAAGCATAGAGAATTCCAAAAAACTGGACCCAGGGAGAACCACACTAAGTAAGACACACTATAATCAAAATGTCAAAAATTAAGGATAAAGAAAGAATCTTAAAAGCAGCAAGAGAGAAGAAGAGAATTATGTACCAAGGGGTCCCAATAAGACTATTAGCTGAGTTCTCAAAAGAAACTCTGCACTCAAGAAGGAACTGGCAAGAAACATTCAAAGTAATGAAAAGCAAAAACCTACAACCATGATTACTCTATCCAGCGAAGCTGTCATTCAGAATAGGAGGACAGAGAAAGTGTTTCCAGGACAAAGTGAAACTGAAGGAGTTTATCAGATCCAAACCACTGTTATATGAAATGTTAAAGGAACTCGTTTAGGAGAAAGAGTATCAAAACTATGAACATTAAAATGAAAACTGCATCACAACAACCAACAACAGAAACTAGCGAACCAAAACAAAGGCAAACTAAGTAAGCAACAAGAGCGGGAAAAGAATTATAGATATGGGGAACATTATGGGGGGAGGTCAGCAGAGTAGGAGAAGGAGGGAAAGGGAGGGAGATGGTACAGGAATTAAGAAGCGTAGTAGGAGGAAGTGAAGTAGACAGAAAGATGTTGAGAGAAACTATATGCACAACCAATGGGTATAGACTGAGGGGTGGGGCAACTGGAGGGAGGGGGTCACTGGGTGGAGGGGAACGAAGGGAAAAGAAATTGGGACAACTGTAAGAGCATAATCAATAAAGCATATTTTTTTTAAAAGAAAACATTTCAGAATGCTTTAAAAGGCTTTGGTATAATCCAAAATTTATTACAGATTAAAATTCTTAGCAAAGCAGAAATTTTTAAAATATAGATGGTTAACGTGGAGAAGAATGTCTATCTTAAATTAATACGCAAAATTATATCTAAAATTCAAACAGCATTCCCACTGAAATCAGAAACAAGACCATTATGTCTGATAAGTTCACAAGTGTTTTCTCATATTCTTGGGAGTCAAATGTAAGATATTATAAGGTAATAATTAGAAAGAAGAGAGAAATCCATTGGAGAAGAGGCAAAAGCATCGTATTTGTAAGAGACATCATTATACTTCTAGGAAAAAAATGAAAGAGCCTATTCCTACAAAGGCATCAGAATTAATTAGAGAGTGCAGAAAATTTGTCAGGTTCAATATAAACATAAAATGATAAAACTTTATACTACTAATAACCTGTTAGAAAATATATTAGAAAAAAATTCAACAGAAAATAAAAATACTTGTCTAAGAAGAAATGAATGAGACTAGACACTACGAAGATGGCCAAGGTACAAAGAGAGACAGAGGAATTCAATTCATAGCAGGAGTTAGAAATAGAACAGGAGAGTCTCATGGAAGAAGCCACACCACAAAGGAATGATAAAGCACCATGTGTTGAGGAAGAATTCTAAGAGGTGGTGAGCAAGAAGCCTGTAGGATTTGGCTGCTAACCTTCTACCACTATCCAGCTCACTGAAACCTCTGTGATCATGGGTGTGCACATGCACTGAAGCCATAAAAAGAATAGAGAAATAGAAAACCTTTGAAGATTTCTTTTATAAAAAGCTAGGTTTAAGTCTAACACGTGCCAATAGTTTTGACCACTTTGACTTGACCATTAAATTCTTTCAAAAAGTGTGAATGAATCAGTAGCCCAGGAAAACACAGCCTACCTGTCTAGTGGGTGACTCATGATCAGGGCAGTCCAGACAGGTTGCTGCAAGAAAACAACTTTTTCACCCTCTTTATGATATGCTCAGAATTCCATTAGCAGCCCATGCATCTGCTGACATGCATCTCAGCTAATGATTTTAAGAAATCAATTTATTTTTCTGAAACCTTATTTGCACCAAAACTACCAGTCAACCCTTTATTAAAAGGTCACGTATTTCAGTATAAGTAGCACTTGTTCAATTCCAAGTTTAAACAATCGAGAAATAGTTTCTGAACCATTAATAACTTCATAAAGGAAAAAGAAATCTAGGATACAAATATAATTTAAGGTCTAATGATAGCCTTTGCTGTCACTAACTTTGGGAATTACTTCTTATATGTATTTTAACAGCTTGCAGGTATAATTATAAAGAATTGCACCTATTTTATGTGCCCAAGTTGATGAGTTTAGACATACACACACCGGGAGAACCACCAACACAATCAAGAGAATAGACATATCCAACTCCCCCTGGAATTTCCCTGTGCCCTTTGGTGTTGCTTTTTTTGTTTGTTTGTTTTTATGCAGTCACTAACTTTGAACTACTTTTCTATAATGCAGCAGAAAATATACCATAAAAAATCCATATACACACAAATGCAAACATACAAAATCTACCGCCTAGAAATATAAACATTTGGACTTTGGGTTCAGAGGACTACTAACTTACCTCTTTGTATTTCAGATTTCAGTCATGTACGTGGTAAAAATTATAGCTAATCAAAAACATAATGAATGAATAATGTTGTAAAGTACATAAAATGACTCAAACTTACACCTGGATTCAAATTTCCTGAATGAATTACTTAATTATATGACCTTTTTTTTCTCTCACATTATCAATAGAACAATGTGTGTTAAAATAGTTCATAATGGGGTGGAGGCAGAAACTGCTGATCTCTCAGTAGAGTCTGTTTGTTTAAAGGGCCCCCATGGTCCTAGAACATCTGCAGATCCACCCACTCTGGGAACAAAGGCCAGGGCAACAGCTAGAGAGACAACAGTCCCATACGGGAAGCAGGAGATGTGCCTGGAAAGGGGGCGAGTGCTGAGCAAGCAGCCATTGTTCCTCCTCAGAGGCCTCCCCCACACACAGATCCACAACAGGGTGAAACGGGTCACCCTGTACCGATGAATACCTAAGGCTCCACCCCTTAAACGTAACAGGTGCAACAGCTCTACCTAAGACAGAGAGGCAAACAAACACAGGAGCCTGTCAAGATGAGGAGACAGAGAAGACACATCACAATTAAAATGCCAAAGGTTAAAAATGGAGAGAATTTTAAAAGCAGCAAGAGAAAAGCAGAGAGTTACCTACAAAGGAGTCAGTCAGGTGATTTCTGATAAGAAACTTTGCAGGCAAGAAGGGGCTGGCAACGAGTGTTCAAAGTGATGAAAAGCAAGGATCTACAACCTGTATTACTCTATCCAGCAAAGCTATCATTTAGAATGGAAGGGCAGAGGAAGTGCTTCCCAGACAAGGTAAAGCTAAAAGAGTTCATCATCACCAAGCCATTATTATATGGAATGTCAAAGGGACTTAAGAAAAAGAAAATCAAAATTATGAACATTAAAATGACAACAAACTCACAACTATCAACAACTGAATCTAAAATATAAAAACAAAATCCAGCGATGGAACCCAGAATAGGAACAGAATCATAGGTACGGGAATCATTTGGAGGGTTATCAGCTGGGAAGGGGAAGGGGGAGAAATTGAAAAATGGTGCAGGGATCAAGAACGTAATTGGTTGGTACAAAATAGACAGGAGGAAGTTAAGAATAATATAGGAAAGGGATAAGCCAAAGAACTTATATGCAAAACCCATGGACATGAACTAAGGGGGGTGGGATTGCTGGAGGGAAGGGGGTACTGGGCAGAGGGGAGCAAAGGGGAAAAAAATTGGGACTACTGTGACAACATCATCAATAAAGTATACTAAAATTAATAGTTCATAATGATAAAGTACTACATAATTGGGAAATGTTACTGTATCCAACATACCTACTTCATAGCAAAATAGTAAAGATAAAAACCTTTAGACAAAAACTATTTTTAAAGCAAAGACATATCTATAAAATAGTTTGAATATGTACTGTGCAAATATTAATATCTATATAGATATCCAAACATTCTGTAAAAAAATTTATTTTTTTCTTCCTCACTCACATGTGTAGTGTTTTATAAGTATTTTACCAAAATTTTACTTTATTGTAAAAGAGGCCAACTTCTTTCAAATGTTTAAAATGCCGTCATTTTTTTTTCCCAAAGGGGAAACCAAGAGGTAATTGAACAAATTAAAGCAGATGAAAGTTGCATCATGCATTTTGTACATACAAGGCATTGAAACTCTATCAAAAGGATCAGGTAGGTCATTGAAGGGGGAGACAGGCCAAGGGGACAGTGGGACACAGCTCTTGCCTGTTGTGTGGGAGGATGGGGGGCTCACATCAATTGGCCTCAGCTCCTTGCATACCTTCAATGAAAACACCTGTCAGGGATACAAGTTGGTTCTGAGGATTTAAAAAAAGATGGTGTGGAAAGTTCTAGTGTCACACTGAGAACTTAGTAGATTTCAACAGAAGTGACTGCCACTGCTTGTCAGGGAAGTTAAAGGGGACAGGAAAATGTTAACAGAACTCCAGCTAGTTGAGCCTTCGGAGAAGATGACAGCTAGTGGGGGTGTGGGGGTTAGGGTGTAGAGGGACTGAGCCAAAAGGAAGAAGGACTCATGGACATGGACAGCAGCATGGTCATTGCTGGGGGGAGTGGGGTAATAGGGGACTAAATGGTCAAAGAAAGTAATACAATAAAGATTAAATTTTTTTAAAAAAGAAGTCTTCCAACCTGGAGTGCTTAGCTGCTGAGAAGAGGGTGGAGCCGGCTAACACAGGAGCCCAGCACCACACCCTCAGGGCAGGACTCAGCTTGTGTGGCTGGGACCAAGCTTGGGGTGAAGAAAACACCACCACCACGCAGCTCGCTCACCATTTAGGGAAAGAAGAACAGAGGAAAGTTCAGTGATGCCTTTGTAGCCATTTTGTTTTCTCCTTGCTCTGGAAACTTCTGTGCCGCTTATATAATTAAAAAGTAAATTTCTTTTCTTTTCTGCCTTGTTAGTGGAACTCCCATAATAACTTCTGTCTAGTAACCTGTGGTCAAACCCATGTGAGTTGAAGGTTCAAGTAGCAAATGCTTCCTGACATTGACCTTTCAGCCCTCCGGGAGTACAAGAGTCAGAAACATCCATTTTAAGTTATTTTCTTTTTCTCTGAGCAAGTGATCTATAGCTAAGGAAATTAAATCAGCCCCTAGGCCAAGAGAAATGATGAGGTCCCTAAGAGACAGTGGGCAAGTGGTTATGTCACCGATTGACCAAATGTCTCACCCAGCCCTGGATAAAATGAATGACTCTTCATCTGGATCCATCCCATCAGCCGAGGCGACATTGGTGACCTTCTGGAAGGCCACCGCAGCTCAGGGTGCCAGCTGCCATCACCTCTGAGCCCTGGCCTTCTCTCCAAACAGCCTCCCCTGGAACACAAGAGGGTGTCCATCATGCTGGTCAGTTCCAGGGGCCACTCCTCAGCCAGCCCAAGGAAAGAGTCCCTCTCTAATGCCTGGGAGGCTCTGACACCACCACCAGGATTGGGGGACAGGTGGTCATGACCCTGTGGAAGGAAGGGCAACCACCTTCTACCTGCCTTCACAGGCTACAGGTGGGTGACTGGCAAGGCTCCAAAATTAAAACTAGTGAAACAACAGTTGCGCATGCTCACACACACACACTCTCACACACCCTGGAGCCTGAGTTAGGACAGTCCTGCTGTGACCACAGCAATTGGAACCTTAGCACACCCATGCCACCCATTCTTGTGTTGCCAGACAAGAATAAGAGGCCAGCAAGCTGCCTGGTGGGGACAGGGAGGAAATATACAGCCCAGGCCTGCCTGGTGATCTGTTATCAAAAGTAGGTCAGCTCAGTCAGGTGAAAGCACTATGCCAGCCTCACAGGCAGGCAAAAAAAACTGCCTCCAAGTGGGGCAGGCCCTGGGTGGCTGCCTCCACAGTACAGCCAAGGTCAGCGGGGCTGGACACAGGGGCAGCTGATCAGGTAGATGCATGTTGCCCGGGCCCCAGAGGAGCTCAGGGTGGGCAGAAGGACATTTCAGCATGCAGCCTCCAGAGCCAAGATGCTGTCCACACCACCAATGCAAGAAGTGCACCTGCAGTTTGCTTCCCATTTTTCCTTTTTCTTCACAACAAAACTAACAAAACAAACTCCCTATGCTAGATCCTATATAAGCTACTTAAGCATTGAAAGGGTGATTAACTTAGCAGTTCACAATTCAAGCAGAGCCAGAGAGCTGACACACTCACACATGGGCACACATCATACATGCACACACTCAGACATGCCAAGACACATGCATGCAACACATACGGTTACACACATACATGCTCTCACACCTACATATACTCTCTCCCACACCTGCTCAGAAGCTCACACAAATTCACACACCACTCACCCAAGCACCCACATGCATACACACATGTTTGCACATTCACACATACGCATGCTTACATTTGCACACACTTGTATGTACACACCCTAATTCTCTCTGTCTCTCACATGTACATCTACACACACACATGTATGTACACACAAGAGAAGACGGAAGGTAGGGAAGTTTCAGCTCTTGGCAGTGGGATCACGATGAAAGCCCATGTTTCCAGACTTCCAGTCCAGGTTCTGGCACCAGACTGCAGAGGCACAGTAGGGAATAACTCACTGGCCCCTTTCCCATTCCATGCATGGGTTGAGTGCCTTCTGGTGCCAATCCCTGCAGTAGGCACTGAGCACACAAAGGGACAACACTAGTATGGTCCCTTTCCTCCCAGTGGGGGACACAGGCATCACTGAACAGTCTCTGGAAAGGTATGACAGCCAGAGAACCAATTGTTTTCCTAACAAAAGGGACACACCCAGCTGGCAAATGCCTTTTGCCTTTCAACTTTCCCCTTCTTCCTGCCTGGAATATGCCTGTAATACAATCTGACACCAGAAAGAAGAAAGCCACATATTAAGGTTGGAGGAGCCAAAAGATGGAAGGAGCTGGGGACATGGAGACGATGACTCCTGGCACCAGCGCTGGACTGCCTCCCTCTAGGCTTCTTGTTACATGAAGGAGAATAAACCCCTCTTTGGTTAAGCTGTTGTACTCAGCTTTCTGCCTCATGTAGCCAAGGCAACCCTGCCAGATAGGTTGTTGGCTACCACAGAAGGTATTTAATGATTCCACCAGTAATCATGCTAATAGAGTCATTCTGGGCAGAGAACAAAATTCCAAACCCAGACTATGTGTCCATTTAGTTAGGAAAGAGAAGTGCCCCCATCAAGATGAAAAAGATCCAGTGGCCTCTACCTTCTCTCAAATAAATAATGGCTTCCTGGAGACAGGGTATCAGCTTGCGGGGGGGGGGGGGGCAGGGCAGGAATGTAGAGAGGCCAACAAAATCAAAGAAAATTCTAGAGAAACAGACAGACAAGATCCAAGGTCTTAGGAAGACCTCCAGTGGCAGGAACCAAACTATAGGCTAATCAAGGTGTCAACAATGCAAGCGGATTAATTCCATTCCAGCATCACTGTGCTCAAGAGCAGAGTTCAGCACAAAGTTCAAATCATGCACATACTCCCTGGCTGAACCTGTCCATTGCAAATGTCTTATTAGAGTCCCTCTACATTCCAGTAAGAAAAAAAAGGGGGACGTGCTCTGTGTCAATATCACTCACTGACTCAGCCTGAGGGCCTCCTTTTCCCTGAGCTTTGTTAACCCAGAAAGAAAAGCCATTTCAAAGTGAGAGGCAACAAGCATTATTGAGATCAAAAAGAATAGCTATCCAGGACACACCAAATCAGGCAGAAGCCCAAACAGTGCTTGTTAGGAGACAAAGGCAAGGGGTGTTTATGAGAAAGGGAAGGGAACAATTACATCATTAGAAGAAAGGCATTTCTACCGGTGCAGATAAGCTGACAGACTGATATTTATTCTCAATAACATTTCAAATTTTCAGTCTGGGAGTCATCAGTTCAATAGCCAGAAGCGTTTTCTTGTTATCTTTGCAAATAGTTCTTTTCTGAGGCACAAACTTGCTTAAGCCTAGTCCAAAGGTTATTCTGCCCTGTTTTTAACATCCCGATGTTTGAGGCATAAAACATGCGAGGCAGTTTCTCAGACGTGGCAGCAGTAGCTTTATTTTAAAGTGGCTTCATTTACATTATTGTTTATAGTGTCTGCATTCAAAATTACAAATTTCCTCTTAAGAGAACTCATTATCACTGCAGTGGGCCTCTAATAGATCAGCTATGGCTGTGGGCCAGGATCATATACCACAGACAGAGGGTGGACGTTGTGGCTGGTAGGAGGGAGTGGGCGTAATGGACACAGAGACTGCACCGTTGGGGGTTGGAGAATGAACACATGGCAAGTTAGATGCCTTTTTACAACTAATCATTGGTGATTCTGCATGGTCTTTCCCATTCCTTCCCTACAGTCCTTGAATCACAGTCTTAATGAGTTTTCCATGTTCTCATGTTTTCTAAAAACCCTGGTGAGAAGTCCCATGTTTGGAGAGGGTTGTTGCAGGAAGACAGATCTCTGGGTAGGGGCATTCTCATGCCCCACCACCCAGGTGACATCCCATGACTCAGGAGACGATGAGCAACTCTCGTCTCCGCCTTCGGCTTTAGGCTGTCGAGGCCACTGAGTCGTGGAATCCTGGGTAAAACAGGTTCTGTTGTGTACTCCATCTGCTTCCTTATTAATGAAGTCTTGATATGGAGCTGGCCTTGAGGATTAGTGGATCTTCCTTGCTTCCTTGTTAATGAAGTCTTGATATGGAGCTGGCTTTGAAGATTAGAGTGTCTGCCTTGCTTCCCTGATAGGTGCTAGACATATCAATGATACTATCACTTGTAAAATTCTCCTGTTGTTGGCTGTAAAGCTCATACCCCCTGTTCTATTTTTAGTAACTTTTGAAACCCTAATAAAAGGAGGATGAGGCTTCCCGCTCTCCGCTGATGGTCTGAGCGAGCCACAGCCCTCCGTTCGTTACTGGCCAATCATCCTGCCTGCCGGATTTATTTCAGCGTCCGAAACCACAACAACCCAACATCTGGCGCTCGAGCACGGACCAGAAGGTAAAAACCGGGACGGGTAGGACCGAAAAGGAAATCGCACGGGTCTAAGCAAACTTTTCGGAAAAACGCTTCGGAGTAATGGGGAACAGTCCTTCAGTTAAGGAAGAATATATTAGGCTTTTAAAGTCTTTACTTAGAAGTTCAGGTGTACAGATAAAAGAGAGTGCCTTAACAGATTTATTCTTGCAGGTCAAGAAACACTGTTATTGGTTTACTCCAGAGAGAAGAAATCAGTTAAATTTAAGGGTGTGGAAACAAGTTGGTAAAGCTCTTAGAAGAGCGCACCAGACTGGTCATCCTATAGCAGGCGAAACATGGGCGGCCTTTAACCAGGTGGCTGTGGCCTTGCAGCCATTTCAATCGGACTCTGAGGCAGATTCAGTAAAAGCTTGTAGTAATCAGCCCTCGCCTCCAATTTATGACCAGTCGGAGATAATTAACAATGAAACTCCGAGAGATATGCAGGGTGCCGTTGCGGCCCCGTCTGTTCTGGCAGAGGATACCGGGAACAATAGCCCTGCTCCCGCGCTGACTGCAGCCGCTGCGCCCAGCCCCCCGCTGGCGGCGGCTCCAGTCCCGCTTTCAGATTTTGAATCAGATGAGGCTCCACCCCGGTATCCTCCTTTGTCGCCACTTCCAACATTTCCTGGTGAGAATGCCCAGCTGTTGGCTGCCTTTAACAACATGTCTAAATTGTTTGAGAAGTTTGCTGTGAATCTAGATACTAAGTTTGAAAAACTTGTTAATCATTTGGATTCTAAGGAGCCTACTGCTCCTCCTGCTGCATTTCTGGCTCAGGAGGCTCCGCCCTTTGTTCCGACGTTGCCTCCGGCTGCCACTACAGCATCTTTTGTTCCAAAAAATCCTTCTGATTATACCGATTCAACCTTTTGTTTCGCTAAGCCTCCGAATTTAACAAGGGTTATGCTTAAGATAGAGGAGGAAACACCTCCCTCGGAAATGTGGACTAATACCTCTTCAATATTCCCAGTATTAAGAATTCAACAACCTCCAAATAACCAACATCCGCAGGGCCAGGTTGTTGTTGCCCATCGCAATGTTGAATTTCAGTTTTTAAAAATTCTTAAATCCTCTGTTTCTAGTTATGGACCGAACTCTCCTTACGTGTACGGTCTCATTTCCTCATTTGCTAATGATAATCTTTTAATCCCAGCGGATTGGGATGTTCTTTCTCGGTCCTCCCTGGAGCCCGCGCAATTTTTACAATTTAAATCTTGGTATAGCGAGGAGGCCAGGCGGGTCAGCCGTGAGAACGCCGCCCTTCAGCCGCCTGGGGCGACATTTGAGCAACTTACGGGTACCGGGACCTTTTCTGCGGTTAACAATCAAATTCAATTATCTAATCAGATTCTTGCGCAAGTGAAGGATATTTGCCTCTTTGCTTGGCAACAATTACAAAATCCTGGGGAGGTGGCAAAATCTTTTGTAAAAATCCTCCAAGAGGCCAATGAGCCCTATACTGAATTTCTTGCCAGACTCCAAAGTGCTATCAAAAAGGCCACTACTGGCATTGAAGCACAAGATACGTTATTCTTAATCCTTGCCTATGAAAATGCTAATGCGGATTGTAAAAGGGTGTTGGCTCCTGTGAAACAAAAGGGTGGAACGGTTGAAGATTATATAAGAGCATGTAGAGAAATTGGATCTCAGACTTATGGTATTAATTTGTTAGCCTCGGTTATGAAAGAAAACTCTCAGAATTCTAAAATTAGGTGTTTTAATTGTGGTAAAATTGGGCATACTAGAAAAGATTGCAGGAAAGGAAAAGGAGAAAAGGGGGTAGAAAAATCCTCCCAGCCTCCGGGACTGTGCCGAAGGTGTTACAAAGGAAGGCACTGGACCAATGAATGCCATTCCAAAAAGGATAAACAGGGCAATCCTTTGCCGCCCCTCCCTTCAGCAGGGTCGGGAAACTGGCAGCAGGGCCCAGCTCGGGGCCCATCAAACAGTACGAGCCTAACTACTCAGTTTCCTGTCAGCTCGGGGCAAACCCATCAGCTGATGAATTAAAACCTAAATCTAAATTATTTATCTCAGAATTATACCACTCGACCAAGTCGAGCGCGGCCTTAGATATACCAGCTCCTGCCGCATTTTCTTTGTCTCCCGACAAAGGAATCCAGAGAATTCCTACAGGTGTTTATGGCCCACTGCCGGCTGGCAGTGTTGGCTTGCTAATAGGAAGAAGCAGCCTGACTAGTAAAGGAATTATAGTACATTTAGGAGTAATTGATGCTGATTTTACGGGAGAAATTGAGGTTATGATGACAGCAGAAAAGCCTTGCTCTTTTGAGCAAGGGCAGCGCATTGCCCAATTGTTAATTCTTCCGTACATCCCCGGAAAATCTGTGCCTGCTACACGCACTGGGGGATTTGGAAGTACTGATAAACAAGTTTTTTGGCACACTCTGATTAATGATCAGAGGCCCGAATTAACTGTACAATTTGAGGATGGAACTTCTATTACTGGATTAGCAGATACCGGAGCTGATGTATCCATTATATCTTTGGAACATTGGCCCAAGCATTGGGATACTAATATTATTAAAGCTAGCTTTGTAGGCTTGGGCACCCTTGACAAAATACATCAAAGTACTAAGCCTTATTCTTGCTATGGGCCTGAGGGACAAACTGCAGTTTTGCAGCCTTATATGGCCCCAATATCTGTTACTTTATGGGGAAGAGATTTATTACAGCAATGGGGTGCTACGTTATCAATACCCACAATTTCCCCCGTATCAAAGAATATTATGTTTAATATGGGTTATAATCCTGCTTTTTCACAACCTAAGCTGCCAGAATTTGATACCAGGACAGGACAGGATCGTCGAGGCCTGGGGCATCCTTCCTCTGATGCAAATTTATTTTAAAGGCCACTGTTGAGCGCTTCGCCCTTCCTCTGAAATGGTTAACAAATAAACCGGTGTGGGTGGAACAGTGGCCTCTAACAAATATTAAATTAGGAGCGCTTCATCAATTAATACAGGAACAAATAAATCAGGATCACATTGAACCAAGTACATCCCCATGGAATTCTCCTATTTTCATATTAAAGAAAAAATCTGGAAAGTGGAGAATGTTAACTGATTTAAGGAAAATTAATGAGGTAATTCAGCCTATGGGACCTTTACAGTCAGGGCTACCTAACCCTGCATTAATTCCAAAGCATTGGCATATTATTATAATTGATTTAAAAGATTGTTTCTTTAATATTCCCTTACAGCCACAGGACTGTGAAAAATTTGCTTTTACTGTACCTGCTCTTAATAATCAAAAGCCTAGTCAAAGATATCAGTGGAAAGTACTTCCTCAAGGAATGTTGAACAGTCCTACAATGTGCCAGCATTTTGTTAATCAACCTCTGGAAGAACTCCGAGGTCAATTTCCAGAGGGAATGTGCCTACATTACATGGATGATATTCTACTAGCACATCCCTCTGAGGCACAATTATTACAAATGTTTAAATTAACTTCTGATTTGTGTGCTAAGTATGGTCTTCAAATTGCTCCAGAAAAAATACAAAAGAAGGAGCCGTGGAATTATTTAGGATACCAAGTAACTAGAAGTCATATAATACCTCAGAAGGTTAAAATTCGTAAGGATTCTCTTCAAACCTTAAATGATTTTCAAAAATTATTAGGAGATATTAATTGGCTCCGACCTTCTATGGGAATTCCTACCTATGCTCTTGAAAATCTTTTTCGCACTCTCGAAGGTGATTCCAATTTAAACAGCCCCCGATCACTAACTAAAGAGGCTGAAAAGGAGCTTGAATTAATTGAACAATATTTCCAAAATTGCCAGTTAAATCGTATTCAGCAACTAAGTAATCTTAAGTTAATCATTATCCACAGTGCTCATTCTCCTACTGGGGTGTTATGTCAAGAAGAAAACATTATTGAATGGCTATTCTTACCGCACAAATCAACCAAAAGACTAGAGACTTATCTCAGTAAAATTGTTCAAATTATAATTCGTGGCAGATTACGTTTTAGACAACTTTGTGGTCAAGATCCTGATGAAATCATTGTTCCTTTTACCAATAAAGAAATTGCTAATCATTGGATATTATGTGAAGAATGGCAAAATGCCTTTTCTGACTTTCTAGGTAAAATTCATAATTTATATCCTTCCTCCAAAAGGTTTCAGTTTTTAAAGCGGACTCAGTGGATACTTCCTAAATGTGTTGTCTCACAACCTTTATCTGAGGCAGAGACATATTTTACTGATGCTAATAAATTTGGTGTTGCTGGTTATAGTAACCTGAAAAATAACAAGACTATTCAAAGCCCTTATACTTCTGTACAAAAGGCAGAGTTATTTGCTATTGTTATGCTTCTAACTGATGTCCTTTCAGTTCCTTTAAACATCATTACAGATTCACAGTATGCTGCCCATACTGTTCAAGCCCTGGAGACTGTAACCATACCTCAGAATGGTTCTGAACTTAATACTCTTTTCTTACAGTTGCAGTTCCTCCTTCGAACTCGCCGTCATTTAATCTACATAACCCATATTCGATCCCATACAGGTTTGCCAGGACCCTTAACTAAAGGCAACAATTATATAGACACTCTAGTTGGCTCTGTTATCAAAGCTCAAGCTGAACATCAGCTCCATCATGATAATGCTCGGTCACTTAGACACCGGCATAACATTACCTGGCGTCAAGCACGTCAAATTATTAGGGACTGTTCTACATGTCAACTTATTAACCAACCTTCCTTACCAATAGGTGTTAATCCTAAAGGTTTGCTACCTAATCAAATCTGGCAAATGGATGTTACTATTGTACCTAGTTTTGGAAAGCTTAAATTTGTTCATCATTCTATTGATACTTGCTCTAAATTTTCATGGGCTACAGCAATGTCTTCTGAACGTGCAGGATGTGTTATTACACACCTCCTCGAAGCTTTCGCTGTTCTTGGAAAGCCAGAAACTATTAAAACAGATAATGCTCCAGCTTATCTCTCTAAAAAATGTCAGGAATTTTTTTCTCAACATGATGTTAAACATGTTACTGGTATTTCATATAACAGCACTGGACAAGCTATCATTGAACGTCATAATCGAACATTAAAAGAACTTCTTGAAAAACAAAAAGGGGGATATAGTATGGACTCCCCAAAGAAAAGATTAATGAATGCAGTATTTACTCTAAATTTTTTGCAAATTGGTGATGATTCTCTCGTTCCAGCTCAAAGGCATTGGGCAATGAAAACTGTTTCACCAATAAATCAACCTGTTTATTATTATGATGTTTTAACCTCCAATTGGCTCCCAGCAACTGTTATTCGATGGGGCCGAGGCTATGCTTATATTTCCACAGGCACTCAGAATATTTGGATTCCTGACAAACGCCTTAAGCTGCGTCATGTCCTCCCAGAAGAGGGGACGAGAGGACAGCGGCGAGGAGGACTGGAGGAACCTGCCAGACGGGGTGCAGAAAATGACTCTAAAACGGAGAAGGAGACACCTCCGCACAGCCCAGAGACGAAATCAAGGAACAGATCCACCAACTTGGAATCAAATTAAACATTTAGTAAATGAAGGAAAAGCCTTAGTCCGAGCTAATCATAGCCCACTTACAGCTGAGGCCTTGTTTTTGGCAATGCTTGCCATTTTATCTATTCAGGCCCCTGGAGCTAATGCTGAAAATTATACTTACTGGGCTTATATTGCTAATCCACCTTTAATGAGAGGGGTCTCATGGTGGGACCCTACTGTTCCTATATATCATAATGAAACGGGTTGGCTTCCCGGTCCTTTTGATATACGTGGTCCTTTAAAGCCTGATGAGGAAGGAACAATGGTTCCATATTATGTTACAGGAGTTTCTGGTCCACCTATTTGTTTTGGTGCCGGTTATCACTGCTTTAATATTGGTCTCCAAAAGTGGCTCACGGTAGAAGGAAATACCACCGAGTTATATAATAAGCTGTTAATAATGCTCTCTGCTTATACTCCTACTGGTTATATTCCAAATCATTGTGAATTTTGTTCTCCATCGAATGAGCCACTCTGTAAAATGCCAACGTTTCTCTCAGTAACTGATTGGGTCCATTGGACTCAGTGCAGGGGAGAACAAGTACGAGTTATTGTTAATACTTCCTATGGAAGCGTCATTACTTGGAGTCCGTATGGCTCCGCTCGTACGGCAGATCCTAAGCAAAATATACAATGGACCAATAACATTACATGGATGACTGGTATTGCCAGAGATTCCATTGTTTGGCAAGAAAGTGGTTTTTCACCACCATTACCCTATATGAAAGGCTTTTATTCTCAACCTCATTTGTGGAAATTAAGTGCAGCTTTTGAACCTCTTAATGTCTGGACGGGACGGCTATATCAGGCCAATGGTTTTCATAACCTTACTTTTGTGCAAAATGTTACCAGATATTTTCAGGCTTGTGTTAAACTTCCCTATTTACTACTCAGAGGGAAAGTTACCTGGGTTCCTGAGACCGGCGAAATCTCTTGTTTTAATTGTACTTTGCATACCTGTATTAATCATACTATGAGTTTGTCTCCCAAGGAAAGTCTCTACCTCCTGAGAGCCCGAACTGGAGTCTGGATGCCTGTTCAGCTTGGCCGTGCATGGCAAGACAGCCCTGCCTCTGGACTCCTTCATAAGGTGGCTGAACGACTGCTTCGCCGGAGCAAGCGCTTTATCGGCCTCCTTATTGCAGTCATCATGGGACTAATTGCTGTCACCGCTACCGCTGCGACTGCTGGTGTTGCTCTTCATCAGTCTGTGCAGACTGCGGATTTTGTAAGGACTTGGCATCAGAATTCTGAACAATTATGGACTGCTCAACGCCAAATTGATGCTGAAATGCAGTCTGAGTTAGCTGATTTAAACCAAGCAGTTGTTTTAGTAGGTGATCAACTACAAAGTGTTAAAAGACAGTTATTGTTAAAATGTGATTGGAACCAATCTTCTTATTGTATTACTCCTGTTCCTTATAATGAAACTGAATTCCCTTGGGAACGGGTTCGTAAGCATTTGTTAAATCATGATAATCTAACCCAGCATATTATTACCTTACAAACTAAAATTCATACTACTTTTGAGAAACATTTAGAACAATTATCTGGTCAAAGTATTTTTGAAGATGTTATGAGTGGAATTGATAAAATGGATCCTGTTCCCTATATTAATGGGTTCATTGGAACTCATGTTGGAACAATTTCTTTATTCCTTATTTTCATTTTAGTAATTGTTATTGTGTTTTTGCGCTATAAGAAAAGACAGAAAGTTAAGTCTGCTATCTCCTCAGTCATGCTCCATAAGACGTCTGTAAAACAAAAAGGGAGAGATGTTGCAGGAAGACAGATCTCTGGGTAGGGGCATTCTCATGCCCCACCACCCAGGTGACATCCCATGACTCAGGAGACGATGAGCAACTCTCGTCTCCGCCTTCGGCTTTAGGCTGTCGAGGCCACTGAGTCGTGGAATCCTGGGTAAAACAGGTTCTGTTGTGTACTCCATCTGCTTCCTTATTAATGAAGTCTTGATATGGAGCTGGCCTTGAGGATTAGTGGATCTTCCTTGCTTCCTTGTTAATGAAGTCTTGATATGGAGCTGGCTTTGAAGATTAGAGTGTCTGCCTTGCTTCCCTGATAGGTGCTAGACATATCAATGATACTATCACTTGTAAAATTCTCCTGTTGTTGGCTGTAAAGCTCATACCCCCTGTTCTATTTTTAGTAACTTTTGAAACCCTAATAAAAGGAGGATGAGGCTTCCCGCTCTCCGCTGATGGTCTGAGCGAGCCACAGCCCTCCGTTCGTTACTGGCCAATCATCCTGCCTGCCGGATTTATTTCAGCGTCCGAAACCACAACAACCCAACAGAGGGTATTCTGGGGGTTGTATTCTCCAGACTTTTCATACACCCAGCTACCCTTCTGGGAAGCTCTGCTGTGACTGTTACACCAGAACACAGTGGCAGTGTTTTCTTAACTAAGCCAATATCTATATTTTAGTATTTAGATCAGTGGAGAGAAGGGAGTAGAATAAGCAACAGAAGGGAAGAGACCCCATTCATGAGGCCCATGGCCCTGGGGACAGACAACTAAACAGTCAACTTCACTGCAATGAACATCCCAACCCACTGAGCCTAGGTACTGGGATGACAGGGAGTCACACCTAACCAAGTCTCAGACCCAACACTCCCAAAGTAAGGATGTCCTTACTTGCCTCAGGGCACAAAGACAGCCATCCTGTGAAAGGAAGCGTGGCCATTCACTGGGTGGGGGAGGTGTTTTAGTTACATATTGCTACCTACTCAATTACCCCAAGAGCTAACTACTTAAAGTCACAAAATTTATTATCTCCCAGTTTTATTTAAGGGGGGATGGCATTCGGGGCCAGGAATCTAGGTGCAGCTGAGTTCAGTCCTCTGGATCAGAGTCTCCCAAAGGCTGTAGTCAAGGTGTCAGTTGACTGTTGGCAGGATTCATTTTCTTGTGGGCTGTTGATCAGAGGCTGTCTTCAGGTCCTTGCCACCTGGACCTTTCCAGTGGGCAGCTCACAATGTGGCAGCTGGCTTCATGAAAGCAGCAGCCAGAAGAGCCAGGGATAGCCAAGTGGAAGGCATGGTCCTTGGGAACCTAGTCTCCCCGCAAGAGGTCAGTCCAGAAGAAAACAGGAGTGGACCCTGAGCAGCCACGATGATAACCCTATTGTTGAAAAAGCAGGAAGAGTCCGCGCACCCAGGAGAATGACCGAGACAGACTGTGAAATGTAGTGTTGAGAACAGTTACGAAGAATATGGTTCAGAAAAGCATATATTTCTTATTCATTAAACTCTAAACTGTAATTTTCAATTAGAATAGTTAATAAGGTGAAAGAGGCATTTCTTTACCTCCAACACTTATTATTATGTGTCTTAAGTGTTTTTAATAGAAATTCTTATTTTAACATATTGAGAATAAAAGTTGAGCTTAATTCTTATCACACTGATAGAAAAAGTACAGATCTTGTTATACATTTCAAAACCGGAGAGCATTCAGCAATTACTATGTAAATAATGTTTGATTCTGCAAAGGTAAAAGACTATACATGTGTTTTTAAGAAATACGCATTCCCGGAATGGCGTCGTTACTTTTGAAACGAGTGGCCTGCGGTCCCCGAGTGCTGGGGGCGCGCACCTCGGCCATGGGTCTGACCATGGCGCGGCAGCTTTCCCAGGAGCAGGGCATCACCCTGCGCGGCTGCGCTGAAATCGTGGCTGAGTTCTTCTCGTTTGGCATCAACAGCATCTTATACCAGCGTGGCATCTATCCTTCCGAGAATTTACTCGCGTGCAGAAATACAGACTCACCTTGTTCGTCACTACTGATCCTGAGCTCACGAAATACCTAAACAATGTGGTGGAACAACTAAAAGACTGGTTATACAAGTGTTCAGTTCAGAAACTGGTGGTCGTCATCTCAAATATTGAGAGTAGCGAGGTCCTTGAAAGATGGCAGTTTGATATCAAGTGTGACAAAACTGCCAAAGATGACAGTACACCCAGAGAAAAATCTCAGAAAGCCATCCAGGATGAAATCCGCTCAGTGATCAGGCAGATCACAGCCATGGTGACGTTTCTGCCCCTGCTGGAAGTTTCTTGCTCGTTTGACCTGCTGATCTACACAGACAAAGATTTGGTCGTTCCCGAAAAGTGGGAGGAGTCAGAACCACAGTTCATCATCAGTTCTGAGCAGGTCCGTCTGCGGTCCTTCACTACTACAATCCACAAAGTAAACAGCGTGGTGGCCTACGAAGTCCCTGTCCTTGACTGAAGGGGAGCCAGGGACAAAACCTAATTCTCATGTGTGTTTCCTGAGCCAGGTCGACTACAGCTCGTGATGTATTTCATTGCTGTTTAGTTGGGGAAATTTTAACATGATACTTTACTGAACTGTGCGTAATTGTCGCATGTTCTGGTACCTGTTTGACTTTCTGTAGAGCTCACGTAATTTTTTGTATACTGTCTTAAAGGTGACATGAGCACTGTCACGTCATTTTCTTTGAAGGTTGTAATGAGATGGGAAAACTTTTGCTATAGAGCTAGATGCCTTTGTAATCAGACCTTTTGGTCAAGTTGCATTAGGTCCTTTTGCCCTTTATTTCATTTGTATAGTTTCCATATTGAATGAAATCTCCAATTATTTGATTTAATGTATATAATTTACACTTACAAAGCTATCGTTATTTCTACAGTTTAAATTTTGATGATAGAGAATTTTTAAAGATGCCTTTTTGTGTTTTATGAAGTCAAGCTTTAGGTGACAATGACAATAAAGTCAAGTGTGTATGTTAAAAAAAAAGAAGTACGCATTCCCAAATTAACACTTTGTTTGTCTTATAAAACTGAATTCATAAACATTTATCATTGGGTATTTTATGTTAATTATAATTGACTACAGTTTAATCAATTATTATGGAAGCGAAATGTTAGACCATTAAGAATCATAAAATGAAGAGAGAAATATTTTCAACCTAGATATTCAAGCACTAACCAAACATTTCTAGATTACCTTCTCTGTCATTCAGCCTCTCCTTAGCCTGCTTCATTTATTTGCCAAAATCACTATCAGAGGTGATAATAAAGGGTTAAGCTAGGAATAAAAACTCAATTAAGTTGATCTTAACATAGAGTTATTCTGTTTATGGGGCTTCAAAGGAAGTGGTAAAGATAGTTATTTAAATTATGTTCATAAAATTGTAAATTAAAAATCTTTATTTCTCCTAAATCCTGGCTTACACAAATTCCATTTTCCAAGCCTACTGGAAAAAAACTCTTTTTATGCAAAGGAATTGTCATCATATCTTGTTCATCCTCATAAAAATACAAAAGAACCTCAACCCAGAAGCCATAAAAGACATAAATAAATTAGATTGCAGGAAACAAAATAAATTCTAAGCAGTAGAAAAATAAATTATCCAAAGTTATGAAGCAAATGGAGAACTAGGAAAGATATTTACAACTTATTCCACAAACAAGAGCTTATCTTCTTAACATGTAATAATCTCCATAAATCTTTAAAAAACAGCCAGCATAAGAGAGAAAAAGGACACAGTAATAGTAAGAGATTTTACAGAACAAAAAAATGGCTTTAAAACATATAAAAAGATTCTTGACTCTGTCCTTCCACTTTTCTCCCCAAACTTGAAATCATCCTGTTTCTTCTCTTTCTCTCTCCCCCATGTCTAATATAGCAACACATCCTATTGGCTCTGTCCTCTGAAAGAATCCAGAATCTTACCCACTTCTCCCCACCATCACTTTTTCTTGGATTATTGCAATTCCTAACTGAGTTCCCTGTTTCCATACTTGTTCCCTTTTACTGTTCTCCAGAGGACTTTCAGAGTAACCCCTTTAAAATGTAGTCCCACATTGGTTTTCCATTGCAGAGTCAAAGCCAAAGTCCTGTGGCTCTGAGGCCATGCATCTGGTCCCTATGACCTCTCTAACCTTTTTTCCTATCATGCTCCTCCCCACTCACACCACTTTTGGCCTTTCTGTTCTCCTTCAACGTGATGTGGAAGACTGTATTTTCCAAAGATGATGGCAACAGTATTATCTGTGCTAGTCCATTTTATGTGTCAATTTGGCTAGACCCCGATACTCAGATATTTGGTCAAATATCCATCTTGATGTTGCTATGAACATATTTTTAGGTGATATTAAGCTATAAATCAGTGAGCTTTAGATAAAGCAGATTCGTCAGCAGCCGTCCATCTCGAGAGACGATGGTGTAGCTTCTTAAGAGTCTATCTGCACCGCTGAGAATGGCTGTGCAGTCCGACTCAGGAGTGACACGGTATCTGTCTCCTCCCGTGTTGAATCGACATCTTGCGATGACGCTGGAGTGTCCTCTCCAGTGAAGCTGAAGCTACAGAGCCTGGGCAGGGTGATATGGAGGGTCTGCTGTTGCCCATGCAGCAGACCCCCCCTCTCTTCGCAGCTGAAGGGTCCAAGGGAAAGACGGAGTCAATACAGCTTGGCTTCAGGTGCGCCGCAGGAGTTGCCGGTGTTGACTACAACGTCAAACCTCCTTAGAGACTCCGGCTCCGGATTTTCTGTCGGGGTTTACTCCCCTAGCCTTTCCCCTGAAGAGGTATGCCGCAAGGCAGCGGAGGTTTTTTGGAGTCAGAGTTTTCCTTCTCTGATGTACCCTGACTGGAAGATCGAACCAGCGACACTTAGCTCACAGGCCGACGCTCAATCCACTGAGCCAAACCAGCCAGGGACAATAAAGCAGATTACCCTTCATAATATGGGTAGGCCTCACTCAATCATTTGAAGACCTTAAGAAAACAAAGACTGAGATCCCCAGGGGAAGAAGGAATTCTGCCTCCAGACCACCTTTATACTTGAGCTAGAATATCAGCTCTTTCCTGGGCCTCCAGCCTGCTGGCCTGTCCTGAAAATTTCAAGCTTGTTATATCCCATTGTTACAGAACCCCTGGGCTGCTCCAGTTGAAAACAAACCCATGGGCTCTTTAGTTAGGGGCCCGATTGCCCGCCGCCAAAATTATAACTCTCAATACCAGAGTTTGGTGAAAAGAAAAAGAATTGTTTATTTAACAGTTATATAGATTTAGTTATTTGCGGATTTCTGTTGTTAAGTCTTATGCTCTTTAAAATACCCACAAACACATATCCTTGCCTCCCCCCTTCCAAACCAGGCTAGTTTTAGGAAAGTCAGAGAAACCGTTTCCCTGCTTTCCAAACACAGTTCAGCTTTACCAGCAGCTGCCAATCATTCAATCTGATTGGGGAGGTCCTTTCTGTGCTGTGGTGCCCTCCAGCTCTCAATGCAGGACCGCCTGGATTCTCAGCCTCCTTGCAAACTGCCTTCTTCCTGCAAACCGCATGGATCTTCTCTCCTTCTCAAAACTGCATGGCGAGAGCCTCTTAAAGCAGCCTGGAGACCCCTTCTCCAAGCCACATGGAGAAGGCCCCTTCACCAAGCCACGTGGAGGGAGCACACGAGAGCGAGAGAGCCCGAGAGCTAGAGTGAGAGCCCGAGTCAGAGCGCCAGAGCGAGAGCCAGAGTGCCAGTGAGAGCCAGAGCCCGAACGAGAGCTTGAGAGAGTCTCAGAGCGAGAGTCTCAGAGAGAGAGCACGAGCGAGAGCCAGAGAGAGAGTCTGAGAGAGTCTGAGAGAGAGTCCCAGCTAAAATGCCTGCAGCTGCTTATATATCCCTGACTGCGTCATCTGACGCAGTGGGCGTTGCAAACAGTTCTGACCATTCACAGAACCTTACGAAGGCTCTGTGTGCTTTCCATACCGTCCCCTGGTTCAAGACTCCTCCCATCTGCCTGAGGCTTTGGATGCATTAAAGCCATTTGCATAAGAAAGACAGTAGCCACCAGCCTCAAGCATGTGGAAGCATTTGAAAAGCTGCTTACTTCTCCCCATCCCCCAGCAGCAAACTCTGGGGATTTTTGGACTCCCCTGTTTCTGTAACATCCCCACATGATCGCCAGCAAGGTGTACTACCAAATGGTTAGGTTTTTGTCACTCTGATAGAGAAAAAATTGTGTGTCACTGAAATCTTGATTTACAGTTCTCTTTGGTGAGGTTTGTGCATTCCTTCACTTGTTTACCCTTCTGTAATATGAGTTGAGCACCTACGGTGTGTGGGCACTGTTCTAACTGCTTATGATACAGCACCAAACAGAGTGAACCCCAAATAACTTATTCCCATGGAGGAAACATTTTAGTCAGAGGACCTAGGCAGAAGGTAAGTAAATAAAAAAATAGCCTCTAAGACTGTGATAAATTCGTTGAAGATAAAGAAAGCAGGCAAGGGAGTTAAAGAGCACAGGTGGAGGGTTATAGTTTTAAATGGGGGTGAGTGAAGCCCTCTTGAGAGGTTGAAATTTGTTTAAAGACCTGATGGGGTGAGGGAGAGAGCCAGGTAGCATCCAGAGAGGTGTCCAGGAAGATGGCACAGCATGGCTTTGACCTATCTCACAATTGTTGATCAAAGTAGGTGAACACCCAGGGGAGGGGCATGAATGCTACCTCTTCATGGGACAAAAGAGAAGGTCACTTTATTGGGTAACACATTAGTTTGGGTTCTCTGGAGAAACAGAGCCAATAGGATATATATATCTCGTTCTCGTTGGCAGCCGTCCGTCTCGAGAGACGATGGTGTAGCTTCTTAAGAGTCTATCTGCACCGCTGAGAATGGCTGTGCAGTCCAACTCGGGAGTGACACGGTATCTGTCTCCTCCCGTGTTGAATCGACATCTTGCGATGACGCTGGAGTGTCCTCTCCAGTGAAGCTGAAGCTACAGAGCCTGGGCAGGGTGATATGGAGGGTCTGCTGTTGCCCATGCAGCAGACCCCCCCTCTCTTCGCAGCTGAAGGGTCCAAGGGAAAGACGGAGTCAATACAGCTTGGTTTCAGGTGCGCCGCAGGAGTTGCCGGTGTTGACTACAACGTCGAACCGCCTTAGGGACTCCGGCTCCGGATTTTCTGTCGGGGTTTACTCCCCTAGCCTTTCCCCTGAAGAGGTATGCCGCAAGGCAGCGGAGGTTTTTTGGAGTCAGAGTTTTCCTTCTCTGATGTACCCTGACTGGAAGATCGAACCAGCGACACTTAGCTCACAAGCCGACGCTCAATCCACTGAGCCAAACCAGCCAGGGACAATAAAGCAGATTACCCTTCATAATATGGGTAGGCCTCACTCAATCATTTGAAGACCTTAAGAAAACAAAGACTGAGATCCCCAGGGGAAGAAGGAATTCTGCCTCCAGACCACCTTTATACTTGAGCTAGAATATCAGCTCTTTCCTGGGCCTCCAGCCTGCTGGCCTGTCCTGAAAATTTCAAGCTTGTTATATCCCATTGTTACAGAACCCCTGGGCTGCTCCAGTTGAAAACAAACCCATGGGCTCTTTAGTTAGGGGCCCGATTGCCCGCCGCCAAAATTATAACTCTCAATACCAGAGTTTGGTGAAAAGAAAAAGAATTGTTTATTTAACAGTTATATAGATTTAGTTATTTGCGGATTTCTGTTGTTAAGTCTTATGCTCTTTAAAATACCCACAAACACATATCCTTGCCTCCCCCCTTCCAAACCAGGCTAGTTTTAGGAAAGTCAGAGAAACCGTTTCCCTGCTTTCCAAACACAGTTCAGCTTTACCAGCAGCTGCCAATCATTCAATCTGATTGGGGAGGTCCTTTCTGTGCTGTGGTGCCCTCCAGCTCTCAATGCAGGACCGCCTGGATTCTCAGCCTCCTTGCAAACTGCCTTCTTCCTGCAAACCGCATGGATCTTCTCTCCTTCTCAAAACTGCATGGCGAGAGCCTCTTAAAGCAGCCTGGAGACCCCTTCTCCAAGCCACATGGAGAAGGCCCCTTCACCAAGCCACGTGGAGGGAGCACACGAGAGCGAGAGAGCCCGAGAGCTAGAGTGAGAGCCCGAGTCAGAGCGCCAGAGCGAGAGCCAGAGTGCCAGTGAGAGCCAGAGCCCGAACGAGAGCTTGAGAGAGTCTCAGAGCGAGAGTCTCAGAGAGAGAGCACGAGCGAGAGCCAGAGAGAGAGTCTGAGAGAGTCTGAGAGAGAGTCCCAGCTAAAATGCCTGCAGCTGCTTATATATCCCTGACTGCGTCATCTGACGCAGTGGGCGTTGCAAACAGTTCTGACCATTCACAGAACCTTACGAAGGCTCTGTGTGCTTTCCATACCGTCCCCTGGTTCAAGACTCCTCCCATCTGCCTGAGGCTTTGGATGCATTAAAGCCATTTGCATAAGAAAGACAGTAGCCACCAGCCTCAAGCATGTGGAAGCATTTGAAAAGCTGCTTACTTCTCCCCATCCCCCAGCAGCAAACTCTGGGGATTTTTGGACTCCCCTGTTTCTGTAACATCCCCACATGATCGCCAGCAAGGTGTACTACCAAATGGTTAGGTTTTTGTCACTCTGATAGAGAAAAAATTGTGTGTCACTGAAATCTTGATTTACAGTTCTCTTTGGTGAGGTTTGTGCATTCCTTCACTTGTTTACCCTTCTGTAATATGAGTTGAGCACCTACGGTGTGTGGGCACTGTTCTAACTGCTTATGATACAGCACCAAACAGAGTGAACCCCAAATAACTTATTCCCATGGAGGAAACATTTTAGTCAGAGGACCTAGGCAGAAGGTAAGTAAATAAAAAAATAGCCTCTAAGACTGTGATAAATTCGTTGAAGATAAAGAAAGCAGGCAAGGGAGTTAAAGAGCACAGGTGGAGGGTTATAGTTTTAAATGGGGGTGAGTGAAGCCCTCTTGAGAGGTTGAAATTTGTTTAAAGACCTGATGGGGTGAGGGAGAGAGCCAGGTAGCATCCAGAGAGGTGTCCAGGAAGATGGCACAGCATGGCTTTGACCTATCTCACAATTGTTGATCAAAGTAGGTGAACACCCAGGGGAGGGGCATGAATGCTACCTCTTCATGGGACAAAAGAGAAGGTCACTTTATTGGGTAACACATTAGTTTGGGTTCTCTGGAGAAACAGAGCCAATAGGATATATATATCTCGTTCTCGTTGGCAGCCGTCCGTCTCGAGAGACGATGGTGTAGCTTCTTAAGAGTCTATCTGCACCGCCGAGAATGGCTGTGCAGTCCAACTCGGGAGTGACACGGTATCTGTCTCCTCCCGTGTTGAATCGACATCTTGCGATGACGCTGGAGTGTCCTCTCCAGTGAAGCTGAAGCTACAGAGCCTGGGCAGGGTGATATGGAGGGTCTGCTGTTGCCCATGCAGCAGACCCCCCCTCTCTTCGCAGCTGAAGGGTCCAAGGGAAAGACGGAGTCAATACAGCTTGGCTTCAGGTGCGCCGCAGGAGTTGCCGGTGTTGACTACAACGTCGAACCGCCTTAGGGACTCCGGCTCCGGATTTTCTGTCGGGGTTTACTCCCCTAGCCTTTCCCCTGAAGAGGTATGCCGCAAGGCAGCGGAGGTTTTTTGGAGTCAGAGTTTTCCTTCTCTGATGTGCCCTGACTGGAAGATCGAACCAGCGACACTTAGCTCGCAGGCCGACGCTCAATCCACTGAGCCAAACCAGCCAGGGCCAGGATATATATATACACTTCAATATATGTAGATGGATCTATCTACCTATATATCCATCATTCATATATTTATCTATCTATTCACCCCTCTACCTATCTATAGCTCTACATCTATCTCTATACATCTATATCTTTATATACCTATATATCTATAAAAAGAGAGGATGAGAAAAAGAGAGAGAGTTATTTTAATAAATTGGCTCACACAATCATGGTGTTACAGAACCCCTGGGATGCTCCAGTTGAAAACAAACCCACGGGCTCTTTAGTTAGGGGCCCGATTGCCCGCCGCCAAAATTATAACTCTCAATACCAGAGTTTGGTGAAAAGAAAACGAATTATTTATTTAACAGTTATATAGATTTAGTTATTTGCGGATTTCCGTTGTTAAGTCTTATGCTCTTTAAAACACCCACAAACACATATCCTTGCCTCCCCCCCTTCCAAACCAGGCTAGTTTTAGGGAAGTCAGAGAAACCGTTTCCCTACTTTCCCAACACAGTTCAGCTTTACCAGCAGCTGCCAATCATTCAATCTGATTGGGGAGGTCCTTTCTGTGCTGTGGTGCCCTCCAGCTCTCAATGCAGAACCACCTGGATTCTCAGCCTCCTTGCAAACTGCCTTCTTTCTGCAAACTGCGCGGATCTCCTTTCCTTCTCAAAACCGCATGGCGAGAGCCTCTTAAAGCAGCCTGGAGACCCCTTCTCCAAGCCACATGGAGAAGGCCCCTTCACCAAGCCACGTGGAGGGAGCACACGAGAGAGCGAGAGAGCGAGAGCGAGCGCGCGAGCGTGCCAGAGAGAGAGTCAGAGCGCCAGAGCCAGAGCGCGAGTGAGAGCCTGAGTCCGAGAGCGAGAGAGAGTCAGAGTGAGAGCACGAGCGAGAGCCAGAGAGAGTCTGAGCAAGAGTCTGAGAGAGTCTGAGCAAGAGTCTGAGAGAGTCTCAGAGCACGAGCGAGAGCCAGAGAGAGTCTGAGCTAAAATGTCTGCAGCTGCTTATATATCCCTGACTGCGTCATCTGACGCAGTGGGCGTTGCAAACAGTTCTGACCATTCACAGAACCTTACGTAGGCTCTGTGTGCTTTCCATACCGTCCCCTGGTTCAAGACTCCTCCCATCTGCCTGAGGCTTTGGATGCATTAAAGCCATTTTGCATAAGAAAGACAGTAGTCACCAGCCTCAGGCATGTGGAAGCATTTGAAAAGCTGCTTACTTCTCCCCATCCCCCAGCAGCAAACTCTGGGGATTTTTGGACTCCCCTGTTTCTGTAACAGGAATACAGGCAGTGTCATTCTTTTCTGGCAAAAGCATCAACTGGTACAAATTCTTCAGAGAATAATTTAGCAGCATGATTAAAAATATGAGGTTCACATCAATTTGACCCAGTAAATTCATCTCTCAGAAATCTATTCTACAGAAATGCTCAGACATATATGAGATGGTCTACCTACAAAGACATTCAGGACAGAACAATGTCTGTATGAACAAAAGATTAAAAACTAAGTGTTCTTCAGTATGTAGCTGTTAAATAAATGTTAGGATATTCCTGCTAAGAGACTTAGACAGATACAGAAGTCGATGTGCCATTCTATACTTATGTTAGACAGTATAGCAGAGTTCAAAACTGTGTGTTGTTGTGTCACCAATTTATCTGTGAGAGGTAGAATATCTCCAGAAGGAGAGATGACAATTGAATAACAAGTATGTTGTACTACGTGCATTTAGTAACAATTGAAAGGAAATATGCATCTCTTTTTAAAACCAAATATAATAAGCTTCATTCTCTTCCATACACAGCAATGATATGAGCTCTGGATTCCCTTCTGTTTGTCTCAGGGACAGATAGGTGACATGTACAGAACATATAGTGTCACTGTCTTATGGACAAATGGGTGTAAGGGAGACCTTTCTCTGTTTCTCCAGAGAGAAGCACATAAACCATCCTAACCAAGGCCGAGGAGTTAGTAATCCATGAAATAAGCAACAAATGCTTCAGTAAAATTTATAGCAACAAATAAAGCTTACAAGACTGCAGGAAACTTTCTCAATAGAAGAAATTATGAGATAAACTGCTGCGTATGTTTACCCATGGTGATAGCATGTGGGTCATTACACCTACAGATGGTTACTTCAATAAATAAAAATGAGGCAGGGAGAACCATGAACCAAAATATATTCTCATATATATTCCCTCTGGGGGTTTTCTTCATCAGCATTGTAAGTCTGGATAAAAAAGAAATACTTAAAATGCATTATATTCATGACTTTTTAATGGACAGAGTTGAATAACTGTACTTAAGAGCAAAGATATATTAGCTCTAAAAAGGGAAACATGATATGTTACTTAGTAACAAATTATTGCATGCAGGGCTAAGATAGTTAATAGTATCATTCATGCAACTGTTTTTAACCAACATCTAAACTGCATTTTTAGATTTTTTTTCAAAAAAAAAAACAGATTCCCTGTTCCATTTGGCATTTACTGAGTATACACCATCTATAGGATGCTGTACCACAGATACAAGCCCCTGGCTGGTTTGGCTCAGTGGATTGAGCGTCGGCCTGCGAGCTAAGTGTTGCTGGTTCGATCTTCCAGTCAGGGCACATCAGAGAAGGAAAACTCTGACTCCAAAAAACCTCCGCTGCCTTGCGGCATACCTCTTCAGGGGAAAGGCTAAGGGAGTAAACCCTGACAGAAAATCCGGAGCCGGAGTCCCTAAGGCGGTTTGACATTGTAGTCAACACCGGCAACTCCTGCGGCGCACCTGAAGCCAAGCTGTATTGACTCCGTCTTTCCCTTGGACCCTTCAGCTGCGAAGAGAGGGGGGGTCTGCTGCATGGGCAACAGCAGACCCTCCATATCACCCTGCCCAGGCTCTGTAGCTTCAGCTTTACTGGAGAGGACACTCCAGCGTCATCGCAAGATGTCGATTCAACACGGGAGGAGACAGATACCTTGTCACTCCCGAGTCGGACTGCACAGCCATTTTCGGCGGTGCAGATAGACTCTTAAGAAGCTACACCATCGTCTCTCGAGACGGACGGCTGCCGACGACCACAGATACATACCAGTTTTCTGCAAGCAGGTCACAGGAGTGAAGTCCCAGACAGGTAACCCTAGTGCACTCTGACTATGAAAGACGAGGAAGGAAATGACACAAGAGGCAAGTCTCCTTGAATCGTGCCTTTAAGGATGGATGAGAACAGAAGGAAATATTCCTCCAGCAGGGGAGCAAGTATGATGAGGGTAACATGACAGACACTCGTAACTCCTAATCCCCAGGAACCTGCATGAGAACAGAAATAATATTCTGCTTATAGGGGGTTGACTTGTGTTCCCCCAAAAGATATGTCCAAGTCCTAAACTCTATTATCTGTGAAGATGACCCTATTTGGAAATAGGGTCTTTGCAAATGTAATTAAATTCAAGATAAGCTCAGGATGAGATCCTCCTGGATTTAGGTGGGTGCTAAATCCAATAGTCTGTGTCCCTGTAAGAGGAAGAAGAGGGAGATCTTCCCCAGAGAAGGCCATGTGAAGACAAAAGCCTTGCAGGCATACAACCACTAGCTAAGGGATGGCCAAGGATTATTGGCTGTCACCTAAATCAGAGCCTCCAGAAAGAACCCACCCTACCCACACATGGATTTAGGACTTCTGTCCTTCAGAAATGTGAGGTAATAAATATGTTGTTTTAAGCCACTGGGTTCATGGTAATATGTTACAGTCGCCATAGGAATCTGATACATTGTCCTTTTTTGGCTGACGTTGGTATTCTTGGTACCACCCAAGACCTGCACTAGGATGGTACTCAGGAAATATTGGCTGAATAAATGACTGTGATACGTGGAAGTAAAAGTGGCCTAACTCGGAGCAGGTCAGCAAGGCAGACTGGGAGGGATCTTAGTGACATTCTTTGAGTTTGTTCTTCAAGTCTTGAAGAGAAGGAATTTTGGAGGAATAGGATGACTTACCAGGCAGGCAGAAGATACCATGGCAACAAGTGGGTAAACTGGGAAGGTAGGACATTAGGCCAAGTACTTGGGACAGTGGTGAGAAGGTTTGCACTGAGACGGTGGAGTTCACTGGTCTCATGGCCATGGCTCACCCCACCAGGGACTTGGGTTCTGCCATTCCAGAATGTCTACCTCGATGGCTAATGTGGGTTTGAGGACAGGCAGAGGGGTGTGTCCAGAGAGTGACAGGCACTTGTCTCCCCCTCATCATATTCAGCTCCCAGCATCTCTGTGTCCTGGGTGCCATTTGGAAGTCCCTGTTGCTTTCTGGAGTCCCACTGTCAGTAAAGTGATTGACTTATCTCTTGTAAGACTTCTGCCTGCACAGGTAACTACACCTGCTGCGGCCTGTTGAGCCTTGACCAGGTGGGAGGACCTCTCAGTTTCTTGATGCAAACAGAACATGATCCTAAAACACAAAACAAAAACACTGGAACCTGACAAAGACTTTCATAACCCGGCAACTTCTCACTGCAAGTGCCATCCTGCTCACAGTTGTCACTCACCTGGGGACATTTCAGCTGTCACCAGAAGCAATGTCTACCAGATGGCATACTGAAAAAACTAACAAAACAGATCATGTAAGTGCAAAGAACTGGCACTGTCTTCAATGTATGTAGGCTGACAGCCGGTGACCAGGCTGTGCACAGACTCTGCTCAGGAATAGGCAAACCACACAAAATTATTATCTGTTGTTACAGAGGGAACTTGTGAGAAAAGATGAAGGGTTTAATGGCCTGTACTCCCACAGGTCCAAGCAAAACATCACACAGTTTAAGACATTTGAGAACCTTCTATGAGGTTCTTTTCTTTCCTTTTTTTTTTAACATCTTCAAAACCAGGGCCATTCATCTGCTTGCCATACAAGAGAATTTCAAGTGAAAGGATTGGGATCATGAACAGAGAGAAGGATGAGAGAGTCTGGGAGGGTCTCCTGGAATTCAAAAGAGGGTGGGCTATGGGGAGGGAGGGAGGCAGAAAGGAGAACAGAGCACTGGAGTCTTCCTTAACCTTTTGAAATCAGGAAAGACAATAACACGAACATGATGGGGAAAGTATTCTTTTTTAAAAGTGGCCTGGAGCACTGTCCCTCCAAAGAGCACACTCACACCTTCCTTCCCTCTCAGGTGAGCATCTTCTAAACTCTTAAGGGACCCCACGAGACTTGCAAACAGGGGAGCAGTGGGCAGCAGCAGCTTGTTCAGGGCTAACCCCCTGAACCTGTTTCCAATGCCTTCTTTTCTCTAACTTTCCACTGAGCCAAAGCAGCCCTGCCCCAGGCTTATTTCTTTTCTTTCCTGCAACATTTCTAGAGAGCCAAAGCCCAACCCCCGCCCAGACTTCCTCCTGTTGCTTCTTCTACCCTAAGCCCTTACTTGTTTCCCTGTCCCCAGCTTTTATAAACATACTCTCAAAATCTAAGAAAACAAATAAATAAAAGTTGCCTGAATCTTCACCAATCCATATCAGAAAGCAAAGAAATTGATTTGGGGGAGAAATACTGGGCTGTTGTTTGGGAGTGGGGTAGGAACACTGCCTTTAGTTTTTGCTTTAAGTCAGGATAATGCCAGGGGATCTTTCTACTTATGTAAGTGTTGTGGACTGAATGTGTGGGTCTCTGCCAAATTTATGTATTGAAGCCTAACCCCCAAGGTGATGGTATCAGGAGGTTGGCCTTTGGAGGTGATTAGGTCATGAGGGTGGAGCCCCCATAACTGGGATCAGTGTCCTGATAAAAGAGGCCCCAGAGAGATAATGTTGCTCTCACTGCCATGGAAGGACACCATGGGAAGACAGTCATCTGCAGGCCAGGAAGTAAGCCCTCACCAGACACTGGATCTGCCAGCACCTTGACCATGGACTTCCAGCCACCAGAACTGTGAGAAATAAATGTGTGTTTTGTAAGCAACGCAGTCTGTGGCATTCTGTGACAGGAGCCCAGACAAACTAAGAAATGGTTGATTCCAGATCTTGTTCTAGAAGGGAGAGGCAGAGGAAATAAGTTATTATATCATACATAAGAATGGACAGGAAACATTTCTGAGGACATTGATGTTAAAGGTTGTAGTTCTATCTGCCTGTTCTGGCTGGGGCAAGGAAGGACAGATGCTGTGTCTAAGGTGAAATACTTGGTCACAGGTGCTCTCATCTGTCATTGGTTGGTTGCTGCAAGCTGCTAACAGATGTAGTGATGAAAAAACAGGTCACTAGTGTAGACCCTGTGATGCAATTTGACCAATGGGCCCCCTGGAACAGGGATATTAGAAAGCCAGGCCTTCTTGGATGTGGAGCTCGGTTTGGGCGTGAAGCTCACCCCTCAATCTCAGTTGGCTCATGGATGAGGTTATGCTGAGGATCATGTTGACAAAGCAGGTAGTAAACTGACCCTGGAGTCAGGGGGTGACGCTTGTGCTCTAACCTTACTAATTTCCAGCTATGACCTGGAAGTCATAGTAGCATCTCTAAGCCTCAGTTTCCTGACCTGTAATACGTTTCTGCTCCCACCTAGTGTAGTTGTGCATCAATGCATTCATGCATGTGAAATTCTTAGAACAGTGCTAGGTGCACAGCAAACTGGACTTGCCTCCTAAACATGCCACATGCCTGCCCTGGCCAGTGTGGCTCAGTTGGTTGGGCATTATTCCACAAAGCAAAAAGTCACCAGTTCAATTCCAGTCAGGGTACATGCCTGGGTAGGTACTCCAATTGGGGACCATATGCAAGGCAGTCAATAGATATTTCTCTCTTGCATGGATGTTTCTCTCCTTGTCTTTCTCCCTCCCTTCCCCTATCTCTAAAAATAAATAAATGAAATCTTTTTTTTAATTAAATAATAATGTCATATACCTTCTATATACCCATCACTTCTGGAGACCTCTCTTGGAAGTCTGACACCTTCTCAACCCCTGGGTCTCCTCTAAAAGACTACTCCTCAAGCAGGGCTTCCTGGTGACCCAGGACGACTGTCGCCTCCCCTATGATTCCTTATCCCACCACACTGTCCTATTTTCTTTTTAGCACCTCAAACCATATTAGTGACTTACTCTGTACATGTTTGTGGTCTGTCTCCCACTGGTACATCTTCAGGTTTCATGAGATTTGGCCTCTTATCTGTGTCCCCCATTGCTGTACACCCAGCACCCAGCAGAGTTCATTGTCCCCTCATCCTTTATTGAATAAATGAAACACTTGCTCAGAGACCCTGCTTGGCCTTGACCCCTCCACTCCTTGACTGTGATTTGATGCCAGGTCCACTTTTCCCTCCTTCCTCTGAAGCTTCCTGACATTTAGTCATAGCGCTATGTGTGTGGTTCCCTTCTTACCTAGGTTGCAAGGTAGTGAGTTTAACTGAGTTTTATACCTCCCTGAATCCCTGTTGTTCACTCAGTGGCTTGGACCTGGAGAAGCTCAGCTCAGAGCTGTTGGTAACAGGGATCTGTAAGGGTGTTGTCACATCTCTTCTTCATTCCTGGGGTCACCATGCTGTGCCCACCTGGACTCTAGGGATGAGTGGACATCAGTGCCCTTTGCTCTTGGAATTCTGAGCCTGCACTGGAGCCGCGCTGGGCTGGAAGGCAGAGCCCAGAAGCTTCTGTCAGGATCCCAGGCCCCTAGTGAGTTCATTTTGGGCAGTGTAGAAAAAGGGAGACTAGGACTCTACCCAGAGTCCATGCCAGCTCTGCCTGCCACCCCAGTGCCCACTGCTTCCCTATGAAACTATCCTCAGACACTGGTCATGCCGTCATCCATCCTTCATGTTCTCCTCCAGTCTTTTCCCATTCTGCCAACCACCTCTTCCCTAGCTGGTTTAAGACCCACCATCTAGAAGAATCTCACACCCAGTCCTTTCTCCCTCTAGCAGGGCTTTGCGTTCCTACTGCAGGCCAAGAGCCATAACTCTATTGCCAGTTACTGACTGGTCTACGAGTCTTCTCTCCCAGTGGGACTGCAAACCCTGGAGCTCTGTGCATTCCTCATCAGGCTACACGAAGCACACTGTGGAGTACCAGACACGCAGCTCTGCACATGCGCTGTCTTGATATCCTAATCGCATCCCAAACACCTGGAGTCTGTGAAATAATTCTCATGAGCAGTGAGTCATTTCTCTCGGAGCCTCAGGGTCCCTATCCTGCAGCAGCTGGTAGATGAGTATGGAAAAATCTCAACCTCAGGCCTAATAAGCATTAAGAGAGAGACTTCCAGTTGCACATTTGAGAAATAAATTAGCACTTAAAGGCATATTAATCTCACCCTTCACTGTGACCCCACAATTACATCAGAAGGTTCCATAATTTATGTTCAGCAGAAACTTGCAGAACTTCTTGTGACCTCCACATAAATCAGAAGACTATACAACTCTCTCTGGAGAATAAAAGACAGTGTAACTAAAACTCTTGCAGGAAGGCCTGAAACACGGAAGGTTCCTGAATTAAACACAATGGGGAAATGATTTTATCTTCCCTTTCATTTAGCAACCAAATCTTTTCAGAAAAAAAGCCAAGATGCTGGTATTGTTTGAGGAAAACCATTTCTTAATTGGCTGTTACTGAAAATAAAGAGAGATGATCATACAAACACTCTCACATTTATTTTACTTCCAGACGATGCCAGCGGAGCCGCCACCCAAGCAACACCTAGTGTAAGAATCATACAGTTCCAACCCATTTTTTTTCTTTCTAAAAAATTTTTATTGTATTTTGTTGATTATGTTATTACAGTTGTACCAATTTTTCCCTCTTTTCCCTCCTCCACCCTCAGGTAATTCCCACACCTTTGTTCATGTACATGGGTCACGATTATAAGTTCATTGGCTACTCCATTTCCTATACTGTATTTTACACCCCCATGGCTATTCTGTAACTACCTATTTGTACTTTTTTTTTTTTAATTTATTTATTGTTCTTTTCTATTACAGTTGTCCCACTTTGTCCCCTATTGCTCCCCCTTGCCCCACCCACACCTTCTCCCATAGTCCATCCCCACCCCGTTAGCCTGTTGTTCATGTTCATGGGTCAGTCATAGTCGTTCCTCCATATTTTTAACTGCAAGTATCTTGGAAGCCACAAAACAGAAGGTCTTTCATTTATGATTCAAAACCAGGTAGTCAAGTTCCCTCCCTGCTCTTGCTCTCTCTTCTCCCCTCTCTTGGTTTCTCTCTCTCAGCGAGGTTATCTTCCACCTTAAATATTCAATTTCTTTCAAGTCCACTTCCATCTGCCTCTGTTTCCCCTTCCTCCCTACTTTCCTTCTTACTATTCTTGGAGTCAGGACCTGCCACAAAAATTTTGAGTCCCATTGCAAAATGACAATGTGGAGCTCCTTATTCAAAACTTTGAAGAATTTCAATATAGTGATAGCAGAGAAAACACCGAGCATGGGGCCCCATGTGACTGCACAGGGCTCATGCCCAGGAACCCAGCCCTACCTGCAGTTTCTCCTACCAAGGTCATGGTCTCCATTAACTGTCTCCTGCTTCACTAGACTTCTTCACTCACACACCTGCTGCTGACCAATAAGTCCTGACAATTTAAGGAAACAGAAATGCCATCTATAGGCAGGGTATAACTCAGACACTTGAGGGCCCAGAATCAGCATAATCACTCCTCAGAAAAGAACACATTTTTCCCCATGACACTTTCTAAAGGATGACAAAGGTGTTTATGTCCATATTACTGTGTCTCTGGTTCATCATGCTTTTAGACATACTTTAGCTTTTCAATGTCCAGTTCTACCCTATCTCAATAAAACAAAACCACTTGCTGAATGGAGACTAAGAAGGAGGCCTGCAGTGATAATTCTGGATATATCACCAATACCTTCACTGTGTCCACTCCTCTCTGTTTTTCCTTCCCCGTCTTAAGACAGATTGAGTCTTGGCTCCTGGCAGGCTCCCTTCCCCAATCCCAAGATCCAAGAGCCATGTTTTACAGAGGCCTTTCTCTGTGCAGGGCCTTTTAAAGTTCAGTGTTCATGCTGCCTTGAAGATAAATGTCTTCAGACTCTCTATTCCTAGCAAATTGAACTTTAAAATTCCTGACACTGGGACTTCCCCTACACTAGTTTTATGTCACTATTGTCCAAAATAGAAAGAACTCGAACTCCCCAGTAAGGCTACCACTGGTTCCCAACACCCTCCCCACCCTCAGCAGGTGGCCTCTAAACTCTTCCCATCAGTCAGGTTTGTATGAAGCAGGAGACAGCAAGGATGAGAAAGGGGAGAGGACACAGCAATGAGAAGGGACCAGACCACTCACAAAGAGGGTGGCTCCCAGCGGTGTCACCCTTGAATGTGCAGGCAAAGCTGACTCCAAACAAAGATAACAGGAAAGCTTGAACCTGAAAGGCAGAAACTCCCTTCTCAGCTCCTTCATCAGAGGCTGAACACTCTCTGAGGACAGAGGAACATGGGGAATCAGGGTGGGGACTGCAAATCTCCAAGGTGGCCAGCTCCTTTGGGCTTACTGCCATCTAAATGAAAGCTCGGGTCCTTTCCTTTGTAGGAAAACTACCCAGCACACTGTGCCATCTCCGCAGTGAAGCCCAGTAAATTGCCTCTTCTTTAGAATCAGGTTAAATGTGTGTCCTGCTTTTCCTCTCTCCTCACTAGCCATTCTCCCCAAATAAAATGACCTAGAAAATCCAAAGGAAATGCAAGTGAATTGCCACCAGCAGCCCCGGCTGTCTATTTGCTTGAGAACAACAAATAAGTGCTATTCTCCTTGGGTAAGCAGTGAATTAACAAATGTCTTTATCACAAACATTTGCTGAAAACAGCCCCTGGCTGATGACATGAAGGATGCAGAACAGCTATTTTTAACTAACGCGTGAGAACAGCAGCGTCTAATTTTGGATTACTGCTCAGCCTCTGTGCTGGCAGCTGACTCTGTGAATGGATGGACAATTCAAAGGGGACTTTCACCCCAGCTGGGCCTTACCAGCAGCTGTCACATGCACTCAGACAGCCAGTTTTGAGGCATGGGCCAGGGTCACTTGACTCCTTATTCTATGAGGTCACCAGTCGACAATGGTGTTATTGAAGGACTCACCCTGCCTACTTTTGTGCCCATGGGACAGGAAAGGAAATATTTATGTTGGAGGGACACTGTGTGAGGACGCCCAGGGCACCACCAGAAGGGACCTTGCATGGGGACAAGGAGGAAGACCTGGGAGACCAAACTTTCTGGAAGAAAGAAAATTGGCAACAGGCCCAATATGATGAGAAATTAGATCTTCAAAATGCTTTAAAAATGATCTGACATTACTTTAAAAATATAAATAGATGGCCTCGCTAGTGTTGAAAATAATAAAAACTGTTATCCCTAGAGACAAAGGCCCACATTAGCACTTGTCCAAAAAGCACCATTAATACGCACATCACCTTATCAAAGAAATGCCTGGTTTCCTCATCCCAGCTGAGTGAAGACTTTCTGTTCCAGAGAAGCAGCTCCTATTCCTGGCCATTTAGCATCTTCAAATTGCAAACACGGATGAGAGCAAGAAACAGAAGAAACTAAAACCTAGGGTAAAGGAAAGGTTTCCAGCCTCACCCTCTTGCTAAGCCTCTCTCTTAAAATATTTTAGACCATGGGAATGTCATATGCTATATAATATGCTAACAGACTTGTAAACAAAAGGAAAAGCTAAGGAACAATGTTGTCTAGGCAGTATTTCTGGAACGTGGCAGGACAACTCTCCATGGGTTTCTGGCATTTCTGCAAGTGCTAACTGCCTTCACCCTGGGCTGTGTGTTCAGAAGAGCAAACAGCCTTGGACTATGCAGGCAGACTTCTTCCAGAGCAAAGGACAGGTGCGCCTACTGCCAACTGGCAGATGATTTGGGTCCCCTAAGCTCAGGACTGCTTCCCTATAACAGCCCACTGTGTGGGCACATGTCACCTGATCCTTTCTGCATCATCTTGTGTGGGAAGTGGGACTTGGACAGGTGCAAAATTGCTGATACTTGCAATAATTATCACCATGAAAAAGAAACTTTTTTTTTTTTTATCCACAAGTTTTGAATCTTTCAGCAACATCCAGGATGTTATGACAAGCTGACATTTTAGCTTGTAAGGAGGATAAAAGCTTGGACCGCACATAGTTCTTGCCACTGAATTTAGATAACAATTGCTGAGAATTTTGGAGAATATGCTCTCGAGTATGTAACTGATACTGTGAGGTAAATGATACTTCAGGTAGAGGCCCTCCTTAAAATGTGTTCTATTTTTTCTGCAGAGATCGAACCAGGCATGTGGCTGTCCAGAATATAACTACACTTTGCAGCTTCCCTGAGAGGTGAGGGTGTTTCTGTGACTATCTTCCAGCCAATGGGATGTGAGTGAAGTATTGAGAGACACTGCTAGTCCATGCCTTAGGAGATCTGGCTTGTACGCTGTGCCCTTCCTTCAACCTCTTTCTCCATCCTTCTGCTCGGAACATGGGTGTGAAAGCTGACACTACATCCTGGCCCGTGACTACAAGGGCCATGCTCGGCAGCACAAAAGGAGACAAGGAGTCCAGGTCCCTGATGTAATCAAGAATCATACCTGGGCTGAACTCACTTATAAAGATAAATTTTGTTCAATGTTTTGCATTCTCTGTTAAAAGCAATTGACTCATCTCTGATCAGTGCAGTGCTAGGCCCCCAAAGTGAAGTCTGCAAGAGAAAGACCCAAAACAGGGGGCCAATTGCAGTCAGTCAGGTCAGCCTGGCCAAACTGAGAGATGGATCATGTCTTCAGGATCCACTGCACTGCACCCTCTGCCCCCTGTTCTCTTCAGCCTCCCCTCCTTCCACGCCCACCTCTCAACCCCCTTCGCTGCATGCTGCCCACCGCAGGGTTCCCACTGCCAGCCCCGTACTTCAGCTCCAGTCTTTCTCCACACGGAGACAACTTCATCCCCACCAGATTTATTTCAGCATCAACATTGAGAAGAGCAGCTCCCATCTCCTATTGCTCCTTCAAAAGAACCTAAAAATAAACCCATCTTGAAAGACACGTTTGGTCATTTGGTTTGTGAAGTGACCTTAAGTGGTGGGGCAAATGCACCCATCATATTTGGATGGGAGAGATGGGTTAGTGGAGAATCCCCAAGTACTCCTCAAAACCACTCCAAGGGCAACTGAATAGGTGGCCCGTGCCCAGCCCCAGCCATGTACACAAGGACACGATTGGCCAACTCTGCCATAAAGCAGTCTTCCTCATGAGAAGTAAAATAGTGGACTCATTGCCCAAAGGGGAACCCAGGAATGTAAGAGCAAGTTTTATTCAGGTGACATCACAGCAGTGACATCACGGCAGTACCCATTTTCTCACCCACCACTCATCCACATCATACTTTGAACACAATGTCACGTTCCATCTAAATCAAGTCATTTATTCACCTGTTCACTTAACTCACTCCTACTGAGCAGCTAACATATTCCAGACCCTGCTTCACACAGGGAACAGAAAGATGAGTGTAGCAGGATCCATGCCTTGGGTGGGTGCAGGATCTGGTGAGTGCAGGCTCCCACAGGGCAGAAACTTGCATGTGATGATTTAGAGATAATCGCTTGCAGGGAACAAAAGGACACGGGAGTGAGGGCAAACCCTAATCAATTCTAAAAATTATGATTCAGAAAAATTCCTATTCCATGATAACCCTCATAACATATAGCTTCTCAAAACAAGTCCATCTCTGTGCTCTGAGGGTCAGGCAGAAACTCCTATTAAAGACTTTCCAAAGTAAACATTCCCAAGTGTCTAACTGACAGTTCAATCAGAAAATCAAAATGGAGTGTCTGTGTGTCTGTATATTTTGTTTCACGACATTTCAGATATGAATGCTTCAAGCTGCAAGTAAAATACAAATGCAATCAACCATGCTGTTTAAAAATAGAGGTTGATGGTGACATCTGGATCAGGGTGTAGTGAAGCTAATAGCATTGTGCTGATATCAATTTCTTGTTTTTAATAATGTTATTATTATGTTACAGAACCAGCCAATGGTGTTCTAGAACAGCTGTGGGGTTTGATTCCAGCTGCCAAGAACTGTGACTCCCAAGGCAAGAGTTTGGTGAAAAAGAAGAAGGTTGTTTATTTTAAAGTTATAAAGATTTAGAATAATGACAGATTTCTGCCACTAAGTGCCACTCCCTTTAAAAAACCCCAAAATGAATAGCCGTGCCTCCCTCTGTTGAATCAGACCAGACCAGTTTCAGAATATGCCACTCAGAAGTACTGTCCTTCAGAAACGCAGAAGTCTGCAGATCAGCATTCCTGGACCCAGTTCAACTCCAAGAATCCCTCATGAGTCTGAGTGCACTGGCCTGAGTCCTTCTCTCAGTGTGAGTTTCTCTCTTCTGCAGCTGCCTTTACTCCAGCAATCAGTTCACCAGGGTATCTGTATGCCTGGTCAGGCAGGTCCCCCACAGCTCTGCCGGCTCTGCCATCATCTTCTGTGTGGGGGTGGGGGTTGCTGAGGATGTTTCCAGTGGAGCTAGAGACAGGCAGCCCTACAGACAGCCCACAGACAGACTGACCTACCTCCAGGCAGACCTCCAGACCTCGTGTTCCTCAGCCCAGTCCAATTTTAAATCCTCGGCTCAGAACTTCCCGCACAACTGAACATCCAGCTCTTCTTACGATACATTAGTGTCCACCATTTTTGTCAGCTTCCCAGTATCTTTGACCCTCTTTTGGCTGCCATCTTGGGTCAGGGCAAGAGTTTTCAGCCACCCACAGGCATCCAGGGTGGGCATCCACCTCCGCAGCTCATGCAGGTGCTGTATGAGTTCTGCCCCACCTGCCCCTGACTATGTCATAAGTCACCCTGCCAAGTCACTCTGCCTGTACCTGTTCTCACAGTCACGTATGCAATTCACCCAGGGTAGCAGCCTTCTTCCACAGCTCCTCCCTTCAGGAAGGCACAGGCTGTTAATCTGCCTTTTTTATGCCATGTGCCTCAAACTCTGTACTTTCTCCTCTGAGGGCTTTCCTTCCCACACTTTTTGCAGGATCATTGGGGAGGGAGGTACTCCTACTTTCAGAGACCCATGCTCTGTACCCTGTTACAGTTATGCAAGGTCATACAAGTGATACATGAGAATTTTTTGTATTATTCTTGTAACTTCTTTTGAGTCTTAAACCATTTCAAAATAAAAAGTAATTTTTAAAAGCCTACTGATTTATTTATGCTCACAATTAGAAATCCAGAGATTTCTGGTTGCTGATTTGGGTTTACATGTTCTACAATGTTGTCAATGACCCGGGCCATTTCTACCTTTTTCTTTCTCTGCCCTTTCCTTATTGGCTTTTACTCCACTCCCTGGGTCTGGCAAATAGACTTTATCAGAAAATTTTGGTAAGTAAGGCTATAGCATGGCAGAAGAATGGTGAAGAATGTTTCTTTCTGAAGTCCTGGGTTGTGGATTGTGGGGCACTAGAGTGGTGGAAAGGGGTAGAAATGTGAGACTCAAAAATCTTAGTTCAATCACGCTGGAAGGGTGCAGCCTTGGGAAGTCTTCAGACAAAGTGTCATTGCATCAATGACCAAGAGCCCAGAATCACAGTCACTGTCAATGAGAAGTGTACTTCCAGGCACATTTATTAAGATGCATCACCACCTCTACCCATTGCCATTGCCAAAGTCCCTGTAGATAAGAACATGCTCTGAATTCCTCTGCCAGCAACTAGTTCCATTGATTTTTCCTGGCTTTAAGAATACACACCAAATGCGGGTCATACAAATGCTCATTTAAGGGTTAAAGATGCAGGTTTGGTTACCAGTTTACCAATAAATACAGTCTGAATTCATAAACTGTTTTTTTTATTCCTTTTTTAAGTATATTTTATTGATTATGCTATTATAGTTGTGCCGATTTTTTCCCCTTTGCCTCCCTTTGCCTGGCACCTTCCTCCCCTCCAGAAATTCTCCCCTTAGTTCATGTCCATGGGCCATCCATATAAGTTCTTTGGCTTCTCCATTTCCTTTACTATTCTTACCATTTCCCTATCTATTTTGTACCTACCAGTTATGCTTCTTGATCCCTGCACCTTTTGCTCAATTCTACCCCTTCCCCCTTCTCACTGACAACCCTCCATACAATCTCCGTATCTATGGTTCTGTTCTTTTTCTAGTTGTTTGCTTAGTTTGTTTTTGTTTTTTTAGATTCAATTGTTGATAGTTATGAATTTATTGTAATTTTAATGTTCATAGTTTTTATCTTCTTTTTCTTAAATAAGACTCTTTAATGTTTCACATAATAATGGTTTGGTGATGGTGTACTCCTTTAGCTTTATCTTGTCTGGGAAGCATTTTATCTTCCTTTTCATTCTAAATTATAGCTTTGCTGCATAGAGTAATCTTGGTTGTAGATTCTTCTTTTTCATCGCTTTGAATATTTCTTGCCAGCCACTTCTTACCTACAAAGTTTCTTTTGAGAAATCAGCTGACAATCTATGGGAACTCCTTTGTGGGTAATGCTCTTCTCTTGCTGGTTTTAATATTCTCTCTTTATTTTTAACATTTACCATTTTAATTGTGATGTGTCTTGGTGTGGCCCTTTCTAGGTCTGGCTTGTAATTCTTTATGAAAAAAAAAAAACCTGACTTTAAAACCTATATCAGGCAAATTATTTGATAATAAAAATAATTTTCCGACTTCCCTTCGAGACTTCCGGCCAAGATGGAGGCTTAGACGGACACGCTAGGTCTCCCTCTACAACTAGAGAGGAATACAACTACTTCAAAACAAAGGATAACTAGAAATTCCAGAAAATAAAACTACACGGAAGCCCAACATATGAAGTTATAAACCAGCGGTGCTATTTGGGCAGGTAAGAGTTAAAGAGGGCAAAGCTGTTTGCGGAGCGGCGGGGCGGCGAAAAATCCCGGCGGCAGTCAAGCCCCTGGCGGTGCGCGACCCCAGCGCTGGGGAGAGCGGCCACCGCATCGCCTTGAACAGTGAGGCCCAGGGGGGCAGGAGGACGGATCCCGGTCTCCTAGCTGAATAACTGTGTGAATCCATCTTGGACCCCCGCCCCCAAAGAAAGCACCACAGGGCTGCGAAATAGGTCGCAGACAGGCGCCGGTCGCTGACTTGTGACGCATACACAGGCACTGCCCCCTACAGCCGGCCCAAGAAAACAAAACGCATCTGTCAAAATGAGGCAGACAACTATAGAAATCCCGGTGACACAACTCACCAGGCAACAGATAGAGAACCTGACAGATGAACAGATAAGAAACCTGTCAGAGGCTCAGTTCTGGGCCATTGTTATCAGGTGGCTTACAGAATTCACAAAAGATTTGGAAAAAGATAAGAAAGAAGCAAAAAACTTTCATAACGAAAGGAACAAAACCGCATACGAGACTGATGGTGAGGGAAAAAAATCCAGAGTTCATTTCAACAAACTGGAATATGGAGAAGGAACAAGCAGTCAACCAATGCAGCGAGAGGAAATGGGAAGCAACAATGAGAGGATCAGAAACCTCTGGGACAGCTATAAAAGGCCCAACATAAGAATCATTGGTTTGCCAGAGAATGAGGAAGATGAACTAGAACTTGAAAAATTGAGTGAAAATATAATAAAGGAGAACTTCCCAGACTTGGGGAAGGGAATAGACCTGCAGGTCCAGGAAGCAAGGAGAGTTCCCAAGAGACTGGACCCAGGGAGAACCACTCCAAGACACATTATAATCAAAATGTCAAAAATTAAAGATAAAGAGAGAATCTTAAAAGCAGCAAGAGAGAAGAAAAGAATTATGTACAAAGGAGTCCCAATTAGACTATCAGCAGACTTCTCAAGGGAAACCCTACAGGCAAGAAGGGACTGGCAAGAAATATTCAAAGTAATGAAAATCCAAAACCTACAACCACGAATACTCTATCCAGCGAAATTGTCATTCAGAATAGAAGGACAGAGAAAGTGTTTCCAGGACAAAATAAAACTGAAAGAGTTCATTAGATCCAAACCACTGTTATATGAGAGAAGAAAAGAATTATGTACAAAGGGGTCCCAATTAGACTATCAGCAGACTTCTCAAGGGAAACCCTACAGGCAAGAAGGGACTGGCAAGAAATATTCAAAGTAATGAAAATCCAAAACCTACAACCACGAATACTCTATCCAGCGAAATTGTCATTCAGAATAGAAGGACAGAGAAAGTGTTTCCAGGACAAAATAAAACTGAAAGAGTTCATTAGATCCAAACCAATGTTATATGAGATGTTAAAGGGACTGGTTTAAAAAACAGAAGCTAGGGAGATGAAACAAAGGCAAACTAAATAGGCAACGAGAGTGGAAAAGGAACTGTGGGTACGGGAAGCATATTGGGGGGAGGTCAACAGGGAGGGGGAATGGGGAAAGGGAGGGAGATGATATAGGAATTGGGGATCAAGGTAGGAGGGAATGGAATAGACGGAGAGAGGTTGGGAGGAACTGTATGCACAACTAATGGACATAATCTAAAAGGGGGGGACAACTGGAGGGAAGGGGGCCACCGGGTGGAGGGGAGCAGAGGGAAAGGAAATTGGCACAAATATAATATTTTAATCAATAAAACACATTAAATCTGAAAAAAAAATAATAATTTTCCAAGAGCTGATAGCATGGTGTAGTATAAAAAGGCAATTGTTTGAAAGAGAGAAAAATAAAAATCAACCCATAGAGAACAGGTTTAATGATGAAGGAGTCTGAGAACTGAGCTCCATGTTTACTGCTAATTCTGACCCCTTATTCCTCAGTGAAATAAACATTTGGAGCAAGTTTTCAGAAAAGTCCTTCTGAACAGTAATTTTGCAGGAGTGTTTGTATTCATTTTAAGCCAGCCAAAAGCAACGAGAGACAGTCATCAAACAGCACCCAGAAGACATTTCAGAAGGAAAGATGGCTCACTAGGGACCAGCAAGAAGTGTCTTTAATAATCACCAATTGTAGCTGTGTTAAACCTATTAAAACTACTAGTTTCAGTGCACAAACGTTAGACTCTGAAAATCTTCAGCTCCCAGAACACGAGGACTAAATATTTATCATCTCTAATTAATAGCAATTCTTGGCTTCAATGATTTAGCATCTTAACACATGACGAACCTTCATAAGACAAGACAGCCAAATGCTCCTCTCTCAAACCAGACTCAGAGCCAGGCTGACTCTGCCAGGCTGAACCATGCTGAAACCAGCAGAAGATTGAATGCACTCAGGAGGGGCCCCCACAATGCAGGAGCACATTGCATTCGCTGGGCACAAGCGCTGGTGACCAGAGCTCCCAGGGCACAGCCAATGCCACTAGTCATTCAAATGTGTCCCATAGGCCTCACTGAAAGAAAACCTCTCATGATCACAAAAGGGACCTGATCACCTCCAGACACATCCGAAACAAGAAGAGCCAAGTCTCTACCTTGGGTGTTCTGAAGGCCAAAGGAGGCAGGTATTTTGAGCTCCTACGTTTGGGTGGAAAGAGCTTGGATGACTCTTCTGGGCAGGAATAAATGGTTCTCTAGTGGTCTTAAGACGTTCACAAGCTTTCTGAGCCATTTTTAAAACCATGAATTTAAGTGCTGTCAATTGTCAATTACCTCTGATAATGCTAGTAGAAGGAGGCATGGATAACTCAAAAGAATGAATGCTAAAACATTGTATCTAGGTAATTTGCATTTACATTTCAGTGAGAGCAAGTTCTACCTTCTGAAGATGTTTAATAATTCTGATAAACGGTGAATAACATCCTTATTGGAGGAGGACAGCCTGTGTTGCCTTCCTGCATTTCACACATGATACTGAAGATGAATTGTGCTCCCTCTTAAGCTGGGCAGTATCTGATCCCCTGCCCTGGAGTGACATTGGGGCCCTGAACACTCACATATCAGATCAGGGCTAAGCCAGGAGGAGTTGAGGAGACAGCAGAACAGGAGAGAAGATGATGCTTGTTTATGTAAAACTAAGGGAGTATACAACTAATACACATGGACTTGAGTGAGACCCCACACCCTACCCCAAGTAAATACTCTTATTTCTCTCAATTTTTTTCTAAAATGTCTGCTCAGAGTATTTGCTGTAGTTAAAATGCACCATATAGAGTTCCTGCCTCTGTCCCTTGACCCATGAGTAAGACCTTATATCTGACACACTTCTAACCCAATAATTTACAGGAGTCAGTAAGTGGTTACAAACTTATGTAGATAGCATTCCTTTGGCCTTCAGCACACTCCTAGTAGATAAAAAAGACAACAGTGCAGAAATCTTGATTTGTCTGTGTTTATTCTTCAAGTTCCAGAACAAGATTTCTCTTGTCCAAGAAACAGCTCAGCCCGCCAGTAAGAATGTTTGCTTTCAGAATGTGGGCACCCAAATTGAATGTCAATGTCCAGCTGGAGCCAAGGTCACATGGCCAAGTTCAAGAGAGAACTACCTGAATGAGCAAAATGTCTCTGAGGAGCCGCCCTCCTCGCTCAGCTGCCAGATGCCACTCTGCCTTCTCCTGGTGCACCTTCAAGCAGATAACAGAGGAGATGTATGATTCTGAAAAGTGATTCATTGCTTTTTTCTTATCTTAACCTGCAGACTCAGCCCCATTTTCTGCCTCTTTATAAAACAGTCAACTCAGACAATCCCTGAGTTAGGAACTCTCAGACTAATCATCATCTTCGTTCTTATCCTCAGCAAATCCAGGTGGCTCCACATTTAAAGTCATCCAGCATCTGTCAACCTCTCAGCATCTGCATTGCTGCCTCTCTGTTGCATGCCAGCATTGCCCCCAGATTCCTCCAACTGGTCCACTGCTCACACCCCACCCATCACAGCCAGCTCTCCCCATAGCAGCTGGAGAAGCCTATTATTAAAGTGTCAAGAAATTCCGCCACTTCTCTACTCCAGTCTTCCACAGCAGTTTCTTATCTTCTTCAGAGTAAAAATTGGTGTTCCTCTAATAGTCTGCAAGGCCCTTAAATCTTGTCCACAACACATACACACATATGCCTGCACATACAAACACATGCACACATTTCCATACATGCACACTCATGCATATACACATACACACATGCATGCATAAACTCTTGTACACATTTTCATGCACACCTTTACCAATTCACACACATGCACTTTCAAACACACATGCATATTCTGCACAGGTACACACATTTGTGCATACTCATGCATGTGCACAGACACATACTCACATAGCCACACATGTTCATACACACAAACTCACATATGCACAAACATGCACACAGTTTCTCCATGCCAGCTACTTTTTGCCCTTCTCTCTGCTGTGTTCACTACACACTAGTGACACTGGTCTTCTTGCTTTTCTTCAGACTTCAGTAGTGTGTCCACCTCAGACTTTGTACATGTGTCTTCCCAACCCTGTCAGGTCTTTTTTCCATGCATCTTCCCCTGACCTTCACAGGGATGCACATGGAAATATACACATATGCACTCCTGAACGCTCCTTGGTATGCATTTTTCCTAAGCACTCATCACCACCCATACACATCTGTTCCCTTATTTGTCATGTTTACATTACGCTCTGTCTCATCTGGTGAGAATGCAAGTCCCTGTGGGAGGAGGCTTAGTCATGACTGTACCTCTGCATCTGAACTAGCCGTGGCACCAGTTAATGCATTACCTCGTAGCCCCAGTGCACCCTTTCATGCCTGCATGCAGTGCTGGATCTAGGCCCTGCAAACAGTCTTCCTTCACCAGCAGTCTTGATGTTGAGATTTGTCAATAGAGAGAGCGCCACAGGAGGAAGAGGATTCTCTTCCTTATTTTAGTGTTAAGTATATTCACATTGTTGTGCAACCCATCTCCAAAACTTTTCCACCTTCCCCAACTAAAACTCTGCCCCGTTAAACACTAATGCCTTGTCCCTCTTTCTCAAGACCCTGGCACCCACCTTTCAACGTTCTCTATGAATTTGGCTACTGTAGTAACTGGTTTATTTCACTTAGCACAATGTCTTCAAGGTTCATTCATCTTTCAGTGTATGTCAGAATATCCTGCCTTTTTACGGTTGAATAATATTTCACTGTGTGGATAGACACATTTTTTTAATCCATTCATCTGTCTATAGATACCTGGGTGGCTTCTGCCTTTTGGCCATTGTGATTAACGCTGCTATGAACATGGGTGTGCAGATGGTGTGGTGTTTTTGTCTCCATTTATATTGAGAAAGTGGGGTTCAGAAGTTCAAACGAGTTCTCCAAGGTTATATATCTCTAGGTGTCTGAACTGAACTTCAACGTGTTTCAGTATTTCAAACCATTTTCACACTCTGACTTGGCCATGGAATAATGACCTAGGGCAAATCAAACAAAAATGTAATGTGCACCTACTGTCTATGCCATTGAGGAAAGGTCCCCTCAAAAAAAAAAAAAAAAAAAAAACCTACTTTGCAGATGTAGATGTAACCAGTAATATTTGTATATTTGTTAATACTGATGAGTACAACTGAGGGTGACAAAATGACATCTTTATTTTTTTAATGGCAAATTTTATGTTATGTTTTACCACAATTTCTTTTAAATTTGTTTTTATTTTTAGAGAAAGGGGGAGGGAGAGAGAAAGGGAGGGAGAAAGAGAGGGAGAGAAACAATGATGTCTGAGCGACACATTAATCGGCTGCCTGTTGTATGTCCCCAACCAGGGACCTGGCCCAAAACCCAGGCATGTTCCCTAATTGGGAATCAAACCAGTGACCCTTTGGTTTGCAGGCCAACACTCAATCCACTGAGCCACACCAGCCAGAGCAGGACATCTTTATTTTTATTGAAATATTTCCACATATATTTAATGGTCCAGCTGCCATCTCTGTTCACAGCCATGACACTGGAGACTTTTCTTTTACACTCAGACTGTGGCTTCCAGCTTATGTTTATGTGGCATTCCCAGCCCTCACACGCAGCTGCGTGCTGAGGTGAGTGAAGGTACGTGAGCATCGCTGCTTCAGGGTGTGAAGCCCCTTAAACCTACATAAGCAATCCCCAGCCCACCTGACTTCAGCCAGCTGATATTCACTCCTCAGGGCACACGAACAATGTGGTGAGAAGGACCCCAGTCCTGCCACCGCACAGTACTGCTCAGTCAAGCCCCAGCACAGCCAAAGACATGCCCACCACCCAGTACTTCTGTCCGTGACTCACTATAAAGACTGATGCACACACCTTCCCTCTTCATTTTCCTTTTTCTCTGCATCCTCTGCCCTGGGAAACACTGAGACCTTCAACAAGTGTCTTTCCTTCTCCAGGTGTCCATTTGTCACCTGTGAAAAAAGAAGCCACTCTGGAATACTTCTCTAAGGTCCTTTCCAGTTCTGAGAATGCAACGATTCCATGTAGAGCAAGGAGCTAATGACTTACGTGTCTAAAACCTCCCCTTGGTAGGCAGTTGGGGCAAAGAGCCACCCAGTGAGCAGTGAGAAATATGTCAGGAAAGTTTGCAGTCATTTAAAGACAAGCCATAGGATCCATTCAGGACAGATGGGGGATCATGGGATTGTCAAGTGGTCATAGCCAAATCTCTCTTCATCTCACAAGCAAATGTAATCTTACAAAGCATTTAGAAATCTAAAGTACATCTAATTATTGAATTTTAAAAGTCTGCAATAACAGCATGTTCAACAGTGTCACTTTTTAGAAAGGACAACTCACTAGCTCTATGCACTTCAGCTTTCTCTACATGACACCTGTTCAGACCATCCCTTTTAATCCATCATACAAAGGATTGCTCATGGCCAAACACATTTTAAGGGTCACCTAATGGCTCATGTGTCATCTTACTCATATATCTGAGGACCAGGAAATTGAATTTTAGACCCAGTGTACTGTCACTATAAAATATTAGCTACAGATAAGACTGCTCAGAGAAGGCAGTGCCTCTGGAGTTTTGGCAACTCATAAACAAGGATTTGCAACATCCTTCTGAAGAAAATTTTCTAGCACTGGAATAGCCTGGGGACAAGTTACTGGGAAAGTGCCAGGTGAGATGTTCAGCGAATTTCAGTTCACAGAACATGCATGAGGCTACATCCTACAGCTTCCTCATCACATGACCAAGTGCAAGCACCTCCATCCAGCTCAAGGTGTCTGCAAATAGACTGAACAGAAGAAAGACAGCTTAGAAGGCCATTTTTGGTATAAACTTGGGAAATAAGATCCAAAAGGAAGTAAGATAGTTTAAGGTCCTTATGTCAAGTTTTTGCTTATGGAGACTCAAAGGCAAACAGGATACCACCTGCACTTAGTACCCAACAGGAGCAATTAGTGCAAGAGCCAAGATGTGCTGATTAAACACCCCTCCCCCAAAATATAAAAAGGAAATTAAGGGACAAAAAATCCATTTTCCTCTCCTCAATGTTTTCTTTTCTCAAAAGATCCAGTTTTCTCTTTTGCTTTGTTTAAAATTGGCTTCATCTTTTCCTGACACTTGGCACCCCGCCTTGACAGCAGCCAATGATAGGAAGAGCTTGTATGCTGACGTCCCTGAAGAACTTCCATAAATATCAGGACTTCTGGCAAGTGACATAAGTGTCCTAAGTAGGACGCCTATGATGAATTCCCAAGAGGCTGGGTCTGGAGGATAAATCGGTGTCATCAGAATACCATGTCCATGTCCACCTTTGTGCTCTGCTGTCTGTTCCACCCCATGTGTTGGTCTCATTGGCTCCCACTACAATGAAACAATGTCCACGTGGCTGGGAAGATTGCTTCCAACAGCCCAGCCTACATTCTTGTAGGATATATGACTAAATTAAGAATGACCATTTCCCATCCAATTCCAGGGGAAAGTGCAGAGAACTGCTCCACGCTGCCTGGCTTTTGTAAAACATCCTCCCAGAGTGAACACTGTAGATGCTATAATTATATTTTCCCATTCTATCCAGTACTCAACACAATATCTGGGGAGAGCGTGTGACTGCCAGTCCCACAGGACACAAGGATTAGAATGACACTCCTCCAAATATTGGATCCCAAGCAGATTAAAGCAAGACAGGGCTACACAACTGGTGTGGCCAACCTTCAGAGAGCAGAGTAAGAAAATATTTTTGGCTTCTTCCAAAAGACCCAGGATGAGCCTGTAACAATACTCATATAATTCAACTCATAAAAAAAAAAGACCAAAAAGAATAACTCTAGAAATCAGAATCAGCTAGTAAAGACATGACAAATAGATTTTTACTCAGCGTAACAATCGTATTATGAGGTGGTTCTGGCTGAGCATACAGGACTTCAAGTCAACTTTACACAGTCAAACACACATGCCTGCGCATTCACACGCACACAAAGCTTGGACACTGTCTGGGTAAGACTAGAACAGGCTGTGCCCTAAAGTCTCAGTGGCTTAATACAAAAACAATTTATTTCTCACTCACACAAGCAGAAGCTTCTATGAGTTTCAATCCTATAACTCTGCTCTTTTAACCTATTACTCCCTATTTCTAGCAAAGGCAAGAAAATAATAAACAGAGGAAGAATTCTGAAGCCAAAATGCTTCACACAGAATAAAGCTCACTGACCAGAGGGGTCTGGGAAATGTTGGGGAGCCCACAGATATTGGGTGAGCAGTCTCTGATAAATAAACCAGTCTTCATGAACATGTTCTATGCTTCCAAGTAAGGATGTAATGATTAATTTTATTATTTCATAAATTTTATTAATAAAATACATTAATGTTTTTGACTGATCCAAGACCTAACATTATTCTGGATGTTTCTGTCATGGTGTTCTTTTGATGAGGTTAACATTTAAAGCAGTGAACTTTGAGTAAAGCTGATTACCCACCATATTAGAGGTAAGCCTTGTCCAATCAGTCAAACACCTGATAGAATAAAGGCTGACTTTTCTCAAGAAAGAAAAAAATTCTGCAGCAGATGGCCTATGGAATTGCACTGCTAAGATGCAACTCTTCCCGGTGTCTTCAGCCCACTGCCTTCCTCCATCAGACTTTGGACTCTCCAAGCCACCATACCACATAAGCCAATTCCCTAAATACATCTCTCTCAGTCCAAATCTCTACACTCTCTCTTCTCTCTCTCTCTCTCTCTCTCTCTCTCTCTCTCTCTCTCTCTCTCTCTCTCTCTCTCTCCCTCTCTCTCTCTCTCTCTCTCTCTCTCTCCCTCCCTCCCTCCCTCCCTCATTTCTTTGGAGGACCCTGCCTCATACAAAGATGAGTTTGGAAAGCAGGTTTGCCCAAAGCCTTTCTCACAAGAGGAGAGAAAGTAAGAGCATATCTTCCCAAAGCTCTCAAGCTGTGCTTAGCACCTACTTAGCATTGCAGACACTGACAATGAACAGCTCTCCTCTCCCTCTCTGGGAGCCATTGTCACCTTTGCAACCTGAATGAGCCCATGGACCACCTGAGCAAAGGCTCTCTACCACCGCAGTTTATGCTTTGGGAGCCACTTCTGTTATATTATCAGGTCATTTTTTAACACTCTACACAAAACAACACTGACCATTGTTTTATCGTGTGTTTTTCCACACAACACAAAGTTGAACAAAAGCCCTCCTTGTAGCCCACTCCCACACTTTATTCCCCCATTTGCATTGCCCTGAAACAGCTGTGAACAACAAGTGAGTTCCCTAAAAGAGAGACATTCATTTATTTAATATATATGCAGCACAGCTATGAAATTAAAGATTTCTACTCTACTGGCAGGGTTTACCACCAAAAAACAAATCAAAACTAACTCTGGTTTTCTCTGATTAATAAGCTAGCCAAGAATCCTCTAAAATCTGGGAGAATTAAACTCCAAGAACACAGAGGCAAAGGATGCCAAGACCCACCAATTCTCATCTCAGTTATTAAAGACCTCATAGTGTCCCATGGTGAACAGATATTGACACTAACTCTCAACACAGCTTTGATTCCTATCCTGGCCTGTTGTGACTCAGTTTTCTCATCTGTCACATAAAAATAAGAAGACAAGCAATCCTTAGTCAACACGATGGCAATAGTATCATTTTCTAAAAAGGTTCAGATTTCTGGCCAAGATGGAGGCTTAGACAGACAGGCTGTGTCTCCCTCCACAAATGAGAAGGAATACAACTACCTCAAAACAAGAGACAACCAGAAGTTCCAGAAAATCAAGCTGTATGGAAGTCCAACAAACAAAGATATAAAGAAGAAATACTCATCCAGACAGGTAGGAGGGGCAGAGAGGATGCGGTGTGGCGGCAGCAGCAGCAGTGGCAGCCACAGGCCAGCAGAAAGTGCAGTCACACATTTTAAAAAGTGGAGAGGGACACCTGGGGAGCGCTCCCAGCACCAGACCAGACCCGACAACTCACGGTTCCAGCGCTGGGGAAAATCAAACCTCATTGCTTTTGACTGTGCAAAGCAGTGGGGGTTGGGGTGGAGGAAGAAGCTGCCAGTCTTTCAGCAGAATCCGCTGTTTAAAGGGCCAACAGTCCTAGAACGTCGGCAGACCCACTCACCTTGGGAACGACAGCCAGGGCCACAACTAGAGGTGCGCCAGTTCCATAAGGAAGGGGCAAGTGCTGAGCAGGTGGCATTGTTTCCTCAGACCCCTCCACCCCACACAGCACCACAACATAATGAAACGGGTCACCCTGTACTGACAAATACCTAAGGCTCCGCCCCTTACAATATAACAGGTGCAACAGCTCTACCTAAGACACAGAGGCAAACAAACACAGGAGCCTGTCTAGATGAGGAGACGGAGAAGTATTGTCCAAAAGATGGAACAGATCAAGATTCCAGTGGGAGAACTAAGCGACAAGGAGATAGCCAACCTAACAGATGAGGAGATAGTCAACCTAAGAGACGCAGAATTCAAAAGATTGGTGATAAAGATGCTCACAAGCTTGACAGATATGCTTGAGTATGGCAAACGCATAAGAGAAGAAGTGAAGGCTATATTAAGTGAAATGAAGGAAAATCCACATAAGACCAATGGTGAAGGGAAGAAAACCGGGGTTCAAATCAGTGATTTGGAACAGAAGGAAGAAAAAAACAGTCAAACAGTGCAGAATGAGGAAACAAGAATTGAAAAAAATGAGGAAAACTTCCCAAATTTTGCGAAGGAGATGAACATACAGGTCTGGGAAGCACAGAGGGTCCCGAGTGAGCTAGACCCAGAGTGGATCACACCAGGACGCATCACGACTAAGATGTCAAAGGTAAAAGATAAAGACAGACTCCTGGGGGCAGCAAGCGAGAGGCTGAGAGTTGTCTACAGGGGGGTGCCTATAGGATTATCAGCTGATTTCTCAGAGGACACTTTACAGGAAGGAAGGGACTGGCAAGAAGTACTCAATGTGACGAAAAGCAACCTACAACCAAGATTACTCTATCCAGCAAAGCTATCATTTGGAATGGAAGGGCAGATGAAGTGCTTCCCAGACAAGGTGAAGTTAACGAAGTTCATCATCACCAAGCCATTATTTTATGAAATGTCAAAAGGACTTACTTAAGAAATAGAAGATCAGAACTATGAACACTAAAATGACAACAAACTCACAACTATCAACAACTAAATCTAAAAAATAAAAACAAAATCCACCTAAGCAAACCAGAATAGGAACAGAATCATAGGTATGGGGATCATTTGGAGGATTATCAGCTGGGAGAGGGGAGGGGGAGAAATGGGGAAATGGTGCAGGGACTAAGAAGCATAATCGGTTGGTATAAAATAGGCAGGGGGAAGTTAAGAATAATACAGGAAAGGGCGAAGCCAAAGAACTTATATGCACAACCCATGGATATTAACTAAGGGAGGGTGGGATTGCTGGAAGGAAGAGGGGTGCTGGGCAGAGGAGAAAAAAGGGGAAAAAAATGGAACTACTTTAACAACATAATGAATAAAATATACTTAAGAAAGAAAAAAGGATTGAAAAAAATGAGAGGCTTAGGCACCTCCGGGACAACTTTAAACATACCAACATCCAAATCACAGGGGTGCCAGAAGAAGAGGAAGAGCAAGAAATTGAAAGCTTAAGTGAAAATATAATTAAGGAAAACTTCCCAAATTTAGTGAAGGAAATAGACATTACAAGTCCAGGAAGCACAGAGAGTCCCAAACAAGCTAGACTCAGGGAGGACCACACCAAGAAACATCATGACTAAAATGTCAAAGATTCAAGATAAAGGGAGAATCTTAAAAGCAGCAAAAGAAAAGCAGAGAGTTACCTACAAAGGGGTGCCTATAAGACTATCAGCTGATTTCTCAAAAGAAACTTTGCAGGCAAGAAAGGACTGGCAAGAAGTACTCAATGTGATGAAAAGCAAGGACCTACAACCAAAGCTATCAGTTAGAATGGAAGGGCAGATGAAGTGCTTCCCAGACAAGATAAAGCTAAAGGAGTTCATCATCACCAAGCCATTATTATATGAAATGTCAAAGAAACATATTTAAGAAAAAGAAGATCAAAACTATGGACATTAAAATGACTACGAACTCAGAGCTATCAACAACTGAATCTAAAAAATAAAAACAAAATCCAACTAAGCAAACCAGAATAGGAACAGAATCATAGGTATGGGGATCATTTGGAGGATTATCAGCTGGGAGGGGGGAGGGGGAGAAAAGGGGAAATGGTGCAGGGACTAAGAAGCATAATCGATTGGTACAAAATAGACGGGAAAATTAAGGATAATATAGGAAAGGGTGAAGCCAAAGAACTTATATGCATGCATAACCCATGGACATGAACTAAGGGGGGGTGGGATTGGTAGAGGGGGTGCTACTGGGCAGAAGGGAGCAAAGGAAAAAAATTGGGGCTACTGTGACAACATAATCAATAAAATATACTTAAAAATACTATATTTATAAATTATTAACTTTTAATAAAATCTAATAAAGTGAAAAAAAAACATGTTAAAAAAAAAAAAGAAGACAGAAATTTCTCCCAATTTCCTCCCTGGCTGGTGTGACTCAGTGGATTGAGCACTGGCCTGAGAACCAAAGGGTCACCAGTTCAATTCTGAGTGAGGGCAGATGCCTGGGTTGCAGGTCAGGTCCCCAGTTGGGGACATGCAAGAGGCAACCACACATTGATGTTTCTCTCCCTCTCTTTCTTCTTCCTTTCCTCTTTCCCTAAAAATAAATAAATAAAATCTTTAAAAAAAAATGAATTTCCTCCAATTTCTTGTGAACATTCGCATAAGCAATGACAAAACATTCATTATGTTCAAAGTGTGTTAATTCACATAATATAATATCAATGAACAAGTTATGTCTGAGACAATTAGCATTGTAACCAAAGTAGCCTTCTTTCTACTTGCAGCCATTCACTTCAAAACAAGGAGCCTGGTATTTTGCAAAGGCTGCCCGTTGCCTTCTTCTGTTATTAAAGTTGAATGCCTTTAGAAATGATTCTGTACCACTAAAAATAAAATTCATATAGGACATAGAAGAGCCAAGCAAAATCATTGGAGCCAAATTGAGGGTTTTTTTAAAGAGCGTCTATAAAATCATCTATAAATAGAAAGGCTTTCCTGTTGTTTTTAATTACTTCGTTTTAATGAAAACACACTTCACTGGGTAAGGATGGAAGACTGCCCCAGGGACTTACAGCCTGGATGGCTCAGATCAACACAGGGCCCACCCTTCCCAAGGAGAGGTTGGCTCCAGCCAAAGGAATCAGCATGGGGTGTCACCGCACCCCAAGTGTCCCTAGTGGGTTCTCATTCCATCCAGGTCAGTGAGTTTAAAGCCACCGTTGGAGACTTCCATGGGTGTTTCAGGTGCTTTAAATAATGCACTTAACTCTAGAAATAGAATGAAGATGGAATTTACTCATATTTAAAGTGAATGTGGACCACAGAGCTCTTGCCTTTGAGCTGCAGGAAGGAACATTCCAGATGGCCACCAGATGAATGCCACAGCTCCAGTGTCTGTCTTCAAATGGGGCGGTCTGAGAAGAGCTGAGCTGGGGGGTGAACGATGTGGGGGAGACCTCCTGCTCTACACCACCTGCCTGGAAGAGGGCTCACTTCTTCTGTGTTGAGTGGTACCCCCACTTCCACCCAGCCCCGCTGAGATGCCGAGGAGTGGGTTGGCCCCGTCTGCCTGTGTGGTGCTGTGTTCCCAAGGAAGTAAACAGACAGAGGAGTCAGGCCCAAGGAAATCCATCTGCTTCTTGTGAAAGCTTAACCTCCATGTCCCCAGCCCCAAACAGCTCCATCTCCTGATGGGGAGGCATGGTCAGAGCTAACTCCAGCCAAAGGGATGGGCCAGCTGAGGTGTGGAGCTCCCCATCTCCTATTTCCTGTCAGTACCTGATGAAACCAGGTAATACTCATCCAGCAGCAGAAGGTCATTTCTCTGCCAGTTACCAGCTGTATGAGCTCATGCAGATTCAGTCTGTGCCTCAGTTTCCTCATCTATAAAATAGGAATGAAAATTATACCTACTCACTGGGTGATTGTGAGACTAAGTTAGTTCATGTAAGGAGCCGAGAGTAGCTCCTGGCATATAGTAAGCCCTATGTAAGTATTTAGTTGATATCATCACAGACACAAATTAAAATAGTCATGATGATCATGGATCCATAGCATTGACTGATTGCACAGAAACATTATGAATCTGCTTTAATCAATTATGTCTTATCTGAGAGAACAGAGACTCCGTAAAATGTAGAAGTGTAGATATATGTATTCCTGTTTGTGCAGTTGAAGAGATTGTTATGAGTCACTTTATTTGTTCTCAAAATAGTGATTTTATCATTTCCTGTCCCTGGCTCACAAGAAGCAGGAAGTAGAGTCATTCATTGTTATGTGTAATAAAACAAACCCATCGAGGCAAGAAGTAGTGACAGCCCAGGAGTGTTTCTACTGTCATTATGCACTTGGCCAAGCATCTCAATGAGGAGGCCTCACCCTGTTCTCTCCTGGCAAGGGCTATCCTGGACCAGATTAACTCTAATGTGCCACATTGACCTCTAAATTTTATATTCCAGAGAGAATGCTGGTAAAAAGAAGGAAGGAAGGGAGGGAGGGAGGGGGGAAGGGAAGGAGGGAGGGGGGAAAGGAAGGGAAAAGATTCCCTAATCTATGACATTTGTACCCCAGGGACACCGTGAAACCTGAGAAAGAAGACCTGGTTAGTTTCCTGCAAGTAGAATTTCCTAAGCGTTGTGGGCTGCCTGCTCTGTCAAACTCTGTCTGTCATCTGCTTAGATGTTGGTAATACAGATGCTCACCTGCTGTCTGAACCACAGTTCTTTGTATATCAGAAAGGTGTCTATGGAGGACAAGATCATCGATAGCCACACTAGTCGGGTGGCTCCTATAAGGATATATCTAATAAAGAAATCCAGCTGTTGACCTTGAATGTCAGCATGTCTCGAGGAAGTTGGTAGAACCCACCAAATTCAGGAAGGATTCTCCCAACAAATGAGAGGCAATGGGATGTGGGTCTTATAGGTCAGAATTGTCCCCGTCATGTGCCACATTTTGCATCAAGTTGCAGGGGCCATGGAGGAGTAAGAAGGAAAACATACAACCTCATTTGGAATATTAGACAATCATTTTATAAAAACCCAATCACGAGTTACTCTTGATGAAGCAGCTACATGTGGGTGCACTCCTCAAATTTTTATTCAGTTGCCCTTCTGTTCCAAGTTTAATCTTTGCTGGTGTGTCTACTCTTATCTGTAAAGCCATGGGTCAGCACAGCACTTGGATCTGGCCCTCAGGAGCCACCACTCAGACTGTGTGGCCGTGTGCAGTCAGTGTGTGTCCTCATCTCCACAGTGACAGTGTTGGGGTCTTTCTTGTGGGTTTATTGTGATGGCTCACTGGGCTGGTATTAAAAATCAGTCCCATAGACACAGTGAGTTCTACCTCATTATTAGTTTTACTATGGTTACCTCTGAAACTCACCATGTGACCCTGGGTACTCAGTCCTTGCTTGCCTGGGACATGCAGCCACCGTCAAGAGTCCTGGAAGTGACATTTAAATTCTTGGCATCTTTAGCTAGAACAGAGGTCAATAACCAAAGGTAAAAATATTCAATAAAATAAGTAAATGTACTGCCTACTTTTGAATATTTAAATGTTTGTTAGCATACCCTTAATGGTACATTGGGTCAAAGTTATGATTTTGTCTTCAAGTCAGCAAACAACAACTGGCAAGCCAATCAAACCCATCATTTGTTTTGATACAATCCATAAGATAAAAATGGTTCTTACAGACCTGGCTGCTGTGGCTCAGTCGATTGAGCATCAGCCTGCAAGCCAAGTGTCGCTGGTTTGATTCCCAGTCAGGGCACATGACTAGGTTGCACATCAGGTCTCCATTTGGGGGCGCAAGTGAGAGGCAACCACACAGTGATGTTTCTCTCCCTCTCTCCTTTCCCCTCTTTCTAAAAATAAAATAAACAAATAAATACATAAATTTTAAAAAATGATTCTTACATTTAAAAATGGTATTAAAAAATCAAACTACAATTAGTATTTTGTGACATGTAAAAATTACAAAAAATTGAAATTTCAGCATCCATAAATGAAGTTTTTTTGGAACTCACTCACACCCATTCATTTCATTTGTCTAAGGGCAGAGTTGAGCAGTGACAAACACCGCCTTGTTCACAAAACAGAAAAGATTTGCTTTCTAACCCTTTAAAGAAAAGTTTGCAGACCCCCAATTTAGTTTCTTTTTAACTTGATTTTTAATTTCTTTTTACCCATCTGTGCCAACTGATACAATTTTACAGATCGAAGAACTGAAGGGTGAAAGCAAGAGACATAGGTCTGAAAGTGAGAAGAAAACAAAGTACTAATTTAAAAAAAGAACCCTGGCCAGTGTGGCTCAGGTGGTTGGAGCATCGTCCTGTACACTGAAAAGCTGTGAGTTCGATTCCTCACCAAAGCACATGCCTGGGTTGCAGGTTCAATCCCCTGTCAGAAGCATACAAGAGGCAACTGATTGATGTTTCTCTCCCCCTCTTTCTCCCTCCCTTCCTCTGTCTAGAAGCAATGAAAAAATAACCTCAGGTGAAAATTAAAAATAAAAAAAAAAAACACTCAGGCAAGTGCATGATTCTCACTCATTTAATTTCTAAGGAAAATCGACTTCCAGTAGAAATAAGAAAGGAAAATGTTAAACTATATAAATTTTACTGAGAAAAAAGGGCATGGAATAAAAGAGCCTTCTTTCTGAACTCCTCATCTGCTCTGCACATATTTTGGGTTTTTAATCTCTCCCAGTGGTGAGCAAGTTATTTTTATTTTCCTTTTCACTTTTACTGATAGACATCACTCTTCTAACTGGTCTTTTGCTTTTCTCTTTTGAAAACAGCTCTTGGAGGAACCACATGTAAGCAGGACGAGCTCTCTATCTTCTGCTCATTTATATAAAAATATACACTGTGCCTGTGTTTTTACACACTGTTTTCCATGAAGTGTTTTTATCACTGTACATTTCCAGAGCTCTGAAAAAAATGAGAAGGAACATTTCCTCTCACAATCTCCCAAGAGCTAGCCTGCATGCCAGTTTATTCTGCGAGTGAGGATGCAGAGGCTCGCCCCTCACGGGGACACACAGAGAACATCTCCTACAGTGAGCAGGAGGGAAAGGCGACTTGGCAGACCCAGCCTCATGTTGTCAGTTATCCAGCGACACCAGGAAAACCAGCTGCAGTAATCGTTTCAGTGGCAGTAGCGCTGTCATTGACCCTCTTGTGGAAGAGACTCAGGGAGACCCTGTCGAATGCAGTTGTGTTGAATGATGACTTCAGGCTTGGGCATGACATGGAGCCCATTGTGGACAAGTCTCTCACCCAGAGCACCTGCAACAGGGATGCGCTGCCAGAGGGCAGTCTGTCGTCCTCCTAATGGCCCTTGGCAATAAAACTCAGAAGTAACCATGACCTCCCTTTAGTGTGCTCTGGGGTCCACCTCCCCTTTCCTGCCTGGGCCACCTGCCCTCTTCAGCCCATCCTTCCAGCACCTACCTCTGCACCCACCATGATTTCTAATTTTTTCAGGGCCTTACCCTGAAACCCCTCATGAGTCTAACACTGGAAGCAGTAACCTCCAGTTACACGCAAAATTCAATTAAGGGAATCCTCTCAGTGCATAAAGAAGGCCTCGCTGTGTGCCCAGAGTTAATCAGTTCCAATTTACAACTTCATGTTATTCATAGAAGACAATGAATTTGAGCTGAAGTGTTATTGGAAAGGAATGACTTCATCCATCTGCCTCCTTCTCCAGGAACATCCCCCTTTAACAAGAGCTTCCGCATGCTGGATGATTATCAGCCCAGATGGTCCAGAAGGCACAGAACCCTGCACCTCAGTTTCAAGGCCTCCAGAGGAATGAACTAAAGGAGAAGGAGCAAGAGAAGCAGCCAGCTCCTCTAAGAAGCCTTTCTGTGAGGAAAAGAAAAAGCCAGAGCCAATAAGCACTCAGAAAGCCATGCTGAGTCCTTGTTTCCAAAGGACAGGACATGAGCAGCTCAGGAGGGCAGGGGCCACAAGGCAGTGGGGCAGGGTGTGGGGGTGAGAGGCCAAAAGGAGCACAGGATACCCCTGCGGATTGGCAGGTGCTTGGGGTCGGGGCTGCTTCCATATAGGAGCCAAGCTCCCAGTGGGGATAGCTGGGATTAGTCTCAGGCTCTTCTTGTGCCACAGAACTATATTGGGAAGCAAAAAGGTAATGGTCTGTTACCGAGCAAAGTAGAGCTTGTTTACATGGCGCCTTGGTGGATGACCCAACAATTTGTGTTGAGAAAAACAGGTCTTTCTTTACAATATTCCAACCCTGTGGGGGTTGGGAGCACTCCTGCTCAGAGCCCTGTTCTCTCATGACACCCAGTACTTCCCTTACTCCCCAAAAGGCTATAAACCAAAACCAAGCCCAATCTTTATCTGTCAGCTCTCTACTTCAGGATCTAGGGTATGTTGTCTTTAGCCTCCATATTGTAGTCCAGGAAAGCATGAGCCATGCTACATTGGATCATGGTGAAGTCCAGGAAAGGCACAAGTCCTAAGAGAGTGTCCTCTCCGTATGTCCCAAGTTCCAAGAGTCCAGATAGAGTCTGGGTCTGCAAGACAGAGTCCTTGGTGGCTTTAGCGTCAGCTAGAGTGGGCAGGGTCAAAGCAGCAGCGTGCCTGCTTTCTTACTAGCCCAGGCTGCATGGCCAGATCTTGACTACAAATTGTATTGCTGCTTGCTGCTTCCCACATGGCTGCTGCAACCTGCTCCCACATCATGGCACACGTTCATCATGCATCTCCTTTCAAGGCTGTCTGCCCTTCCTTTTAAATCCTGAAAGTCATGTACAACTTTTGCCCCAGGGTGGTAGCACAGCTATTATCTATTTACCAATTTGCCATAGATATGCTAAGTACTTTAAAAGCTGTATTATTTTCTTCCCCCATCTCTAATCATGGGCCGTAGGGACTTTGGGGAACCCTCCCTGGCTCTGTACCCTGTTTCAAGTCTAGTTTACTGAAGCAATGTTGTTTGTGAGAAAGAGGAAGCTTATAATGTCAATCTTCCCAGGCTTCCCATTTAAGCCGGGAACACGAGTTACCAAGGACACAGTCATGCAGCTATGATGATTTCAGGCTCACACTGGCAAGTAAGGTTGGAGCTGCAGATACACTTCCTGCATGATAATTTATGTCCAAGAACTCAGAAGCTGGTAGGGCCAGGAGTACGGAGTTCCATTCTGAGCATTACACTTTAAGAGTGATCAAATCCAATTCCCAAGACAACATTGAATCAAAGTATCAGACAGAACATTGCCTCAAATTTCTAGAAATAACAAAGAAAAGACATGTTTAAAAACAAAACAAATCCATTAGGCCTACGACATAAGAAAGAAATACAGCTTCAGTGTTGAGACTGTTGAAATTTTTTAGATTTTTTATTGCATCAGCTCACTTTAATTACACTAAGACAGAACTTTGCAACTTGAAATATAATACTTACAACTTAAAAAATAATAAAACCTAAAATATATAGCATTATGTTAGTAGTCAGATGGCAAAAAAAAAAAAAAAAAAGTTACTTAAGTCTGGAAAAATGGATCAATGTTATCTTGTGGCAAGATATTTGATAAAATTCTTGGCTTTTTATTTAGTAGAAGGCAGGCCACATGCCAATGGACCTTAGCTCTAGAGAAGAAGATGAACAAAGAATGTTAGTGGGGTATACTGGCTACGACTTCTCCTGGAACCAATTACAAGAAAAAGATGGGTGCAGAAAAGAAGGAGCTTGTGTGCTGGCAGTAAGCATAGGGAATTGAGTCCAGAAATTCTCAGCCTTGCATGGTTGGAATGGAAAGAACTTGGCTTAAAAAGCATGTCTCAGATGAAGATGACCCCCCTTGCATCAAGTGTCCAATAACAAAAAATAAAACTTCTTGGTATTAAAGTGCTGATGTGCTGGGACTTTTGTTACAGCAGCTAGCACAAACTCCCCAAAACAATTTTCTATGCACTCGTCACAAGCAATTGGAAAGTATAATCGGGAAAAGAAGGTCTCAGTCACAGTAACAAGAATTTAAAGAACTTAGTGTGCATCTAACAGGAAATGTGCAAGAACTCTAGGGATACCTGTAAAAGTTACAGAATATCTAAAGAAAATACACAATAGCTTGTTTTTGTAGTCATCCTCAGCAGGCACAACACTATACAACTAAGCTGTAGTGGGGTGATGGCGACCCCTGAAGGCAAATAAAGGGAACTCTTTAATTTAAGCTTTCAACATCTAGGTTTTTAGAAGATTCATGCTTAGAATCATGAATGGACAGACGTTTTCCTTTCTCTTCTGGTACTGCCCATTTCCATGGTATTTCCAGTGACAGTAATCATTTTCTCACACTTTAGTGGAAAATATCTTTCTTTTCCTATTTTAGTATTCTCGTCTAAGGAGAATAATTATTTCCTTTCATTTCTACTTATAAGTGAAAATATTAAAATTACTCTAATTATGCTTGAAAACTGTATCAATGTAACAAAAATGGAGACTTTTGACATGAAGTCAAACAACATCACTCACTGCTAGTCCTTGATTCTTATTACAAGGCTTATTCCCAGAAATTTCACCAGTTTCATATTCTAAGCACCAGGATTCTAGCTTTTTAAAACGCTATTAAATTGTTGATTCCTCTTTTATTTACGCATTAGTTCTATATTAGTTATTTGAAATGTGGTGTTTGCTATTATGTGAATGTTTTGTGTAGTAGTCAGAATAGAGTAGGTTGCGCTGTAGTAACAAACTCATCTGGAAATTCAGTGTTTTTGTATATAAGCCTTAATTTATCTCCCTCACAACATCTTCTATGATTTCACCCACTTTCGAGGGACTCCTACTTCCAGACAGTGGCTCAGAGGCCCAGGTGAATTGTTTCTTACAGCTACACCATCTGGGACCCATGGGTTCCAGCTCACTGTCTCAGTGGAAGAGAGAGTGCACCCTCTCTTAAGTGCTTACAAAGTCCAGAAGTGATGCTTATGATCCTGCTCACTGTCCCAAACTTGCCACAACCTAACTCCAAGGGGCTGGGAAAATTGGGAGTCATATGCATATTCGCTGAGCAGTAAATACCTCGTCACAGAATATATTTCAAAAATATTTTAAGTTTGATGTTGAGGAAGGAGTGGGTCTAAACCAGAATTTCAATCCCACTAATACCACTATCCATGAGAAAATGCAATCTTAACCAGTTATAAACTGCTGTATTACTTTCATAAATATAAAAAGAGAAAGGAAAAGCAGCTTCCTTCAAAGTAAACTCCCGGAGGAATAATATTAGCAAGATACCACTGCTGAGATAAAGAGACAGGCTCAAACATTGGAAGTAAGGCATGACAAAAAAGAAAAATAACAGACGGTAATAAACCACCAGGCAAGCGTTGGAAAAGTTCTTCATGTAGTATAAACAATGTAACACAGTTATGAACAGAAAGGAGAAAAATTAACTAGAGCTAAGAGTTCAATGGCTTGGCCACTTTTAGCCTCGGTGGAGAAATAGCACCTCCCAGTGATGCTTCCTCATATAACTGAGTTCCCTCTCAGGCACAACAGTCCCTGTCTTGGCTTCATTGCCTTGGCTGAACTCTAATATATTTCGGGGCATTTTAAATTGCTTCCAGAAGAACTGGTGAACCACAGTCTTATATAACTGTCTATCACTGATGATATTCAAGTAACTTTGGAAAATAGTTTGGCAGTTTCTTTAAAAGTTAAACATATCCTTATTATACAGCCCAGCCATTCTGCTCCTCGGTATCTAACCCCCCAAAATGAAAACATACATCCACCAAAGAATTTTGCACAAATGTTTGCAGCAGAAGCATTCTTTATAGCCTCAAACTTGAAACCATCTAAATGCCCGTCAACAGGCAAACTAGCAAAATGTGGTGTATCCATGCAATGAAATTCTACTCAGCAGCTGAAAGAAACAGATGATTAAACAGGCAACAGCATGAAGGAATTGCAAACCACTGTGCTAAATGAAGCCAGACACAAAAGAGTACATTTTATATGATTCCATTTATGTGAAAATTTCTAGAAAAAACTAAAAATATGGAAATCAAAAGAGCTGTAGTTGCCTGTGGCAGGGAGTGAAAGCAGGATTCACTGTAAATGCCCTGGAGGAGGTTCTTGGGGGTGATGAGAAGTGAACTGGATTGAGGTGATGGTTGTAGAACTGTATATTTATTAAAATATCATTGAACTTTCCCCCTTACATACTTACAGTGATAAAGTGTATATTATGTAAATTGTAATTCAATAAAGCTGTTTAAAAATAAACCCTGCAAACAATGGTTGTGCAGTCAAGAGTGTATTTGAAAAATGCTTTTAAGACTCATTATGGGGTTCCTCCTTAAACAAATTAACTCTCATTTGTGTTACTGATTTCTGGTGTCAAAGGAAAGTGGAAGTGTCTATATACCTATCAATAAATCCAGTCCCAAGATGGCCCTGCATCCCAGATGTGTGCCTCTAGAAGAGGTGTTAGCTCCATTTTATTTATCAGATAGCTTGTATCTGTGCTGGCAGCTCAGCCACAAAGTAAGATGGGAAGGTTACAGGTCCTGGCCCCTGAGATGCTCAAAGGAGCATGCAGCATTGCAAGGGAGCCTATTTGCAAACCTCTCTTCTCACCGGGTACTAAAACGTGTGCTTTGACACTGTCATTCGGGCTCTGAAAAGGAGCTGGAAAACACAAGATAACACATATATGTGTTCCAAATGCCACCAGGACGGGCACGATAGTACTGGACCTGCAGGGGAAAAAAAAACCTGTGACAGCAACCTCCTCTGGCTCTCATACAAGGTGTGCCATGGGTTAGAATGGCCCCCTCTGGCTACAGGTGCTTCTAATACCACTTAATAATCACTACCATGTTTCTGAAAGAGATTTCCAGGTTTTACATGTAGAAGTTGTAGCCTCCATACTGACGTTGGACTCTTCCAAATACTGGAAGTTAGAAGCAGTGGTGTGCTGGTAAATGTTTAACATCGAGCTCTCCCGAGAATGGAAAGGACCTGGTTTGTAGTCTTCTCTGATATGGCCGATTTCAAGCTACCGACTTGCTGTTACTACTGAGTGTGGAGTTAAGAAGATGGTCACAGTGGCTTTGGTGAACTAACTAGTGGGAGCTGGTTCCAGCATACCTGTGCCTGGGTCTGGGCACACAAATTACAATTTTTGATTAAGGCTTTAATCAAGAACTAGAATGTCAGAGTATAACAATATAACTTCTTTTTTCACTTAAACAGTTGAAACACATTTTAAACATTCCAAATTTAATAAATTGCTAATTTTATATTGTTTTTCTGTATTTAGGTATCTATCTTCAAATTTTCAATAGAGTCATTTACATAGGTATGTGTTATATATACGTATCTATACATATGTGTATATGTCGTCGGCAGCCGTCCGTCTCGAGAGACGATGGTGTAGCTTCTTAAGAGTCTATCTGCACCGCCGAGAATGGTTGTGCAGTCCGACTCGGGAGTGACACGGTATCTGTCTCCTCCCATGTTGAATCGACATCTTGCGATGTCGCTGGAGTGTCCTCTCCAGTGAAGCTGAAGCTACAGAGCCTGGGCAGGGTGATATGGAGGGTCTGCTGTTGCCCATGCAGCACACCCCCCTCTCTTCGCAGCTGAAGGGTCCAAGGGAAAGACGGAGTCAATACAGCTTGGCTTCAGGTGCGCCGCAGGAGTTGCCGGTGTTGACTACAACGTCAAACCGCCTTAGGGACTCCGGCTCCGGATTTTCTGTCGGGGTTTACTCCCTTAGCCTTTCCCCTGAAGAGGTATGCCGCAAGGCAGCGGAGGTTTTTTGGAATCAGAGTTTTCCTTCTCTGATGTGCCCTGACTGGAAGATCGAACCAGCGACACTTAGCTCGCAGGCCGACGCTCAATCCACTGAGCCAAACCAGCCAGGGGAAATGTGTATATGTATATATGTGTATATACATATATAAAATAACTGGATATGTACCTGTATACCTGAAGAAGCCCAATCTTGATCTTAAAAGTCCTGAGGCCTAACCAAACATTTTTGCAGTTCCGAAGTTCTTAATATTCCAAGGTTCTTTGGTTGACCTTTCTAGTAAACCAAAACTGTTGTTAAGGTCCTCACTCAGTTACAATGGATTGACTAGCCAAGGAGTCATCATTTTTTCAAGGGTGATGTCAAGTTCATGTCCTCAGGAGGGACCATCTGAAGTAGCTCAGAAAGACTTCATCTTGTCTCCTTGAGCCAGGGACAGGTGGGCAAGGAGTTGACTGGCAACCAAACAGGAGTGAACAGGTTGGGATTAACTGTGGCTGTTGTGATACCCAGGGACAGGGGTTCACACACAACTCACCTGCTTTGTGGTGAGGGAAGGCTTCCACTCTCCAAGACGTGGAGAGGACCGGCAAGTCTGAAAGGACAGACAGCCTCTTTCATAGGGGTGAGTTTTGTAAGATGCCCACCTTCATTCTCATAGGTTAATGATGGCTCCCATCTGTCTGACGGCCTGCACTCAGGAATCTTGGCCCTGTGTACATGACAGGTGGTAGGTCCAGGCCTCCAGCAGGCATGCATCATCAATGCACTTTCCATTAGAGTCTGAGAATTGGTCCATGACTAGCAATGAAAGGGACCATCATTGCAAAATGACAGACAGACAAGTGTCAACACTTGCAGGGAACATGGACATTTGATAAACTTGTGTGAGCAAAACAACTTGCCATATAAAGATGTTTTTTGAGTATATTTAAAAGAACATTTGTAAGCTCAATTTTGATTTTCAAGCTTTCTCTAAGTCATACAAAGAAAATCTCCCCTCTTAAAATTATCATTGCTAGAGAGAGTTCACCATGGGTAAGGAGTGAACAGTAATGATTAATAATTTAGCATTTCTGTAACAGCTGGCATCTTTGAAGTGCTTGTCAATCAGCTTTGATCATTATAGCTCACAATCACTGCAGGTAAGGGTCAGCACGATTATTTCTGTTTTCTCAGAGAAGCATGTAAAATAGAGAAAGCATAACAGCAAATAAAGTTAGAAATAAGTGACAACCCTTTCATTATATAAAAATGACACTTTTAAAGTTGTTAAAAGAGAGAAGTAAATTTTGTTAGCTGTGGTGTTTTTCTTCTGACTGTATAAGAGCCAGATCACCAAAATACATATCTAAAATGCCATTAACTATAAAGATCAAGGAAAGCTACTGCTGTGATTAGTACGTTGGGACATGGTTTTGTTTTTTGAAAACAGAGAAATGTCAAGTTGTAGGTGTGTTCTCCATTTTAGAGAGAGAGAGACTCGAAGACCACAAACCATAATAAACATTAAGTATGTGTTAACTATTCAAGATACAAAGCAGGTACCTCACCACCTAACAAATGAATTTTCCAGTCTTCTGCACTGTTGTAAATTTGAGAGACTAACCAGTAGGCAGGGAGACTTATCTCTCCTGTGCTAAACCCCTGCCTCTGGCACGCTGTATGCACAGTAGACCAGGCCTGCCCCCTGCCTGCGTTGGAGGGAAGCGCATTAGACCTGTGATAAGTTTCTGGCCTGGTGGTTAAACGCAGAAGAACGTGACTCAATCTGAGGGATCAGAAAAGGCCTCCCAAGGAGTGACCTTCAGTTGACATCTAAAGTGTAAGTAGGTATTAACTGGGAATAAAGGGAGGAGGGACTAGGATGTTCAAAGGCGAGGAGGAGGAGAAGGGGGAGAGGGGGCGGGGTGGGGAAACGGATGCATGGGTCCCTGGGGAAATTACAATGCCCAGAGTGATGGGAGAAATCTGCCAATGGAAAATAAAAAGAAGGCTGGTTCTTTGGCTCTGAAACTTTTCTGTCTCCTGAGCTGGCTCTGGCTCTGGCTTTGAGGCTCTGGCCCGGGCGCGGGCTCGGGCTCAGGCTTGGGCTCTCAGGCTCTTCTTCCTTGAGGATGCCTGAATGATGGTGCTGCCGCTGCCTGCATTTCCCAATGATTGCTATTTTGTATGGGAAGGAGCTCCGGGCACAGCCTAGGATGAAACCGACCTGTCAGAGAGTGGCAGGTTTATTCTTTGGATGTTCTAGAGGCAACAGGCTCTGAGGCAGAAGCCTGTCATTCTTCCAAAATTGTGTAGCTTTTGTGTATTATGTTGTTTTTGTTTGTAAACTAACCCTACAGAAACTAACAGGGGAATGATAGGAAAACTCAGGTGTTAGAGTTTAGCTTTAATTTATAGGCTTAAGTAATTAAAGCTGACTTGATAGGCTTATGTGACCACTTTTCAATAAAGACTCCTTTCCTTTATCACCAAACCTTTGTATCTGGAATTTGGCCTAGAGGGTGGTGGTGGGCAGCAGGACCCCAACTTGCTCTTCAGTAAGAAGAGCACAGGGAATGAAGATGCAGAGACAGGAAGTGAGGAAAACACCGACCTCCAGAAACAGGCAGACCTGGGAGCCAAGGGCAGCCCCAGAGGCCAGGATTGAGTAGCTTGGGCTCTGGAGCTGAGCCTGACTGCCACTTAGTAGCAGCTGCCACTGATGAGTCCCTAAGGGACTTCTGTACTTATTTCCTCACCTGTAATCTGGTATCTGCCTTACAGAGGAGCTGTTGCCAAGATTCGATGTTCTTTTATGCTTTATATGCAACCTGATAATTTTCACCTGAAGTCTGTACTGCCCCACTCCTGCCGTCTTCTTACCACCATTCCCTAACCTATATTCTGTGGGGCAGTGCCCTACAGCATAATTCAGAAAGGGTATGCTAATTAAGTGGGTTTGAGAAGCACTGCACACTGGCATACTAAAGAATCTGAAAGTCCCACAGCTTAAAAAAAATTGTCTTAGCCAAGTGCGTCCAGAAGTTAATTGACTACACCCCATGCCACTCCCTTTTTGCTGAAGGTAATGCTGTCACTTATTAATAATCTAGGTCCTTACATCCCCAAGAGTTCCATGGCGAGGACATTAAGAGGCGCCAGCCAAGACTGATTTTGTTCTCTGGCTTGTGCATTCGGGAGACTATAGCTGAGCATTTTCAATGTTAATATTTAGAAAATAGATTATTTCAAAGCTCCCATTTATCACACATTCTCAAGCAGGTCTCATTTCTCAGAACATTTTCCGGACCCAAAGCTATCATTTTCAATTTATCCATGCGGTGACTTTCAGGGAAAGAAATCTGTGTGTCACTAGAATGACATGACCTTGTTAGTATCATTTTATCTCTGAGCCTCAGTTTCCCCATGGGTGAACTTCGGTGTCAGACTAAGTAATCCGAAAGCCCTTCACACACTAAGATTATATGGTTCTACGTTAAAACCTTACCAGGTTACCTGATGTACATTCGTAGGTGGTTGGTGAGACCAAGCAGGTCTCAGGATGAGTGGACGGACACGAATCCATCCACAAAGGGACAGATTCCTAGTTCTTGCCTCCTTGTCCTTCCATTCTTTTGTCTGTCTTAGCAGTGCTGAAGAATATTCAGTAAAGGTGTGATTATGATTATCTTTGTAATTTTTTGTCGCCATTTTTAAAAACTCATTAAATACAGAAAAGTGCAAAACATAATATAAAAACAATAGTGTGGAGGAAATTCGCCCAGGTGTTAATATTTGTTAAACCATAGATGTCTATGCCTCTGTACTTTGTGTTTTCAAATCTTTCAAAATGTAAAAATTATGGTCTTCGGTGAGTGATAAATTTCTTTAACAATCTCACAGAAGCCTCTGAAGCTGCTTTGTATACACTCTTCATCATTCCTTTAAGTTAACTGTCTTGAGGCTGAAACTTAGAAATAAAAATACGATCTTGCTTCCTGCCCTGCAGAATTCCTGTTTGGGTAATTATAGACACAAGAATTATTTGCTTGAGACCAAAATTAAGCTCTAACCAATAGCAACCAGGAGCTAAAACCACACCCAAGCTATCCAATTGCTTTTCAAGGTCACTTCCATAAGCTTAACTGTCAGAGTTTTAGGCAGAGACATGTTCCCGCTAACTTTATCTGAAAGGAAGACCTATTTCATATTCTTCTATATAAATCACTGTCAGAACAGCCACAGCCAACATGCCAATTTGTTTTTATTAAAAATGAACATTCGAAGATATGTTGTAATATATTGTAAAACATCTTAAATTTTGTCCAAATTATTACAAAATTTGCATTAGGCCTGAGTCTGGCTTGACACCAGCTGGGTTTATCTCTCTGGGAACAAAGACTTTGTAGGGCTTAATTATATACAAACAAGTGAGGCTCTAATTAAAGAATTTTTACAGTCTTTTCTTTGTATAGAAGGTTTCTGATTTCTACCAAATGTGGAACTAGCATGACCCCAAGCTCCCTTGGCCAAGATTAAACTAGAGAATTCTGGAGATAAAAAAACCAAGAAATGGAGGTGAGGATAGTTTTGAATTCATGGGGTAGTGGACTTGGCCTAGAGCAGGGGCAGCCTGGCACACTGGGAGGATAAAAACAGAAGAGGGACTGTGGGGGTTCAGCTTGCCTCTCCTAGTTACTGTCTTGAGAGAGTGTCTGCCCCTGAAACTGGGGCTTCTCAGATCTCTGATCCAGGCGATCACAGGAGGAACTTCAGGGAGGTCCAGATACTCTGTACTTGCAGGGAGCTGAGAACGGTAGTGGGACCGATGAGCCTCAGGCAGTAGTTTGCCCATGTTCCCTGGGCTGGGGAATTTCAATTTAAGAGTGCCTCCCCAGCAGGGTAGTGGGTGATATCCCAAGCTGGGGCAGGGTCTTGTGAGGTGTGGGGTGACTGTTTTCTGGTGCCAGGCTCTCTTCCACAAGGTTCACTCACCCCCATGCCTTCTGCTCCCTGGGACAGAGCAATGGAGTCAGGCCTTCCCCCACATGCTGGGCTGACAGAGTAGCCAATGCCCACAGGAAAAGGAATTTCAGGGCAAAAAGGGAAAAGTTTTGGCCCCACTCCATGCAAGACTTGTATGCATGGTCTCTGAACCATCTAGCCAAGAACCCCTCCCGGGAAGAACACAGAGAGAAGGACAGTTAAACCCTCCGGCTTTGGGGGACTGGCCTGTGATTCTGCACCCAGCATTCTGGGGTTCATGTGCAGTGCCCAATGTCCTCAGCTGTTCCTCCTGCAGAATGGTTCATAATCACCCACTGTCCTTAGATTCCCTGCTCTGTCCTGCTCCCTTTGGCCATTTTCAGTGATCAAGTATGTAACTCAGAAACTGCAATAATTCCATGAAACGTGGGACAAAGGGAAATAAATACGAATCATTTTTAAAATGGTCTATAAACCAGGATACTTATTCATTTACTAATATAACAAGTCTGAATCATGGAGTTTTACATCATTAAAAAAAAGAAAAAGAAAAAGACCAAGTGATTTTAGTCAGATTTCTTCCTGAATTGTTTTTCTTCCTGTTAAGTTGGATAAGTTCACACTTGCTGTCAATGTGGGGGGAAATGTTGGCACAAGATTAGAACTGCAAATAGCTTTTGTAAGCACCCCTGCAAAAAAAATAATTAAATCACAATAATTAAAGTCTTGGCTTTCTGGTGTGTTTTTTTAATCTTCCAGAACAATTTCATTGGTTCCAAAAATAGCTCTTCCTGGAATAAAAATTAGTTAATAAATTCTTGCATATAAAGAAACCTGCATCTTATAAATATTTTATAAACATTTACCAGTTTATTTGTTTTTATGATGTATTTTTTAATTACCATTTCTTTGTTTTAAAAGTCCTGAGAGTGCAAGATGGATGATTTCTTTCCTCTGATCAGCTTGGTTTATCTCACTGTGTAAGCTCAGTTCCTCGGCACAGGGGCAGGTGTCCTGCGGCTGACGCTGCATCTAGGCAGAGCTGTACATGTCATGCTTACAGCCAGGCTCTGCCATCTTGCCTGGCATTGCCACCACCCTCAAGTTTCTGCCTGAGACCACCCTCAATCGAGGGAGAGCAACAGGCGAGCCTTGCAGTAGTCAGGGAAGGGCTGACTCCTAGCAGCCCTTCATCTTCAAGCCATTGACTTTATTTATTCAGCAGATACATTTTGAGCATCAATGATGGGTCCCATGGAAAGTGAAACAGGAAGCAGAGTTTCCTCCACTTACCAGCCTCAGAGGGCGGTTCAAGCACAGGGTATTATGGCAGTTGCATTGAGTTTCCAGTTCCCTCCTGTGTCCTACTGTGACTGCCAGCTCCCTGTCCTCCCTTCCTTCCTCAGGGCCCCCCTCCACGGGCATCAGAGTTTTTGCATTTCTTCTAGGAAACCCCAAATAATCAGGCCTGTAGGTGAGCACACGCACCCATGCAGACCCTCAGACCTTGACTGTAACAGTTTATGCTCAAGATCCCAGTAGATCTGGAAGCCCAACCAGCATTTACAAAGTCCCCTTGGGTATTTTTTCCTGGGGACCTGAAGGCCCTTCCATTAAAAATGCTCTCAGTGTCCTAACTAACACCCCACTGCAGTGCCTGTCACCAAAGAGCTGACAATCAAGTAAGGAAAAAATAACATATTTAAAGGGCAATGCTATGTGTGTGTTAATGAAATTAAAGTAATAGAAGTAGCAGCTAGCATTATTGAGTACTCAGTGTACTCTAAGTGCTTTGGATATATTAATAATTTATGTTAAGGACTTGTTTAATACTCAAAAACTCTAAGTGGTTACCAAGATCTGGCCCATTTTACAGGTGGGAATGTTAACTTGCCCTCAGGATAGCTAGTGAGAGCAGATTCAGGGATTTGTACCAGGAAATCTGCATGCAGAGCCTGTTCTCATTACAACTAGAACACACCGCCCTCCTGAAGCTGCACCGTGAAGCAGAGAGAGAAGCCTGTCACGAGTAGAGTAACAAGGAGGGTGATCCATAAATGATGGCATGTGCTTTAGAAGTAAAAACGTGGGAGTAACCACTTCCAGCTGAGATCATCGGCAGATTATAAGATGCAGCGTCAGTTGTACCAAGCCAGCCAAATGTGATAGACAGAAGTGGAGAAGTGATTTCCATCCAGTGGGGTAGTATCAAAGGGATGGAGACAGCAATGTTGGCACACAGGGCACCTACAGCTTCCTGCCCCTGCCCTCCAGTGCAGGGAGCATGGCGGTCCACCAGCATGATGCTGGCCTCATGCCCTTCTCTCAGAACAGGTGCACCCAGTGGCTGGTGATGGAGGCATTGACAAGTTTAGGGTATGTAATAAGACTCGGCTCTTCTCTTGCATCTGACAATGTTTCCACATATTTCCTGCATTAAATAAGTGACCAAGGATTTGGAGTCAAGGTCGGTCCATTTTCTCAATGCAGCCAGAGACCCAGAGGAACTTTAGAAAATGTAGTCATTAGCCTTAACTATGGTTTTCTCAAATCACCTGTAAACACTCATGTTATTTTTTCCAAAGGCAATATCAAGCTTGAGCAGAAAGCACAATTCAGAGTATGTGAGGTTGCCCTTGTGTGCTGTGGGACACACATCCATGATGTATGTGAGTTCCAGCAATGTAATTTATCCTCTGCTTCCACCCCATCTTACCTGTCACTTTTGGCCCCATTGCCTCCACCTCCCAGGACAGGAGGATTGGGAATGAGCCACAGCAATGCCAGTTTCTGCTGCCAGTACAAACTCCATCTGTCCATTTTTTAGGTAGTACAGCATTAGCCAAGGATATCTTTAAAACCAAACAGCTTAATTAAATCTGAATGCAGTGATCATGATTCATTGTTCACATTGCATCCAAACCAAACAGATTTCTCGTGGGTTCATTTCCTGTACAATATTCCTCCTGAGTGTCCAGACCAGCATTTCCAAGGTCTGATTAAATAAATCCAAGTTAAGAATGTTTGCTAAAATTTAGAGATAAATATGGGAATCTTTCTAGCAGCTTTAAAATACTCCCAGCCTAGAAACAACTCAAGTGTACATCAGAGAAAGGATAAATCTATGCTGGTTATATTCAGATAATGAAATGTAAAACAGTGTCTTAGGTCAGGGTGCTATAATGGAAGATCACAGACTGGGTGGCTTAAACATTTATTTCTCACAGTTCCTGAGGCTTGAAGTTCAAGATCAAGGCTCCAGCAGATTCAATGTCTGGTGAGGACCCACTTCCTGGTTTGCAGATGGCAGACTTCTCATTGTGTCCTGACAGGGAAGAGAACAAGGAGAGCTTGAATCTCTTCTCTCCTTATCAGGGCACTAATCCCATTCATTGGTGCTCCACCCTCATGACTTAATCACCTTCCACAGGCCCCACCTCCTGGTACCATTACATTGGGGATTTAGAATTCAACATATGAATATTGGAGGGATACAAACATTCAGTCCATAGCACACAGTGATGAAAAAGAAAGAACTGCTGATGTCTGTAACAACATGAATAAATCTCCAAGTCATGATTAAGTGAAAGAAGCTATATAGAAAATAAAATGTCTTGTGTCATGCCACCTATGTCAACTTCAAGACCAGGCAAAGACAATCTATGGTAATAAAGGCTGGGATAGATATTACTCTTGGAGGACGGGAGTAGTGACTTAAGAAAAATACAGCAGAGTCCTCAAATAACATCGTTTTTGTTCACGTCATTGTGTTCTAACATGGATGAGATGCCATAGGAACTCTACTTTACACCAGTTAGCCTAGGCTAAAACTGGTTTCATTATCTACCGTTTCGCTGCAGTTCCAAGAACCATCTATGATGTTGAGGACCTACTGTACAAGGAAAAATTCCAGGGCCCTGGCAAAGCTCTGTGTCCAGCTCTGGCTAAGTGATTAGTTACAGGGGTATATGAAAAATTCATGGGGCTGCATGATGAATAAATGAATAAATTAAACAATGAATAAATGAGCTCGGCAGAAATTCAGAAATTTCCTGTAGGTGTATTGGTGGTTGTAGGTATAACACAACCAATATTATAATGCCATTTAGGGCATCTTTTGTGGCCACAAGCACTGTTAGGAATCCCACAGCATTCATAAAACACTGGGACCAGCAGATCGAGGTGATCTTATAAACCAAACTCCTTGGTTTATAGACTCAAGAAGTGAAGGCTCCAAGGCTTCTGCAGAAGGACAAATGTTACCTGGGTGAGTAATACCTTCAATCAGTGGAGCTCAACCCTGCCTGCATATCAAAAATGCCAAGAGAGTTTTAAAACATTGGCATCTAGGCTGGACCCCAACTCACTAAATGCTCATCTCTGGAAATGGGGCCTCAGCAGCACTAGTTTATGAGTGGCTCAGGTGAGTGTAATGAGAGCCAGGGCAGAACCCTGACCACTTGGCTTTCTCACAGGGCTTCCATCTTAACTGAAATTCATTTGAATCAATCTGCTGGCTACTTGCAGAGCCCTGAAGCAATGCGCCCAGGAGGGGTAAGTTTTGTTGGGGTGGAGGGAATGTGGGAAGAGGAACGGTTCGTAGTGTAGGCCCTGCCTCAGAGAGGCGAAGGAGGGAGAGGGCTCCTCCCGCGCCCCCTTGCCAAAGCCACAGATACCAGCTGTCCTGGAGCAGGAAGAAAGCTCTTCTGTGGGCACAATTTCCTGTCACTGCCTTCAACTCACATCCAGTGTGGTGCAGTTACATAACCCAAGGATCTGTGTTCTTAAAGTTCAGAGTCGAGACAGATCTGGCACAGCAGGAAATTCAGGATAAATTTAGTTAAAATCACATCTCTCCCCGCAGAGGCACGACTCCGCCTGGCTGGTGCGGTGCATCCTGACACAGACTCCCGGACTGGAGATTCACACCCAAATGTCCAACTGCAGTCAAAAACAAGTTAGGCAGCGTCTGGGCCATTTCCACCACTCCCAGAAAAGGAAGGGCTAGTTGTCACCACACACCATCCCTGGGTTTTCTCTGCCTCTAGAGATCCCCAGGGCTGGGGCAGCTCCCGGGGAGGGGCTGGCAGGCTGGACCAGCAGCCTCAGTGTTCTCACCCGGATGGTGTTGGGGACTCTGCTATGACACCCCTGCAGTCTGGTCTCTGGGCTTGACTGGAGACCCCCTGGGACTGCCCCACCGCCTTCCCCAGCAAGGCCTCCCTGCTTCTAGGTTCCTGAGAACACCCAACTGGTCCAGAGAATCCGGGTCTGGCAGGTGGCCCAACGCCCTCATAAGGCTCTTCTGTGGAGACAGGAGGGGGCAGAACCTGGAGGAGCTGCCCAGCACCCTCCTGCTCATCCTCACTCCCTGGGAGTCCAGGATGGGGTGTGAGGGCGGGGTGGCATGTTTCTGCATCACTGCTGAAACCCGGCTCTAACACTGAAACCTATGGTTTCTCGCTTTCTCTCTCTCCTCTTTCTCTCTCTTTCCCTCTCTCCCTCTCTCTCTCTCTCTCCTTCCCCCTTCTCATTTTTTACTGTTTTCAGGAGATGACACCAGACCTCATCACAACACCCAAGAGACCACCAGAGCAGCCAGATCGAACTGGGCCCGGAGGCTTGAGCAGGCCCAATTAGCAGCCACGTGTCTCAAAACTGACCTAGAAAGCACAGTGGAACCAAGATTCGTGGAACTAAAGTAACAGAGGTGGCGCTGTTTCTCATCTGGAGCCCATGAAGAAGCCAGTGGCCCATCAATGAGAAAGATCAGGTGCCCAGCCCAGTATGAACACGTGTAGGACTGACCCATCAAACTCAGCCACATTGGAATTCCTTTGTTCCCTCCTACCATCCTTCACAGTCCTTACCTTAGGTGGCTTAGTTCCAAAACTACCCAATCAGACCCCCTAAATTAGAATTAATAATTATGTGTAGCCCCTCCTCACCTTATTTAAATTTGTTTCAAGTCTTTATTGGCAAGAATTATTTGGGCTTCCTCTCTGGGCTCCTCATCTGGTTGCCTCATGAATAAAAACTACTTTTCTTGGAAGAAAAAAAAGTTGCCTCAACACCTGGTTTCTTTGCATGTGATGAACAAAGTAGCCACCAACTTTGGTTGGAAACACAGCCAACTCCCTGCAGACCTGTCTTTTTTTTTTTTTTAAGTATATTTTATTGATTATGCTATTAAAGTTGTCCCAGTTTTTTTCCCTTTGCCCCCCTCCACCTGGTACCCCGTTCCCCTCCAGCAATCCCCCTGCCCCTTAGTTCATGTCCATGGATTATGCTGCATATGAGTTCTTTGGCTTCTCCATTTCCTATGCTATTCTTAACATCCCCCTATCTAATTTTTATCTACCAATTATGCTTCTTAATCCCTGTATCTTTTCCCCCATTTTCCCCCTTCCTCCTCCCCACTGATAACCCTCCAAATGATCTCTATATCTGTGATTCTGCTCCTGTTCTGGTTGTTTGCTTAGTTTGTTTTTTTTTTCTTAGACTCAGTTGTTGATAGTTATGAGTTTGTTCATGTTACTGTTCATAGTTTTAATCTTCTGTTTCTTAAATAAGCCCCTTTAACATTTCATATAATATGGGCTTGGTGGTAATGAACTCCTTGAGCTTTACCTTGTATGGGAAGCACTTTACTTGCCCTTCCATTCTAAATGATGGCTTTGCTGGAGTAATCTTAGTTGTAGGTTCTTGCTTTTCATCACTTTGAATACTTCTTGCTAGTCCCTTCTTGCCTGCAAAGTTTCTTTTGAGAAACCAGCTGGTAGTCGTATGGGAATTCTTTTGTAGGTAACTCTGTTTTCTCTTGCTGCTTTTAAGATTCTCTCTTTATCTTTAACCATTGGCATTTTAGTCATGATGTGTCTTGGTGTGGTCCTCTTTGGGTCCAACTTTTTTGGGACTCTCTGTGCTTCCTGGACTTGCATGTCTATTTCCTTTGCCAAATTAGGAAAGTTTTCTTTCATTAGTCTTTTCAAGTAAGTTTTCAATGTCTTAGTCCTCTCCTTCTCCTTCTGGCATCCCTATGATTCTAATGATGGCACTTGTGGAGATGTCCCAGGGTCTTCTTATTGGAGGTGTAGGTAGACATGTTTGCCTCCTTGCACAACCATAGGAGGATCACAACTAACCTCAAAACAAAGAGTAACTAGAACTGCCAGAAAATTGAACTGTATGGAAGTCTGACAACCAAGGATTTAATGCAGACCTGTCTTTCTGATGGCATCAGGAAAAGACAGCTGTGACGGTTCTACTGGTCCTGCCCCAAATCAACGTAAGAAACCTCCAAACCTGTAGAGAATTTTTATGAGTTTATTTGAACCAAACTGACAACAATTGCCAAGAAGCAAAATCTCAATGGATTGAGAAAATGCTCCAGAAAAGGGCAATTTTATCACTTTTTAAAATTCTCTCGAGAACCACCCCCTCCGCAATGAGGTCATTCATGCACTCAAGAGCTTAGCTGCCCGAGGCACATTTGGGACAACATAAGTGTTAGAAGGGACAGCACTGCTTCGTGATTTCACCAGTTGGAGGTAAAGGCTTAAGATTATCCATAAACGGACTTCCAGCCAAGATGGAGGCTTAGACAGACACGCTCGGTCTCCCCCTACAACTAGAGAGGAATACAACTACTTCAAAACAAAAGGTAACTAGAAATTCCAGAAAATAAAACTACACGGAAGCCCAATGTACAAAGTTATAAACCAGCGGCGCCCTTTGGGCAGGTAAGAGCGAAAGTGGGCGGTGCTGTTTGCGGTCACACCAGGGACAGCTGCAGGGAGAACAATCCCGGCTGCAGTCAAACCTCGGCAGCTTGCAACCCCAACGCTGGGAAAAGCAGCCACCACATCGCCTGAACAGTGAGGCCCAGAGGGCGGGAGGACGGATCCCAGTCTCCTAGAGGAATAACTGCAGGAATCCATCTTGGACCCCTGACCCCACACAAAGCGCCATAGCGCTGCGAAATAGGTTGTGGATCGCCACTGGTCGCTGGGCAGTGACGACAAAGTGCCACAGCGCGGTGAGAAAGGTTGCGGATCGCCGCCGGTCTCTGGGTTGTGACAAGTACACAGGCACTGCCCCCTATAGCCAGCCCAAGAAAACAAAACGCATCTGTCAAAATGAGGCAGACAACTATAGAAATCCCGGTGGCGCAGCTCACCAGGCAACAGATGAAGAACCTGACAGATGAACAAATAAGAAACCTGTCAGAGGCTCAGTTCAAGGCCATTGTTATCAGGTGGCTTACAGAATTAACAAAAGATCTGGAAAAAGATGAGAAAGAATTGAAAAACACTCATACTGAATGGAACAAAACCACATACGAGACAGATGGTGAGGAAATAAAATCCAGAGTTCAAATCAACAAACCAGAACATAGAGAAGGAACAAACAGTCAACCAGTGCAGAGAGAGGAAACGGGAAGCAAGGAAAATGATGAGAGGATCAGAAACCTCTGGGAGAGCTATAAGAGATTGAACATACGGATTATCGGATTACCAGAGGGCGAAGAAGAAGAACTAGAAATTGAAAAATTAAGTGAAAATATAATAAAGCAGGACTTCCCAAACTTGGGGAAGGAAATAGACTTACAGGTCCAGGAAGCACAGAGAGTTCCAGAAAAACTGGACCCAGGGAGAACCACTCCAAGACACGTTATAATCAAAATGTCAAAAGTTAAAGATAAAGAGAGAATCTTAAAAGCAGCAAGAGAGAAGAAAAGAATCATGTACAAAGGGGTCCCAATTAGACTATCAGCTGACTTCTCAAGGGAGACCCTGCAGGAGGGTCAAAACTATGAACACTAAAATGAAAACTGCATCACAAGAAACAACGACACAAGCTAGGGAATTGAAACAAAGGCGAACTAAATAGGCAATGAGAGTGGAAAAAGAACTATAGGTATGGGGAGCATATTGGGGGGAGGTCAGCAGGGAAGGGGGAGAAGGAGGGAGATGGTATAGGAATCAAGAAACATCGTAGGAGGGAATGGAATAGACAGAGGTCGAGAAGAACTATATGCACAACCAATGGACATGGACTAAAAGGGGGGGACAAGGGGAGGGAGGGGGGCCACCGGGTGGACGGGCGCAGAGGGAAGGGAAATTGGAACAAATGTAACACTGTAATCAATAAAACACATTTTAAAAAAATTCAACATTTTACTTTTTAGTTTCTGTAACATAGATCAAAGTACATTTTTAGAACATAGCACGTTAACAAGCTTTACATTCTTTTCAATACAGGATGACTTATATTAAGGTACTTCGAAACTCCCTTTTTAAAAACAACACTTTTTATAGAGGGAAAGAGCTCACTGAAAAGATACATGGGTACATAGGTTATGATTTTTTATTATTTTAGTGCTTATGAATGCCAAACTTGGAATAGTAGGCTCTCCAATAGAAAATCTGGCCTTCTAAAATTATAAATATTCCTCCTATAACAAAAGTAAATTAAACATACTATTGAAAAAAACAGAAATTTTTGGTATAGGCCTCTGAGTGAGCTTGAAAAGTGAATTAGGATATGTTTCAACTGTACAGAAGGAGCATTCTAGAATCCACCTAAAAACATTTGGCTGAACAACTGGCTTGAGGCTACTGGGGTTGTTCTGCCTCAGAGGAGGACACAGGGTACATGGGAAAGTGCTAAATTCTCACAATAGCCACAGAATCACTTACTCAAAATTAACCAACATTCTATATAGAATATACAAAAACAGTAGAACAATCTTAACAGTTATTCAATGCCTGGAAAACAAATTATAAGCTCAGAACAAATATCTCAACAGGAACAATATTCAAAATGTTTATAAGACTTTGAAGGCAAAAAAAGTCATCATTAATAAATGATGTCTTATGGACAAGTACAGTTGTTTCCAGGACACTGGCGACGACCACCAAATATACAAAGTAAGACTGAATTCAAGCTGCCTAGCCTTCCACTATTCCCTTGAGTGCTAAACCCAGGCCACCTTTGGCCACTTGCAGGGGTGTCTTTTCTTCTTTATTCTCAATATAAATATTTGCTCCCTGGGACACCAGCAGTTTCCCTTCTTCCACCTCTCCTCATCACAAGCTAAGTGTACAGGAGTGTTACTCTCAGTGTCTTGGATGTTTGTGGATGCTTTGTACTATAGAAGGATATGAATCACCTTCAAGTTACCCTTAGTTGCTCTGCAGTGCATTGCAGTAACCTCATAACGGTCCTTAGAATCTGTATGAGCCTCACCTTCCAGCAACATGACAGTGATCTCGTGACTGTTTCTGGAAGCCTCATAATGTAGTGGAGGACAGCCATTTTGATTGACAGCATTCACTTGAATACCTCTTCTCAGAAGGGCTTTTACAATCTCATCCTGTCCAGCAGAAGCAGCAATATGAAGAGGAAACCAACTGGCATCATCTTTATCATTCATTGGCACTCCAAGTTGCAGCAAGAATTCAACAGTTTCTCTATGTCCAGTTGAGCATGCCCAACGCAGTGCAGTTCTGCTGTCCTGGGCAGTTCTAGTAGCCAAGGACTTTTCGGCCAAGATCTCCTCCTTCAACTCCTCCAGCTTTCCACTGTAGGCCAGATTGCAGACCATTAGGTTAGACACAAACCCCTGCCTTTCACTTTCCCAGGACCCTTACCCACTTATTTTATACATCAGAATCAAAGGAGGAGACGTAAGGGGAGGTTACATGAAATCCATTGGTGATAAACTAGGGAAGAAAGCAAAGCAGGAAATCTCTGGCATTGGATAAAAAAGTAAAGTGGAAAGACATATAATTTTTTTTACATTGGTGAGCACAGGACAGTTGACAACATTTACAGCACACAGAGATGGTATGCAGGGAACAGGATAACAATGAGGGGTTCTGTGGTCTCCACTCTGGTGAATTGTGCCCAGAGCGGTCTGGAAAAAGGAGATACTGTGATATTCTAAAAGTTATGTTATCATAGACACAAAAAGACAAGATACAGGCTCAATTAAGGTAAAGACTGACCTTTATCAAGGAAGATATTGGCCAAGGACATAACTACCTATCATGACTCACCTTTAGTTAGGAAGTTTTAATTTCAGATCATCCTATGTGGTTATTTTCGGTCTGTGAGTTTGTAAGGCCCACCATGCAGATCTCCCCTGAGCTTGTCAGGTTTAATATATGGCCCCTTTTTCATCCACGTCCAGCAAACCCCACCCTATGTGGGGATCAATTAGAAAAATCAGGGCCTGTTGACTGCATAATAAACAGAAAAAATGATCTCTTATTGGTGAAATTACAAGTAGTCATCTTCTCAAGGATCTTCTTCAAAACCTCCCCCACCTCCCATCCCTTACCATTTCCCTTCCCCCTCCTCCACTCCATCTCTCATGCCCCCCATCTCGCATCTCCCACAAAGCTCTTCCCACAAGTAGAAACATTTTCCCCCTTACACACACCCCTTTTCTCTCAGAGCCACCCCTGAGACCACTCTACTTGGCTGAGCATGATTAATAAAAACTACTATACCTGTGACACTTGACCTAAGAAAAATGATGGGACAGTTAAAAATCACACAACTACTGACTAGGTGGTCCTCAATGACAAGATACCCCAAATATTGGCATCCAGTTCTAGATTATTAAAAATAGGGGGACATTTTTCATTAAATTCTAAACTATTTTCTATGCCTCTTTAAAAGTAAACATTTACTACTGAAACTTTAAGATGCTTAATAAATGCATCTCTTCACACCAATTGACATGTTAAAATACAGATTCACACAAAATTGGGTTGCAATTATTGGCTTTGTAAAATGATTCATATTATAATTTCTCTCCCTGGGGTTTGTGATTCATTATGGCAATTAAAAATATAGATTTTATTTATATGCACACTAAGGCAACATAAAGTATGCATAACCTAATGAATAATACCACATTAAAATTTCTTACATATTATAACAACATCTTTATTCAAAAAGATCCATAAACCACAGACAAGATTTTACTTGGATCTATATTAAAATAATGGGGGAAAAAATAACTTTCCACTAACTAGTTTTGCATATGTGTACAAAATTGTCAGGGCACTTTTTATTCCAAGAAACACCTATTATTTTCCAGAACATGGGACTCCCCCTTCCCTACCATTTCCCCATCTCTATGCCCCTCTCCCAAACCCTCTCTGGTCTGTGTTTCTCTGTAGCATGTGGGATTACACAACTCACTAACCACCTGCCAACTTTCCAGTCCAGTGCCCTCTTCACACTCCTTAGCTCGGTCACCTTCTCTACAGCCTTGGTCCCTGTTAATGAAACTCTCCTCCCGAGGATGTGGAATCGCTCATATTTTTTCTCTCCAGTCCCTCCCACACAAGAACAGCTCATCACATCACGTCCCCCATAGCCCATCTCTGGTCTTTTCTTTCTCTCTGAACTTCAGTCATTACTCATGCCCATAGCTTCCAAGTTTACCAAGACCCTCCTCCATCAAGACCACCCTCCTCACCACCGCCTCCCTCTGAGCTACTGTTACACGGTGGAAAAAGGCTATCCTCAAAATTCCCCACAGCCTGTAGTTTGGGGAATGGGGGATGGCACTCAGTGGGACACAGCCATTTTTCCTAAGAGATGCCTTTGCATATCTGATTAATAGCTAGTGTCTTAGTTATGCAAATGTCCATGGCCTTCCAAGGCACCAAGGAGATGGGAGGGGCTTTGACCACAGAATTGTGAGGAAAAGCTTACAGGGCCTGTGCAAAATTGTACAAATGGCCATGACTGGTCACCATACCCACTGCGTCATGGGTTGCAGTCAGGGATTTAAAAATGAGGCAGCAGCCACTAAGCGGGAGAAAGTCATTCAGTTTGAAAAAGAGCAGAAGCACCCCACCAGCTGGCCATAAGGTTGGGTGGGTAAGAAGGTGCCATGGGGTTCTGGATTGAGAGCTGAGAAACACCACGACACAGGGAAAACCTCCCCAATCAGGCACAAGTGAAAGGCAGCTGCCGGTAAAGCTGAACTGTGTCTGGAAAACACAAAGCCACAGACTTCTATTTTCCTAGAGGGAAACAGTACCTCTGACTTTTCTCTTCTGAAACTAGCCTGGTTTGACAGGGGGAGGCAGAACTATGTGCTTTTGAGTGTTTTAAAGAAAGTGAGACTTAATGGCGGGAATCGCCATTAATCTAAATCTGTGTAACCTTTAAATAAACAATTCCTTTCCTTTTCACCAAACTTCAGTATTGGGAGTTACGCTTTTGGCAACAGGCAATCGAGCCCCTCCTAAATGAACAACCCATGGATTCTGTCTCACTACCTCCCATTCAGCATGGCCAAACTGAGCTCATGATGTTCCCAGAAACTTTGAAACTGGTTCTTCTTAGAGGCCCCTGCTAAGACACACTGAATCTATCAGCTCAATGGGTCTGCCTTGTGCATGTGCGCTTGCAGGTGCACACACAACATTCTCAACACTCACACGGTAAAAACTGCCCAAAAGCCAGGTTGCCAAACCGCTTATATATATAAAGGACCAAATAGTGAATATCTTAAGCTTTGCCAGCCATGCAGTATCCGTCCTGACTCAATTCCACTACTGAAGATGAAAAATGGCCCTAGACAATATTTAAAAAAATAAATGTGGACACATTCTAATAAAACTTCACAGAACTTATAAAACCAGGCAGCAGGCTCCATTTGAGCGATGGGGCATTGTTTACTGAGTCATGCCCCCAAAATGCACCAAATGATCTCAATGGTTATCTACGCCTGTTGGAATTCTAGGTGGTTCTGATACTCTTTATATTGTCCTATATTTTCCAAGTGTGTTAATATTAGCATGCACACCATATTTATAATCAGAAAAAGGATTTAAGCTAATGTCAGTCATTAGTGGCTGATGCCGTGATCAGCTCAGCTGATTGGGGTTTACTCCCCAATGGAAAGATTCTTGTGGAACCAAACACTGTTTACAAGGAGCCCAGAATTAAATAGTGATTACTGGGCTTGTTTGAAGCTCCAACAGAAAGATTTTTATTTACTTTATCTCTTGTCCTTAATCTGTGCAGGCTCTTGGGGGCACACTCAAACACACAGTGATTTTCTTGAGGATATGGATGGAATTCTCTTTCCAGTACATTTTCTCCAAATGACTTTCTCATCTCATTGGCCGTGTAGAAGTCAAAGGAAATATTTTTATTTCTTACATTATGCACCCAATAGGAATGAAAAAAATGAGGCAAATGGGAATGTGTTTTCTCCTCTCCATATCTGATCCAGTACTGATTAAAGCACTGGTTTATTTAATGCCCCCAAAACCCCAGGAGAGGGGCGCTGGTATGACCAGTAGCTGTGGGTGAGGACAGGAGGTGGCAGATGTGCAGGAGCTCCCCGAGCCCCATTAGCAGGGGCAGCGTGGAGGTCTGACCTCCTGAAATGCCCTGTTCCTTCAGCACAGCACCACTGGCAGGGGAGGGGTGCTGCCACCCAGAGAATGGCCCAGATGAACAAGGCCATCTCACAGCAGCCGTGCTAGGGTCCCAGGGCCACCCTAGCAAAGCACCACAAACACGCCAAGTGCTCAGAGTGGGTCCTGGCACATAGTGAGTCAGAATAAAGACTCACCTGGTTCTAACAGCAGTCAAGAGGTCAAGTCAGCATTGTCAAGTCGGTACGCTCCCTACAGGACCAAGAACAAGGCTGTGCCTTTGGCTGAAAAGCCTCTACCCAGAGGTCTGAGCACCCCCCAGCCAAATACAGAGCATCTTCTTTCAGCCTCCAAGAGAAGCTAAACTCTCCTAAATTTTCCCAAGCCTTGCCTCTAATATCCTCAAATCATAATAGTACAGAGCCCTCATTCGTTCATTTATGTCAGAAGGAAAAGGTTAAGTCAGGATGAAAAGGGTAAGTTGGAAGGATTAAGTGTTTCTGTCATTTTCTAGGTCAAAGCGTTTCACTTGGTACACTGCCAAACAGAAACTTAACTGAAAATTGTTTCAGGGGAAAATGTAATTAGAAGATAAAATCAACAGGCCCCATCACAAGCACCCAGTGTGTTGTTTGACACATTCTCCATTGAATCTAACCATGTGTTTTCTTGTGTGTGTGCACATAAATAAGTACACATGTGCTATTGTGCAGCTCCCAATGGAGTCAGTGCAAGGCAGCTGGACAGAGAGCCACAGGGAGGGGAGGGAGTTAGAGAAGGAAGTGAAGGTCAGGAATCCTGCATCCCGAAGGCCTTGGGTCAGAGAAGGTCTCTGTGAGTAACCTTTGCAGAGCAACTTCAATTTACAAAGTGCTTTTGCACAGAGGCTGACACATGGGTGGGGGGCTGAGACAGATGGTCACTTGCCTTGCGGGAGCTCACAATGAGAGAGAGATGGAACAGGACACGGTCCTCAACCCACAGGCAGCTCCTGTCCCCTTCCCACCATGAGTCCCTCCTTCAAAGAATGACACCCTGGGGGCAGGTCCCTGGGACACAGCCACCTTTACCCATCAAGCACCGGTTCCCTCCCAGCACATGGGGACCCTGATGACAGAGTCTGGCCGGCAGGTTCTGCAGGGAGAGTGGAAGTCTGGTTTCAGCAACCCCTGAGGCAACAGGAGTGGTCCAGACCCCCACCTGGCAACCTCATTGTCACTGTTGGGATTTTACAGATCTTTCTTTTTTCAACAGAAGAAAAAAATGCAGCCTTATCGTCCTGTTATTTTTTAAACCTGAGCAAAAGGTTTTTCAAATACTAACTTAATTCACAGCCTACCTCAGGGGGCCGGCTGTCCTCTCACAGGGAAGGGACCCTCCTGCCCCTCAGTGATGTGCAGGCCTCCAACCCCTGCGGGAGGGAGGGACTCAGGAGCACGGAGATTAGCAGCGCAAGAGAACCTGCTCCTGAGACAAGAGCGCCCCCTGTCGTCTCTCAGTGAGACTGCACGCAGCCAGCACTTCCTGAAGGACCTGCAAAGGAGGGCTGCCAGGGAGGGAGGGAGGGAGCTCTCAGCCACACCCCCCCCCACACCCCCACCCCCGCCCCCGACCTTGGGTCAAGGCGCAAAGATCGCCTGAGCAGTCAGCAGCAGGAAAGAATGGAGGCCTGGAGAACCTGCCAGAGAGCCAGACTCACGAGTAGACACACCCACCCAGGAACTTGAGATGAAATTGGATGAAACGAAATGAAACAAAATGAAAGCAAAACAACAAAGCAAATGTTGGCAATTATCAGGCTTCCTTGTGGCTCCTACTTTTCTTCATTCCATGCTCATTGACTAGCAGGCACTCTGTCAAAAAAAAAAAAAAAAAAAGGCAAACAAAACCCTCCAGGGCGGGGCACACTCGAATGGGCTTCATTTCAGCTAAAAGGACAAAACACTTCAAAATAAGTTTAGTACGTATCTAGATTCCAATATTCTTTAAAAAATGAACCTGGAGTCTTGACTCCATTTCCTGCTGCTTTTCTCCACATAATTTTTTAAAATTCACTGACGCTTTGCAGTTTATTTGCTCCAGACTTGATCTGATGTGGGACAACCACAGCAAGGGAAGCAGGATGCCTCCCATTAACCTGTGTCCTGTCCAGCAACTTTTGGGTGTCCAGGATGGTGCTGAGCTGGTGAGGGACCCACACACACATACACACACACCTCACAAAGTTCACAGTCTAGTCAATAAAGAAGAAAAATATGAAAAGTTAAACAACACAGAAGAAATATTACTTTCTTACCATGATACATTGATACATTGTCAAAAAAAAAATTTTTTTTGCCACTGAATATTCTGGGCCCAATAGCAGAAAACAGAAAAACCACCACCTAGACCCCTCCAGATGGCTTGGAGGGGAGGAGGGACCCCATAGACATGGATAAAGGAGCTGGCCCCAAAAAGGTGGACAGGAAAAGAGGGGTGACTGCCCATAGTTCCCAATACTCACCCTGTGCCCAGAGGGGTCATGGGTCACACAGATCGAGACTAGGGATGTCAGGACCTCCCACACTTAGGCAGACCCTTGCCTACAACAGACCTACCCCTGGGCTTCTCAAACTTCACAATGAGCTGGAAATTCAGGGCATGAAGACAAGAGAGACCAGCCAAAAAAATGTCTCAGCTGTCCTTTGTTCTGCACCCAGGATGGATAGTAGCAACATTTAGACCTGACCACAGTGTCACCTCCAACCAGTGAGATGCTTCTCATCAAAGGGCTGAGTCCTGTGGACCCCCACACACACCAGGGTATCTCTTGAAAAGCAGATGATGCTAGCCCAGCTGGAGATCCTGGAGGAAGGAGGCAAGCTCTGCCCCATCTCTCAGTCTCATCTGAGGCAACACTCCTCATCCCCGCCCATCAGCATTTGGTTGTTGTTGCATGAAATAGAAGAGAACAGAATAGGCATCATATGAAGAGTGGCATGGTTATATGCACATGGTGACAAAGTAAAATGTACCACTTCGGGTGAGGCTTCAGAGAAATATGAAAAATGGTGCTTTAGAGCAACAGCTCTCAGACCTGGCCACCCGGGAGAATCACCGGGGTTGCAAGTTCCGTGGGTGCTTATCTGTCTACACCAGTGAATGCACATCTCTGGAGCTGGGGCCCCAGCAGTCCTTGAAAACATGCATACAGGTCTTAAAATTACTTTGTCAACAACAATAGCACAGTGTGGACTCCAACTGGCCACCCAACAGAAAGGAATCAGCACAAATAGTGTGGTGGTTAGGGGCTTTCCTCGGGCCATGAAGTCCACTGGTCCTTAGTTCCAAGGACACAGGAAGGATGCTCCCTGGGAGGGAGGGCCTGGAAAGCCCTGAGCTGCTGTCCAGTGTCCAGAGCATGCGGCCCAGTGGGTCCCGGAACCCCAGCCATGGCCGCCCAGGGACGTTGGCAATGACCAGAAGCAGAGACGTGGAACTCTTGAAAACATGGCTTACATCTGCCCAATCCAGTACGAAAATGGGCTTTTATTCCGTATAGCTGCAGTTTTTTTGTTTCACTTTTCAAGTTAATTCATTTTATTATTTTACAAGACTATTGGTGCATGACCAACTGAATATTAAAAAATAAACAAGTCCTTCGGTACAGACCATTTGAGAGGCAAGCACCCAGAGGCCAAGGGAAACCATGGCTTTCTCCTCAGAAGGGACACATGGCCCCACTAAAGGGGCCACGGCTGGCCTCCGTGGCCCCGCCACAGCTCTCCAGGGGTTGAAGATGCAGGCTGGGTCTGTGATGAAAGCTGCACCCCACCACCCCAGCCAGGGCTACCCTGAGGTGAGGACAAAAGGCTGGTTGGGTGGCAGTGTGGTGTCTTGAAGAGGTGAGTGAGGATGGGGCGGCTGGGACAAGCCCAGGACTGTGTGGATGAAGAATGGTTTGGCCTCACTCGTAAGATGGAGTTCTAAGATTTAAGGCTGACGGAGGCTGCAGTACAGAGGAGTTTCCTTTCTAACAGGGGAGGCAAGGCCAATGGCCAAGAGGAAGTGAGGGGAACAGGGGGTTGGGGAAATCTGGACTAAGTGGAGGTTAAAAGCCATCACCGGGAAAGGACAAGGAGTGCCTGAGTGCTGAGGGCACAGGGAAATGTGTCCCATCCCCACTTGGACACTTACTGAATAACCTTGACTTGGTTACTTACCTCCCTGTGCCTCAGTTTACTCACCTGTAAATGAGAACCAAACCTGTGCCACAGTCTGGGCACCCACTAAGCACTAACCAACATCAACCACGTCCCTTGCAGGGTCCTGGCTAAAGCCCCCAGTATTCCTTACCTGGCACACAGGGCTGAGGGAGATAGCAGGGACGAGAACCCAGGGTTGGGGTCTTGCCAGGAGAATCAACTGACAGTGGGTGAGACATTTTACCATGAGGGGCTGCAGGTATGTGAAACATGGGCCATGTAGCTGGATAAGGAGGCAGCAGGGTACCAGGAGGACAGAACAGGAGGCCCAATAGCCTTAGGTGGGGTAAGTGAGAAAGGAACTAAAATGACCGCATGTTAAGGTCAGTGAAAGTTTAAAACAATCACAGCACATTTCTCTAGGACCCGTCTTGATGAAAGCCAGCATCTTATAAATATCAACCATGAAAACCCAATCCTAGAGGGAATCACCCCATTTCCTGAGCCAAGTGTATTACTGTAACTATTGAAACCCATCAGCACAGGTCACTTTGCATCCAGCTTTCGCGGGAACGCTGAGATTTCCTGCACCCTCAAGGGAACGAAACGCAGTGCTGAGAGGAGGGGCCTCAGTGGTCTCCAGCAGTACCTGCTCAGAGAACCCTTGGAAACCTTTTGTGGAAGGACCAACTGAATGTGTGGCTGTACCCACGACTCCCACCTTCACAACATTGTCAATTGTTCTGAAACAAACACACACTCTAAGGGACCGTGTAGCCTGAGACAAGTCGTTCAGTCACTGGTTTTTAAGAATTTTTATAAACTTCCTTTTAAAGTCTATACATAAGTTACATTTCAAGATACATTATGATTATTTGACAGCTTAAAATGTGTCTTTTAAAAGTGATATCAATATAAATGTTGACCTAAGAGTGATACAGAAGAAACATGTTTCACTAAGAAGTCTAAGTACATACTATGCTAGTATCAGTTTGTCAAAAATCACATAGTATCACTTAAATGGTTTTACTGAGTCCTCATCAGCACAGCAAGACAGCAAAGACTATGTTTCAATTCCGCATCTTTCATATATAACCTGGAACCTCAAGTAAGTTCCAAATTTACTGAACCAAGGGATAAAATAATCTTTCATTGCCCTAATTTAGAAAACTCAAGAATGTTCAACTGTAGAAGCCACCCTTCCCCGTGAAAGGAAAGCTCACACTCAAACACTACCTGGTTTCCAAAGTTTATTAAAAATCAAAGAATAGAAAAACTTTACATAAAAATATGTCAATTTTAGCTTCCACATTGTTGTCCTCACACAAAAAAAATCGAAACATGATATATCTTCTTGTTAACCCTGTAGCACGTGACCACAGTGGCAGCCAGGCCAATTCATTCGGCTCACCATGACGAGGCAGACATGGTGACTGGGAACCGAGCTTTAAAATGGCACCCACCCACAGGACACTCACCGCTGTCCACGCAGTGATGTCCTTAATGTAGTGTTACCGTCGGTATTGCTAATGCGTAGAGATTAGTACAGGCCGACATATCAGTTTTTATAAATATTTCTTTATCAATAGGTTCACAATTTAAATATCTTTAAATATTTTTGATAGCTTTCGATCATTAAGAACTGCAGACAAAATGTGCTACTCTATTCTGGAATGCCTCCTAGAGAGCCTGCAGTCACAGCTGGCAGCTCTCAATAATAATGTGGGCCAGTCCTGCTTTAAAAAAAATAAAACAAAGTAAAATAAAAAACAAACAGATCGTAGACATTTTAAAGCTTGTCCTTGCTGGGTGTCCATCACATTCAGATATCCCTCTGCATATCCATCAGGTGTCATGGTAATAAGTTTCTCGTCTCAACATTCGCCACTAGCGGACTTCAAAGGCCGGCCTCCCTGTAGTTTCCGCAGGGCCAATACGCCCCTGTTAGAAATGGGAAGTCAGATGACCTATGAGATGCAGCTAACTCCCAGGACAACTGTGGTGCTCCAAAAACTCAGGGTTAGGCAGGATGGGTATATTCTTGTTCAAAAAAAGGTAACAAAGACAGTGGTTGTCATGGCAGAATACACTTGCATAGTATACCTATATGCTTCTCAAGTCGGGTGCCAGCCATTCCCTGGCCCCAACACTGGGCTGTGCTCTCCGGCAATACATTAGGAATACTCCCCACAGTGCACTGAGCAGCTGAAGTACTTCTCCTATATTTGCTCTTAACAGAACAAATGCATACTGCTACACAGATTCCTTAATGGAATCAACATAATTCCTTTCTCCACATTCCTAAAACTGGGCACCATTGTCCGTAATGATATTCACCAGACCCATCATTACAGGCTATGTTACTAAAACTGACTGAAGCATGTAGAAGTTCACATTTTTTAAAAGATTTTATAATGTGACAACCTCTTCTCCCCTTAGAAAGTTATGCTTCTGGCACTTTAAATGCTGGATTTGTTGTCTAGCTTAAAAGAACCAAAAACCAAAACATTAAAAATCCATGGTCAGAGCGAGACAACAGACAGGCCGGACGGCAGAGCCGGCAGGCAGCTGGTCAGAAACTTGGGGGCCGGACCACTTCAGAAAACCGTGGGGGTCAACTTGGCTCCTTCATCACGAACTGAGAGGCCTCCCCTCTGACCCAAAGAATAAATATAAAAAAAAACCTCATGCCCCTCACTCACGGTGTTTGCAGCGGTGCTCATCAGACAACCAGCCGACTCGATGAACCCAACTTAGAAAATGCAACTGGGGAAAGGATCTAAGCTTGTTTTAAAAAATTCCCTCCTCCCTTAAATATAACTTATGTGAAAATATGAAATTAAATAAAAAATATCTGAGTTATTGCACAAATCATAAGTTTTCAATATTTACATAGAAAAACAGTTCTGAAATTTGAAACAAAATGCGAGGGCAGGAAAACAATGGCGACCTCCCATCCTGTCCACCAAGGAAGAACTGAGTAAGGGGTTGATCACTGTGGCTCTGACAAACATAAAATGACAACACCCAACCTGAAAGGAACAGACACGGCTACTGAGAAACAAACGCCAAAGCCGACTTTAGCCCCTGCAGCTCCAGGTCCAGACCTGCTTCTGGAAGGATCCTGGGAAGGCAGAAAACAGCGTCCACGTTGAATAAGGCTTCACAGATGAGCACAAGGAGCTGTTCTTTAAGATGGACGTGACCACCACACAAGGAACATGCAGAGTGATCAGCAGCAGGCGTTCAAGGGGCCCGGCTGATGTGCTAGATGCTGGTCTCAGTTCCCGCCGGGCGCCGAGGCCTCCCGGGTCAGTCTTGGAAGGGTGGGGGCCAGGAGACGCCGCCAGGAGCTATTATCTGCTGAGACTGACGGGCAGGCTGTCCCTCGTGTGCGTGTGTTTTTTCCTCCTCCAGCCGGTACGGTTATATTGGTGGTGTCCCCGATTGCCCACGGGGGGCCGCACACCTCCACTGCCCACGGAGCTGTAGCTGCCACCTTGGCTGTGGTTGTGAGAGCCTTTCATGGCCAGCTTCATGCCACTGTGCTGCTGAAGAGATAAAGAGGGACAGCAACGATGGATTGTGACCTGGGAACAGCAGACACCACGGCCACAGGACACCCCCAATCCCAGCTCCGGCAAGCTCAGTCTCGGGGCAGTGAGCCTAAGGGACCATAAGCTGTGACACACACACACACACACACACACACACACACACACTGGAGAAAAGGCAGAAACTGCGGACAGTGAGAATACAAATGCTGCACACACAACTGTAACACATCCTGTGACCACTGCACGTGGGAAGTGTGCACATATTAAACACAAAGGCTCTATCTGATAGAAATCCAAATCTTAGATTTCATAACAACTATGATATTTGAGGCAAAAAATACTATTCCCATTCAGTGACCCATTCAAGGTAAGAACTGTGGGTCTGTATCAAACTATACACATTCATCTCCATATCTATCTAGAATCTCACTTCTAACTGGTTCTATCTACCCAAGAAACAGGAGAGTCCCTCTCATCTTCTTGCCCACAGCTTCAACCATGACATTCTGGAAACACATGAGTGAGCCGCACATCTCAGTGAGGTGCCATCTTCACATGCAGCAGCATGTGGTCAGGTTGCTCCTACACTGCAAAGGCTCCACGCAAGGCAGACCAGGAGAAAACAGCCAGTTTCAGGAAGGTTTCAGAGCAAAACAGGCAGCAGAAGGGAGTTGAGAAGGAAAGCCAAAATGCAATTAATGAAGGCTGCTTTTTCTTTGTGTAGTTAGTGCTTCATGCTATTTGTAACAGGTCAGCATGACACACCTGGTAATGCAATGAAATTTGCTGGCAAAATATGGTTAGATAAGCAACAGGGGAACAGTGACAAGCGCAGCAGCAAATACATCCCATCAGGGCCCAGGGGAACACTGGCCTCAGACACTGAAGCTTGTTCCTCATGGGAGATGCCAGTCAGAGCTCTTTCAAATACCTGGGTGCTTCAAGAGCCCAGGAACTTCATATTGGCCTATTTTCTTACTATGCACCACTTTCTAATGTGTGGGATCTGGACTTAGATTAGCCACAGGAAAATAGAAAAAAGCATTTGCAGGGATCCCCAGGACCCAGGAAGCAAATGAACTTTGGGCCCTCCAGCCCTCCTTGCCCTCTGCCGGGTACCCGGGCAAAGCACTGCGGAGGGCGTGATGCCGTGGGAATGAAAACACCGCAAGGGGCTGCATCACAATTTTTCTTAATTCTATTGTTTGCTTCCTGAAAACCAAAGTTTTCAGCACATAGATAAATGGAAAAACAAAATAATCTTCACTTTGAACTTCAGTTTTATGCTAACAAGTTCAACAGAGAAATTAATATATAATGAGAGTAATTAAACTATATTCAATTTTAAAATAATGTCTTATCACTTTTAAAGTTTTGTTGGTTATAAGGGAAAGCGTGAAGCTGAATGATCAGAAAACAAACTCCCTTTTAAAAAGTCTGTGGAAGGCTCTCTTTGGCAAAGAAAAGCACTGCCTATCATGAACCTGCTTTGGTGGGTACCGGGGGCCTGAGCTGGATGGAAAACTTACCTTATGATAGAGGTGAGGGCTGGAGAGCGGGTTGGGAGATGCTGACGGAATGGCTGGGGAAGACATGTGGTGCACAGCCTTCAGTGCGGGAGTTCCTTCAACACCAACTTGTCTGCAAGGAACAGGGGCCACTCCCAGGGTCGGCGGAGGTATAGTAAACCTGGTCTAGGGTTGGAACCACCAGAAACATTCATAAGGTACAAATCCGACACAGGTCAATCATCCCAGTTCCAGGGCTGAGCACCAAGAAAGCTGCCATTTGCAAAAAGGATCATAAATCCGGTGTGTGTTTAACTATAACCTCACAAGATTTGTTTTGAATCAGAAACATTTTATGTTCTTAAACAGCAATCACAGTAAGAACTCAAGTCAGAAAGTTTCAATGTTCATTAAGGCCAAACAAGACCAAACAACAATTAAAAAACAAACAAACAAAAAAACCTAGTCATCAGAGTAACTGTGCCTGGAATATCTGGGGAGAGTCTACAGCAGTGAGAGCCTGAGGATGTGCGCGAAGGCAAGGCGACCCCTGCCCCTCTCCACAGTTTGTGAGCTGCTCTGATGTCTGCATACCATCCCGTCACAGCATAGGATGCTGCGGGAATCCCTCTCCTTAGACCTTTGAAAACCTCACTGCTCACATCCCACAGTCCTTTGCCCAGAGACCTCTGGAGAGTGACGGTAGCCCTCCCGGCACATCATCTATGTCGTTTTACATTCAAAATTATAACTACATTTTAGAGACTGGCTTTACTTTTAAAGTAAATCAATGTGATAGGTTTTATACACACATAGAGGTTTGTCCAGAAAAAGTCCAACCACTGTTAATATAACAAGAACGTTTTGTGCAACATTGATGTAACCTGGCAGCCAAGTGGAGTAGACTGAGATGCACATGCACGAACAATAACGACTTCACTGTACTAGTCAGTGGGGGCAGTAGACGCTGCTGAACGAACATATGTGCTGTGTGACCGTCGCATCCAAAATGACTGAGCAAGTAGAACAACAAATCTGCACCAAATTTTGCATTAAGCTTGAACTGTCCTCCATGGAAACTAGTCAGATGATTCAGAAGGCCATGGCTATGGGCAATTGGTGACTGGCAGCTTCATCACAGCGCACCTGCTCATGTATCATGTCTCATGCAGAGGTTTTTGGTGAAATATCAAAACACCCAGGTGGTTCAGCTCCACTACAGCCCAGATTTGGCACCCTGCGACTTCTGGCTTTTCCTAAAACTAAAACAACTCTTGAAAGGAAAGAGATTTCAGACTGTTTTTGAGATTCAAGAAAATACAACAGGGCAGATGATGGCAACTGGGAGAACTGTGTGAGATCCCAAGGTGCCTACTTTTGAAAGGGAATGAGGTGTCATTGTCCTATGTACAATGTTTCTTGTATCTTCTTCAGTAAATGTTTCTATTTTCATATCACATGGCTGGATACTTTCTGGACAGACCTCATATATTCAATTGATGTATAATTGGGAGGTAGGTACAAAATTTAATATTTCTGAAATTGTCTTAGAGACTTCTAATTTTATGTAAATTTTTTTTAAAAAGAGGACATATTCTAATAGAAAAAGCCCTAACAATGTGAAAAAGTTAAAGTTCATATTAAACTTTACAAGCATGTAAACACTATGATTCTAAGGAAACAGGGACCGCATCAGCGTCCCTCTCTCCAACACAACCCCAGGAGAGGAGTCTCCCACTGTGTATCAATGTAATTTGCAGAATGACAGTCCATTTGGACCTTGTCAAAAGCCATTTCAGTGTTCAAGAACTGAGTCCCCTCACTGCAAACACTGAGCATGGTGGACCTTGATAACACTGTCTCTTAAAGAATAACAGGGATTACATGCTATCAGATCCACAAAAGATAAGAATTTCTATAAGACAGAAATGTATCTTCCAAAGACTTTTAAAGTTCTTTTCATAAATCAAAGTGTCAGCCATTCCTACACAGTTCCCAAGGGCCCATCACAGGATGGGCACCAGCAACCACATACCTGAGTGTTAGTTGTCATGACCAATGTTCTGGAAGTAGTGGACTGAGGTTTGCCACTCGAGATAGGCAAGGCGGTGGGCAAGCTGGCCAGCAGAGGAGTGGTCGCTTGCAGACTGAACTGGTAAATGCTGGGTGTCGTGCAGGGTGGAGTGTCAGAATCCTGCGAGGAGGAAGAACAGGGAGAGCTGTACCAGGAGGCACATGGCCTCTACAAGTCAGGAAAGAAAGGCCTGCAGCACACTCGCTATGCAAGGCTGCCAGAATCTGTCCATTCCTGCTGCTCAACTACAGGCAGCCCAGAGCTGCTCACATTTCCTTCATTTCAAACTGAAGAAAAATGTAAAAGAAATATAGAAGGGACACATAGACTTAAATGTTTTATTTCCAAGTAAGTTTTTTAAAAACTATTCAAAGAACTCCACTGTAATTCTGTCAGTGGCATTAGTGTTGACAAGAGGCCACCTGCGCCACTGAGACTGGGGTCACAGCAGAGAGAGGACCACTTGCTGCACATTTGGGGTGGTCTCAAACACACATAAAGAGAGTAATGAAAATCCTTTCCATAGATGTTTTCCACAAACATAGACCACCCAGCAGACACACTCACAATGTCACTTCCAGAAAGTGAAGACACAGAAGACGCAGAGGAGCCCGAGGAGAGAAGCTGGGGGCTAGGCAGAGACAAGGTCAGGCGCTGGCTGTAGGGCGGCTCCGGGTCTCGGCACTGCGGCTGCTCCCCATCGCATGTGCTTATTCGCTCTTTTATTTTAATTCTATTGTCTGTGAAGGAAAAAACAGCCTGGGTAAGTCACTTTCTAGGAGTGCAGATATGCGGACCCAATGGGACAACCACCAGCCACAGGTGTGACTGAGCCTTGAAAAGATTCTAATGAGACTGACAAATTGAATTTCTAATTTTATTTAATTTTAATTTAGCTTTTAAAATTATTTTGTTTCAGTTCTTGGAAAACACTTAAATATATTTGAAATGACTTGTGTATGTAAATAGTTTTCAATTGCACATTTTATGAAATCTAATTTACAAATCAAGTATTTCTGATGGAAATTTAGCATCCTAACTGCAATGTGCTACAAGTTTAAATACACACTGGATTTCAGTATTTTATATAAAAGAAGGCTGCAAAATATGAGATCTGTCCAGAAGGTATCCAGCGATGTAATATGAAAAACAGAGACACTGAAGAAGATACAGGAAACATTGTATATAAGACAATAATGCCTCAATCCCCTTCTAAGTAGGCACTTTGGGACCTCACACAGTTCTCCCAATTGCCATCAGCTGCCCCACCATATTTTCCTGAATCTCATTGACGGTCTGAAATTTCTTCCCTTTCAAAGGTGATTTCAGTTTCAGGAAAAGCCAGAAGTCTCAGGGTGCCAAATCTGGGCTGTAGTGGAGCTGAGCCACCTGAGTGTTTTGATGTTTCATCAAAAACCTCTGCATAAGACGTGATGCATGAGTGGGCACACTGTCATGATGAAGCTACCAATCACCAGTTGCCCATAGCTGTGGCCTTCTGAATCATCTGATTAGTTTTCATGGAGGAATGTTCGAACTTAATGTAAAATTTGATGCAGAATCGTTGCTTTACTCAGTCATTTTGAATGTAACAGCCACACAGTACACATGCTCACTCAACAGTGTCTACCACCCCCAATGACTAGTACAGTGAAGTTGTTATTGCTCACACATGCGCATTCCAGTCCAATCTCCTTGGCTGCCAGGTCACATCATGTTGCACAAACCATTCTTGTTACATTAACAATGACTGGATGTTTTCTGGACAGACCTTGTATCTCGATGACTTTTTATATTGATTACATCTTGAATGTTAATATTTTGTACACTAAATTGAACAAATCATATTATCAAAATTAATTTCACCTGTTTCTTTTCACATTTTTAAGGCAGTTACTACAAACTTTAAAATTCCATGTGGCACACCTTATATTTCTACTAGATAGTGCTGTCTTAAGTCTTATAGTTTTAAATTAAACTCTAATAGAAAAACTAGGTATTTGTCTTAGTTTGAACAATTTCCCATGAAGGGACAAAGAGATACTCCTGCATGAGTGGTCGGAAGGTGAAGGATAATCCAAATGAATTAATCTCTCACCAAGGTCAGGCGCTGAGTGGACCTTGCTGCCCCATTTCTCCTTGATCCACCTCCGGTAATCAATCACTTCCTGAGTTACTTTGACAATTCTTCCTAGAGTACTACAAAAGAACAAGGAGGGAAGTCAACATAACACAGTAGGCCTGTGAAGCTCATAAACCCTCTCTAGTAGCTACTTTATACATTTAACAATAGATTGCTTTGCTAACTAAAGCACAGGAAAAATTTTAAATAATTTTACAAAATATATATGACTTCTGATGTTCGAGCCTAAACGTACTTTGAGATCACATATAGCAAAACTCGATTCACTTATGTAGAAGTCCTTGAACCTAAACGGATCTACAAAAGACTGTTTAAATCCAGTGCCTAAGTAGGGAAGTCCACGCTCCCAACCAAGATGGTCATAAAGGTCTAATGTTCCCACTTCCCACTTCATGTTAATAACCCAAGCGAACTGATCTCTCACCAAGGCTGAGCGCCAGGGGGACCGTGCTGCCCCACTTCTAGGATCAGAAATAAATATTTCTCACTAGTACTGAAGGTGCACCCTATAAGTGTTCCAGAATAGAGAATGATGGACAGCTGTGTCTAAAAGGGATGGGGCCTGTAGAAGTGAACACACATTCATATAGAGCTGACTATCCACATTTTGAAGACTGCTTTAAGAAAAAGTATCATGTCCTGAAGTTTTATAATATTTATTTTATTTTTTATCCTCACCCAAGGATATTTCTTCATTGCTTTTAGAGACAGAGGAAGAATGAGAGGAAATGAGGAGAGAGGAACACTGATGTGAGACAGAAACATCGATTGGTTGCCTACCATATGCATCTCATCTGGGGATTGAACCTGCAACCTAGGTATGTGCCCTGACCGGGAATCAAACCCAAAACCTTTCAGTGTACAGGACGATGCTCCAACCAACTGAGCCATACTGGTCAGGGTATGTTCCATAAAGTTTTAAAAGCCAGGAATTGCCTTCCCAAAAATATTCTGAAGAAAAAATATGTTAACTCCTCAAATAAGATTTTCAACTCATAAACTTGGAATGAATCAAATATGGCCATCCTGAATTCCTAAAAGGTCTTCCTTTATGTTATCTTCAAGTTTTACTAAAATCTGATGGCACATCCGTTAGTAAACCTCATGAAAGCAAATGACAGAGGCAAGAGGTACCAGCTTTGCAGAGGCTAATGAGGGTGCAACTACCATGCTCTTGGAGCCCAACAAAGGTGTCGATTGACTTCTGTTACCTTTCAGAATCTCTGTTTGGATAGGACCTCGCAAGTGGTGACACGGCATGACTGAGAACAATGTAGGCGTAGTCAAAAACCTGCTTCACCTGCATGGCCCCATAGGAGCTTCGGCCAACATCATTTCCTGAAACAGAAAGACAGCTGGAAAACTCTACCAAACACTTGAACCATCAGATGTTTTTGATCTTCTCATGTAAGTTATTCCGAAGTGGGGCACTCCCCACTCAAACACATCCAGACCCCAATAGCAAAGCTGAATCAGGCACCTGCAAACACACCTTAGCTAATCATCGCACACATCTTACAGTGTTCACAGTCTGAGGGGCCTGATCTGCGTCACCAGATCAAGGTCTACCTCCATGAACAGAGATGTCATTCACAAAACAGAGTGATAGTTTATAAGAGAGTCAAGTAATTCCCCAGGTGGCAAAGAACACAAGGAAGTCAAAGCAGCAACCTGCATCAGACTGCCGCCGCACTGACTGGGAGCCCCCTGTAGCAGGAAGTTAACAAAAACACACCACACAGTTCAGTCAGCACCAATGGGACCTGCAGAGCAAATCCTCTACAATAGAATGTTCCAGGTCTGAATGTTTCCGGTTTGAGGAGCAAATCAAATGAAGCTGCCACTGAAGTCACCAAGCAAGCCACAGTCAAGGAGCCTAACTTTAATTTTCATTTACATGAAATTTCTCCACAAGTTAGGTAAGTAAAGATTTTTTTTAGGAGCTGTATTCTAAGTATTAGAATATTATCTTTTTCAGATTTAATTATATAATATAACCTAGTGATAAGGTGGGGTTCTGTTTTCAAGTACATTTCAGCAAACACTGAAGACAAAAGAAATGTGTCCAATTTAACTTATTACCCCAGACAACAGATGATGAAAACCTGTCATACTATGCTGCTGGGAAAATGACTGCTGAAAAGGCATAGTATAAATCATGTCATTTACAAACAACAACAGAAAAGAACAGTCAGTATGTTTTCTTTGGAAAACAAAAAGGAAGTGCATACCCCAAAAGCCATAAAACAAAAATTATTAAATATGAGGATATTAAATAGAGAAGTAAAAAAATACCATATCCAGATGCAAATAACAAACTGAAGAGAATAAAAGTACAGCATGTACAACAAAAACAGGCTTCCCTAACAGACACGGGTCTCACAAAATCAGTAAGGGAACAGTACAGCAGACAAAAGGACAAAGCACATGAACTCACACGAAAAGAAATACAAAGGGGCAGTGTACCTGGAGCTGACATCTCCAACACCTTTTCTGTCACCTGTCCGTCACTGACTTTATCACCAACAGTTAAGAACAGTGTCTCACCTAATAGATGCTCAATAAACATTTGTGGAATTGATAAATAACAATGTGTTTAACCTCACTATCATTAAAGAAATGTAAATTATGTAAATTAAATAAAATTTATATTGCATGGTTTTATCAGATTGGTAAAGACTTAAAAGACTATCACCAAAGTTTGGAAATATGAGTACCCTTAAATACGCTACAAGGAATAAAACTGGAAAACCGGAGACCTGTCTTGGGTTCTGCAAGGTGGCAATCCTTGTTACAGAACAGACCCTACACCCATAAAAAAGGCATCTTGGACACATTTTAAGTAAAAAACAAGCTGCAAATCTGTCTGTATTATCTGATGCCACTTATTAATAAGGCTACAATAATGAATGTTAATTTCCATGTAGGAAAAAATGAAAAAATACACACCAAAACGGGAGAAGACTATGGCATACTTCCCTTTTCTCTGTTACATACTTCTGGGAATTAAATGGTTTATGATGCATATGTAATAGTTTTACAATGAAAAAGTAAACATTTTTTTCTTCATTCTCACCATCCACATTTTTCTGATTCACTACAGACTATAATAAAAACTGCAACTTTGCAATAAGTAATTAGAAGCATTAAATAAGGAATTGTAAACTGTCACTACTAACTGTTAGGATAGTAGGAGTCTGCATCATATCCAATGAACTGCCCTTGGCTTGCAGGCCCCAAGGATACACCATTGCCACCGCCACCGCCACCACCACCGCCACTGCCACCAACTGGTGCACCAGAGAACTGATGCTCCTGCATCACTGGGGCCAGTGCAGAGCAAGGTGTCCTTACCCGGCAGCAGGGGGTCCTCAATGCACAGCATCGATGGTCTGTACCCGCTGGTCATGGCTTTCATGATCTCTTCTTTGGCAATATAGGCACCTCCTTCTTTTATTCTAATACCAGTTTTTAAGTAATTAAAATTTCTTCCATAGAGTTCAAAAAATTCTACAAGAAGCATTCCAAGGTTTTCATCAGCTCTCCGGGCATCAATTCTTGGATGCAACTGTAAAAGCAATGAATTCCAGTCATTTCTAAAGAAGATTGCATGTGATGAAATCTGCTGTCTAGGCACTCGCTCATACACCATCGCTGGGATACTTTGAGGAGGCACTAACAGAGCCTGGAGAGCCCTTCTCAATAAAGAGAGTTCAAAAGAAAGAAAACCTTCTACCTGAGTGTTTTTTATTATACTTTAATTCTCTGAAATTGGCAATCCATACAGCAACTCCCTACAGACACAGACATCTGATTAATGACAGGTTCCCAACTACTGATATGAATGTGGGCCATACTTAACTATTTAGTCAGGGGCACTGACCTCTTTTCCCTTAGAATGTCAAAAAAATAATAGCCAACACAACAATAGCCACCTTGTGTAAATCAAAATTATACCTGTTTTTTATTTTTTGTCAGATTAGCCAAAAATATATTTCTTGGAGTGCTGCAGAATTTTAGTAATTGATTTATGTTTGCCATGAGATGGGAAAACTTGAAAATCAGTGATCTAGACAGTGGAAGTAATTTTACAGGTTCTGATCTTAATTCTATTGTTCCAAAATATAATCAATAGGGGGCAGTATTAGATTGAACAGTACCACAGAAAACCAGAATGTGAAAAGGATTAATTTTAACTGTTTAAGAATTTGTATTGTATCATAATATTTACAGCAAACTTACAACTTGCTTGTCATAGAGATTAGCATCAGCCTCAGTTCAGCAGCACAATTTCTTTAAATGGGCAATGGACTTCTGAACATACGCCACTGACTACTGATGTGCTCCTGAGTCACTGATTTAAGAAACTCTCAAATCTGAACAATGCAGACCTGTGCTGCCCACGAGGATAGCCACGAGGCACATGTGGCTATTTATATTTATATAAATTAAGACAAATTAATTAAAAATTCCATTTGTCAGTCTTGCTAGCGGCATGCAAGTGCTCAACAGGCATCTGTTGCCCACTGGCCCATGGCTACCTTACTGGACTGGACAGAGGATACTGCCAGCTGCACAGTTACACTGGGCAGCACAGGAAAGTAAAAGTCCTGACAGAAGAACAATTTACAACACAGAGCTCCATGAGGAAATTCTAGAAGCATTTTTAGGATTCAGAACTTTGACTTCTAGGGATTTTCATGTTCTAAAAGCACAAATGTAACATTCTTATTTTTGCCATATCTTCCTTCCTTCCTTATTCCTTGTCTTCTAGTCAGGTATTGACCAAATACCTGAGAACTGCCCATGGCGAGGTCAGGTCTTCTTTCCTCAATTAGCCATGAAATGAACTCAGGTGCTACAACAGTCACTCACAGCTTGAGGCAGAAGGGACAAGACACAAAGGGATGGGGACATGACAATGGCAATCCCATCCCTGCTAGGCAAGACTCCTGTGAGGATCCAACAGGAAGCACTTAGCCCAGAGCAATAAAAGTAAATAGTAATGAGTTCATATCAGGAATACATGAGGAAGTAAGCAAAGAAAAGGGTGTGTCTAGTTCAAAGTCATGTCCAAAAATAGGGAAGAATGGCTATAAGGACAGCATCATGGAGGTGAGAGTGGAAAACAAGGCAACAGGATCAAAACTAAGAAAACACAAAGATTTCCATTTTCGTTATTCTTAAAGCATCTCTGCAAAGACAGGCCAAGGAAATCCAAATAGCTGAAAGCTGTGTAACCAGGAGTTGTACTGACTGCTAGCAGTATTCTTGATAATGAGAAAAACCAAAATCTAGACATAAAGCCCTCACAAAGCCCAACCCCAAATATAAAATAATAAACCTGGAGGAAAAGTGCTGTGCAGCAAAAATATAAAGACAAGGTCTTGTAAATAACAGAACCCTTAATTCAAAAAACTATAAGATGTTTCAATTAACTTAAAGACTATTTTATATTACGAGTGTAGTTTATCAGTACACCATAGCATTTAACACTTGGGTATGTTTTCTATTGACAGGTTTTCTCCATGGTACTCAACAAAATAAGGGCAATATATAATTTAAGAAAAAATATTGAAGCTCTGTCAATCTAAATGAAAAAGTTCTTTTCAATATTTTTAATCATATACGGTGTCAAACTTTTTTCTGAGATAGATTTTTCAGTATAGTCAAGCACCAAGAAAAATCTTTTTTTATTGTCTTTCAAGGTATGAAAGTGTAGACTGACATACACTTAACTGACAACCAGATAAGCCCTTCCTCCTCTAACAGATAAATCAGCTACAAAATAAGCTATAAAGGAACAACAGGAAAGAAGCAGTAATCAAAATAGGGTTTTATTATGAAAACTAGAAATCTATCTCTCCTAAACCAAAAGAGACTGGTGAAGGGCGAGAAGGACTGCTGGGACCCACACAGCACCTGGTCAGAACACCGAGCAAGAGGCTACTCCTCCGTGTGTCTCACTAGAAGCCTTTCGTGAGAGAAAGCATACTCACCTGTAGAAAGCTAATGGCCATTAAAATTAGGCTGTATGAGCTAATTCCACCGGTAAAAACTTCATTCAGGTCCCTCTGCAGAAGGAACTGTTTCAATACTAAAATCAAGTAAGGCAGCAATGAATATTTCTGTAAATTCCAAAAGAAAATATTTACTGGTTAGTTCATATACCTCTGAAGACTTCTCACAGAGCAATTTTACATGGTAAAAAAGAAGGCCTCCTCCATCCTCCTGTCCCCTAGAAACCTCTAGGTTAATCATCCTCAAACCAGAGAGCCTGAGAGTGAATTATGTGAGGGGCTCGTTAAGATCCCATTGGGGAGCCCCTCCCCAGGTTTTGAGGTGGGGAACTCTGCACGAAGAGAAACTCAAGGATGAATGAGCACATTTCTTCAGGTACTTCCCACAGCTCACTGCATGCCAGGAGAAGGTGGGGGGATGCAGCAGTGAGCGAGGGGAAGTACTGGAACCAACACAAGAACTTCAACGCTCAGAGGCACCCAGAGAAAAGCAAGAGGGAGTGGAGGGGGGACCGCTCATGAGATGGGGGGCAACAGTAGGATGAGTGGCCTCCGAAGAGAGAGCAGGGTGAAGGCAACAAGGAAATGCAGAGACTGGAGAAAGGGTGGAGAACAGCGGAAACCTCTGTTGTTTTCAAGTCTGCTGAAGTAGAAAAGAGCCTTCCAACAGGACATGATGCAGAAAAAAGGGAAACGAAAGGAGCAAGGTCTCTGAAACTGCGGGAAGAGGCAGTACCCAAACTACAGGTGCTCGGTGGCCTCTACCAAGGATGTCACCACTTCCACTGTAATAGGAGGAAAGACCATCTGTTTAACTGGACCAGGGACCTGGGCAGAGTCCAAGATCAGTCCCCTCAATAACGAAGTCTGCTCTGCCACCCTCAGGCTCGAGACCAAGTAAGTAAATCTAAAGTGCATCATGATGCATTCACTGCCCAGTGGGCCCTGAACTCACTTGCAAATCAGGCACACGGAGCTGCAAGGATGGTCATTTTGTAATAACCAGAAAGAATATTTCACAAAGAACACTCAGCATAACATCTTAAGCCCCTGATTTTTATTGTGCTAACTTGCTGATAGCAGTACCTTCATATAATTCTTGATGAACTCCGCTGCCCGGACCCCAGTCTCCATGTTGAAGCTGATGTCGACTTTAACTTCAGTCTCCTGGTCTGTGAGTTTTATTATTGGTACCTGCAAAAATTTAATATGAAAAATTGTGCTTCAATATGCAGCAGTCTCCATGATCAGGCAATAAAATGTTTCCAAAGCTGTACAGAGATACTTTTAAAAAATTATTCACAAAGTGTACTTAGGGATTATGAACCCAAGATTTTAGAGATAAAAAGAAAAGAGACTTTGCCAGGCTTAACTTCATTAGTCCCTGAGACCCAAGACTACCACCCGCAGTCCCACCAACACATCTGCCCAGCCTTGCTGGCATGACTCAGCACCTTGCCAGTGACCGAGCATCAATCAGACACCATATGCTTCTGCCAAGGGGGTGAGGGCCAAGGGGAACAGGTGCTGGAGGGAAGGAGAAAGAGGGGTGGAAGGCCCAGCTCTAAACGCCTGCCTACCATGAGAAGAAGCCAGCTAAGCCCTGGTTCCACCATGAGTGCCTGGTGATGGGGAGGAACTCCTGGTCCCTAAAATATGCTTGCTAAAATTTCTGAAAACATTCAAAGAAACTTCAAAGCCATTTTTAAAATTATAATTTGTACTGATGTTGTTTCTCCAAACTATTTTACTTTGGGTTTCAATCTTTAAAATAAACTTAAAAATTTTTCCCCTAAAAATCAGAGGATAAAAGGCCATTTCGGAAATACTCACCAACAGAAATTATCATCAAAAGGCACTCAAAACTGGCCTCATCAAAGATGCCCAAGCAACCATTCAGATCATCCCCGCTACGAAAAGAAATTGTGTTTTTCCAGAAGAAAAAGTAATGTTTTATTTATTCAGCCTCTAAGGAATAAAAAGGAGGCTCCCTTCACCGAAACAACTGGGTCTAGTTAACGGTTTACAACATCTAGAAGTCAGTACAGAAACACTTTTCCATGCTCAGCCTGATCTAAAATAAGATGTTCACCTGGGGCTGAATGTCAAGGACACCCAAGTTGAGAGTGGGCCTCTGGTGACCGAGGAAAAGGCGTGGCTGTTGGACCCACCCTGGGCTAATTCCTTGTGCCTCAGGAACCCACTCTGGACTAATTTCTCATGCCTCAGTTTCCTCTGCTGTAAAATGTGAAAGACAATAGTTTCTGCCAACAAGACTGGCTTGGAGGATCGCCTGTAGGAGGTTCTAAAAAGGCCGGCAACGAACGCAGTGTGCTGGAAGGAGACGAGCAAGTGGCTCTACAACACAAGCAAGATAAAGCGTCCACCCGAATGCCTGACAGCCTTCCTACGACTAACAGAATGTAGCCTGACTTCATCTAGGCTGAAACACAATTTAACAGGAAATGTTAGCCTGTAGTACAGGTGAGCTAATAACTATTGCCAAGCAGACAAGTAACTTACAGTTCCTGCACTGTTTCTAATCTTGGACTTAGAGGAACCTTGGTAAGTGTGTACACTCCCAGCTTCTCCCCAAGATAAGAGGTTTATCATAAATCTATATTTTTAGAAAATGCAAGAAACAGATAAGTTTCAGAAGCATAACTTGGCAAATAGTAACCTTTGTCTATGTAATAAAAGCCACGGTTTAATAATACAGTTACATACTCCAGAAAGGGCACTAACATCCTTTCCTTACACATCCTAACAGAGGTCAACACTAAAGTACTCTAGTGCTGAAAACAGCTGGATGCTCTCACAACACTGTCATCGAACATGGTGATCCCACCTATAGGAAAACAATGGTGGAGGCACGTTTATACCAGAAATAGAGAAGTCTTCAGACACATAACCGACACCTGCTGTAGACAAGCTTAGTTAATCACACAGGCATTGGGACAAGCCCACACTTACTGTAGCTTTGTCCAAGACTTTGATGGAGCCTGGCTCAGCCACATTGTGCTTCCTCAGGGCCTGCTCCAATAGCTGGAGAGGAGGACGCTCCCATTTTCCAAAGACCACTAAGTCGATGTCACTGGACAAAAGAAAAGTGGCTGTGAACCGCTCACCTTGCTACGCAGTAACACAGGCATCTGGGGTGGGCTAGTGCTGCAGTGAGCACACTCCCACCTCCTTCAAGGGCCATACATACATAATCTTATTATGCATATCCCTCTCAGGGAGAGGAAATGTAGTTTATGAAGTATTTGTAACATAAAGACTGAAAGCAAAAGAGTAACATTCTCCCAACATCACAACTGAAATCAAGTGCCTACACCTCTGAGGTTTCTGTGTCCTTACTTCTGTGCTGTCTACACTGGATCACTCTTGCTGACCCAGACTCCTGGATTCCTCGAATCTGCTCAGTTCTCCACCAGCCCTGCCAATGCCAACTCCAAACCCTGACATTATAGCCTCTTTAGTCTCTGAATGCTAACAACAGGTAAACAAAAAATAAGACTTTTAATTAAACAATATACATAAAATTGATTTGGATATTAAAAGTCCTTGATGGGGAAACACTGAAGAATGACTTTAGAACGCAAACTTGTTTGACATTTCTCTATCAAATAAAAATCCTAACAAAATACTGTTTAATTAGAATTTTGCTTGAATCTTCATTAAAACATAAAATCAAAATTTTAAAACATATCCAAAACTACCAGCAGAATGTTTTCTATTGTATTTCCCCCCCAGGCCTCTTACTCATTTTTATGTTTCTAGAGTCCAGCACTTTTGTACCCCATCAAATTAAGTTCAAGAGGAAAAATACAAAGCAATCAATCATCATAATAGTAAATCAAATTTTATTCCCCCGCTCTGTGCCCCATAGTCTTTTCTTTAGCTCACACGTCTAGCTTTAGATTTAAATACAAGGAAACTACTCTGAGCCCTGAATACAGACAGAAACACCACCATCTCCCACCCCCATAAACATTAACACAACCAGCACTCACCTTGTTGGAAGATAGAGACCAGTACTAAAGCTGCCAAATATTTGTACCTGAAAGAAAGAATGATTGTCTTAAAATAGGTGATAATTCAGTCATACTTCCATCACTTCTCACTGCAAGAAAGGCCTCACTCCTACTCCTGGTTAAAATTAAAACTGCCCTGCACACATCGGGGAGGACACAAAAACAACCCAACAAAACCTACCTAATCTTTAAATTAAAGACCTGTCCCAAAAAGGAATTTTAAAAATTCAAAATTAAGAGATACAACAATGATTGGCCTCACCCACACCTGCCAAAGCCAAGGACTTTTTGGAACTTCGTTCAAACCTTCCAACAATTTTCAAACCTAAACCCATAGCTCGGACACAGAGGTGGAGGGGTATCCCAGGGCACTGAATTTTAAAGCCAAGGATGTGGTAAGTTACTTGAAAAAAGGAAAGGAATCGAGTTGCTGCCTGGCTCACTAGGAATACAGGTGCCCTTCAGCAGCCCAGCTCATCTCCATCACTGGTAGGTGACCAGTCAGTCATTGGTCACCTGTAGGGGAGGCTGGCCAATTAGGACAGGAGACTGGGTGGGGCCATCATAACTTGGCCAAAGGACACGTTCATGCTGCCTGCACCAAGCACTAGAAACACCAGTGGCCCTCACCTCAATGAACACTAGTTCATTTACTGTCAAAATGGTGTGTGAGGAAATACTTTCAATTTTCATAAAAATTAACTTAGGCTATGATGAGTGGTGGGAGAAGGGGTAAAATTTCTAACCTTAAGGTAAATTTAAGAGAAAAATAATCACACCATTCCAAAACACGTTCTGTTAGGCCAATGGTCCTCATACTTAAACGGTTAGGAGGGCATGTTAAACACAGACCCCTGCCTGACCCCAAGGTGTCTGACTCAGCAGGTGCATTTCTAACATGCTTCTAGGTGACATGCTGCCACCTGGCCCAGGACCTCACCTGGAGAACTCTGCCTTGGACACAGGTCTGCACAGACAGGACAGACATGTTACAATGTCAGATGCTTATGTTTACTTATATGTACAAAGAAGTACAAAGACTATACTCACATCAGCCGTTGGCCAAAGATCTTTAACCACAGTTTCAATCCGTTTCACCACCTCTCTTCTCATGGCTGCTTCTTCAGGACAAGGGGACATGAAGTTATAAAAGTCAATTATTTCCTCGTGAAGTCTAGTGAACAAAAGAGAAAATATACTAGAGTTACAATTAAACTTAACCACACTTTTTACTCTTTCATTAGATCAGCATGACACTACAATATTATTTCTGGCCACTTACAATCCAGTTTCTCTTTTCTGAAAGTACATAATGAACACTCTGTGACGGACCAATTAATTACACAGTTGTTTAGCACCACAGATTAACACAAGTGAATTTTGTTAATAACACATACCAAAACTTTTGATTGGCATCTTAAGACTTAATCAAAAGAATCATTTCGGTGACTTTACATTAAGAAACAAGAGAATTCCACCCATGAAAGATGGAAAACAATTCCAGTTGATCTGTCACAGTAAAGCACGGTCACCCCAGGCACATCACCCCAGCTCTGAGGTGCTCTGAGCTGTGAGCACCTTTGGTGCCCATGCTAAGCAAAGATGGACTGGAGAGGGACAGGGACATGCAAGACAAGGAAGACATGTGTGCTCAGCAAGCCTGAGGGTTAAGTCTCAGCAGTCAGGCTCTGCCCTCCCACCCACTGACAATGTGCTAGATCAGTGTCCAGTGCCTCCCAACCTTGTTACACAGAAACATTGTCCCTGAAGGCACAAAAGCCCCATTTAACTCAACACTCAAGTGTTCTCTCAGACACAAGGATGCCAACAACCAAATGCTTATAGGCAGGTATGGCTCTCCCTTCCTTTCCTAACAAAGGTCTTTAGCAGAGAGGAATGAGCTCCAAAGGCCACCTTACACCTCACCTCTCCCTCAAAAGTCACTTCTGCCACTGTCAGCCCCATGAGCAAAAAGCCAGTCCTGTAGGGGTGGCAACAACTTGTGGAGTTAAGTTTCAGGGCCAATGACCTGGTCCACAGAGTCCTTCTGGAGAGGGGAAGATGGTATCCTCCATTTCTTTTAGAGATTAAAAGGGAGGAGAATGAGCCAATCTGAGAAATTATCACAAATCAAATTCACCTGCTTCCAAGTTTGTTTAGAAAAGCAAATAAAAGACAAAACAAAATTAGCTCAATAATTATATAATAATAATGTTAGCACAACAGCTAGTAAAATGGTCTATATAACAGCAGGCAATACTTAACAATACTTCTTTAATGTCAAGTTACAAAGGTAAGAAGCATCATATCATCTTATGTATTATCTTACCCGGGGCTCTTGTTTAAGTCCAACTTCAATTTTCTCACCTGAAGTACTACCTCCCCCACCCCCCAAATTCATTTGGAGTGACCATTTCTGACACTCTCAGCAGGTCTAAAGGCTACTCGAGGCCCCTGAAAGAACAGAGTGGACTCCAGCAGGAACTAAACCCTCAACACTCTTGTTCACAGTATATCTGCAATCTCAGTTAGGCCATCACTGGAACCTAATTTTGTTCACCACATTTGACTTAAAAAACAAAAACAAAAACAAAACACCTTACCCAAGCACACTGCCGATTTAGCCAGCAGGATCCAATTTTTTAATAAATCAAGAAAGGTAAAAAGTATGCAACACTAAAATGCCATCAGTTTTCCAAAATATCAAACTCTAAGATATTGAGGGTAAACCTTCTATTGTTTCAACAGTTACTGAGCACCAACTACACACTAAGCATTTAACCATATTTCTTACAAGAGCTCAGCAGACATGTTAAAGTCCAAGATGTTACCTAAAATTCCCAACCATTTGGCAATGTTGTTAGTAGGACTAGATGTGTCTGGTTAACAGGTTACTGCACACAGGTGACTCCTCCCCTGTTAGCAGGACCTGGCTGTAGAGAGCAGTCTGGAAGGAGCACTGGGCTCTTTGTGACAACAGTTTGTCCTACGGGCCCAGCTATCCCCCTGGGTAAGAAATTAGTGCACCTGAAGCACTAAGGGCACATGCTCTCCTGCACCTTTTAGTTCTCTTTGGATAACAACAGAAGTAAAGAAAGTCAGAGACAAAAATTAAGCCCTGGCTGGTATGACTCAGTGGAATGAGTGCCAGCCAGTGAACCAAAGGGTCTCCAGTTCGATTCCCAGTCAGGGCACATGCCTGGGCTGCAGGCCCGGTCCCCAGTTGGGGCCACATGAGAGGCAACCACACACTGATTTTACTCTCCCTCTTTTTCTCTCTCCCTCTTTTTCTCTCTCCCTTCCTCTCTCTCTCTAAAAATAAATAAATAAAATCTTTTAAAAAAGGGAAAGAACTTTAGAGACAAAAATTAAGATATGGGCCTAGAATAATTAAACAACTGACCCAAAGTGATGGAAGAAGGATACCAAAGCCAATGTGCTAAAATTCTCTCCACGTCCCACAAATGTAATACATTAAATCATCTTGTAAATGGGGTATTACAATTTGCCAAATGTCACTGCAGGTCTGCACTTGCAGAGTAGAACATCCTGTCAACGTTCTCTTAAGTTGTGCACATCTGAAATAACGACATAAGACAGGCCCTCCTCAGCTTCCCAGGACCCTAGATGTACCAGGAGAGGAGAGGCGTGATGGGAACCTGTGCTGCCAGTCTGCACAGACGCTACCCAATCTGTGTTCCAGTGTCAGTTTTCTCACATGGCTGCTGACTGGTTCTTGACATAAGAGGGGTCGTCTAGCACCCCCACCTCACCATCTTTTAGGAGAAATCAATGATGGGGCTTCAGCGTGCCCACATTCCCAGAGCAGGAAGGTGCCAAGTGGGACACACAGGCCCTCTGATTTCCGTAGCATGTTCGGCCAGTACTAAACACTGTAATATACGTATCTGAAGTACGCATTAATGTGGATCTCAAAGCCAGCAACTACTCTAACAAACATTACATATAAGAGTATTTTGACTTTGCCTTCTTGGAATACAAGAGATACTGCTGGGGAACTGGCTGGACTAGAAGGCTCTGACTGGCCAAGCCCCACTGGTCCTTCCTTGAGGCAAGCCAGGACCTTAAAGGCACTGTGTGATTCCCAGAAACACCAGAGAGGACTGCATGGCTCTGGGCTGTGATGACACCTTCAGCACAGAAAGACAAAGGAAGGTCTAACAGCCATCATGACCTCTGGGTAGACTCGAAATGCGACCAAGGCTGCCTCCTCCTGTTGGGGCTCTAGGTGGAACCCTCAAAGGAGAAAGGAAGCACCAAGGGTGAGAGATAGGGGGATCAGGCAATGAGGGAGGATTGCTGTTCAGCCACAGAACTGTGGATCAGAGCAATCAACAGACGCCACAGGACAGGGGAGGCAGTGCCCCACACTCCCTCTGCCCCCACCCCCCTGCATTCTTCAGGGCCAAGTGGTAATATATTGGAGTCTGTCTCCACCCAGGGAAGGCAACCTACCAACCTCTAGAAGAAAAAGGGTTCACCTGCTCACTGACTGATCTCCAGCACCAGAACAGTGTTTGCTCATTCAATAAATGTGTGGAATGAATCAAGTTTGGTAAGTATTTTGTTATGACCTTGTCATTTAAAACCTACGTTCCCTACAAAATGACATCAAAAATTAACATCCCAAGAAATAATATTTTACCCCTATAGTGGTTAACTTGATTTGTTAGGAGAACCCATTTAAATGGCCAACTGTCCTTTTAGAAATATAAACGGTGTAAATAAAACAGTTTGGATTACTTCACTCAATACTAACATTACGAGTAGTTTTCATCACTTTAAGAAACTGCATATTTGGGTAAGAAAAATATACTTCACAATTGGGTGCTACCAGTCACGTGTCTAGCCGCCAGCATCAGATACAACACAGGTCATTTTATTAATCTATTACTTGCAATACTGAATATACCCATACACTCGATTCTCTAGTTTCACCGAATTATGTCCATAAAAAGTTTTGATCATTTCTCCTCAAAAACAAAAATAAGTATACTCTTCTCACATATCAAAATATCAAAGGAATTTCACAGATAACAAGTGAGCTACATAAAAACTACACTAAGTCACCTTACCAACAGATAATTTAGGCATTGTTATCTCTTACAGCTCAATATCAGTCCACTAGAATTCAGTCTTCAAATCTTCTAAGAAGCTTTCTCGGCTGTGACCATCACAGAAAAATCTCTCAAATGAAATCACAGAGATGGTATCTCAAAAACCAGCAAGAACCTAAGTTCATCTATCAGGAGGCCCTGGGACATTGTTCCAACCCTACTTCAGTGGCAGAGGCTGCTGACTGCCCACCTAGTGTGCTAACAGGACACACGGACCACCCTCTCCAGCAGCTCCAGGAAGAAGCTACCAGGAGACTTTCTCAGAAGCTTTCTTTAGCGGGTAGTTCCCATAGTCCTTTTGCTCTCCCCTTCCTCAGTCATGGAGTGCCGGGCTGTGGCTGGGTTCCAGAACCACAATCCCCATGTGGCTCTGCAAACAGCAGCCAGGTGTGCAGCCAGAAGGCAGGTCAAATCCCAATGGAATTACATCACCATTATTCCATTACTTTTGTTCTTTGTAGCCAAAACTAATCCTCACAGAGTAGACTAAAAACAACAAAGTTAGATTGCCACTTTGTTCTACATTTGAAAATGTTACAGACACAGAGTTTAAAATTTTACCTGAAAATAATCAAACAGAAGAAGAAAGATACCACAAGGACCCTTTAGCTACCACCAACTTGAAGGAGGACTTTCCAGACTCCAATTCAAAAACAGCAATCACAATGCAAAAACTGATAGACTCAAATAATTATAAAGAAATCACATCAGAAAACATGCTGAGTGTAAACAAATTCAAAAGCAAATGACAACTCCACACGGCAAAAATAAAAAGGATCTGACTATGCAGAAAGAACAGTCCTCTCACAAAGTGCATGGGGATCTGGACCCGGCACACTCTACAAGAAGCTGGCAATTCATTCGTCTCTGAGCCCACACAATTCCACTTCTGGAAACCAGTGCTCCAAAACACTGAAACATACATGAGAATCTGTAAGGCATGCTCACTGCAGGACTATTGGTTATAAGGACATTCCCACATGAGGAGACGCTGTCTACTCCTTAAGAAGGAGAATGATGTGTGCGCTGATATGGAACAATCTCACAACAGATTCTCTGTGTAAAGACAAAGGAAAGGCATGGCCCCACTTAGAGAAGAATGTTAGCTGCATATGCACCTGAACACACCAAAGGTCTAAAAGACCACATACCAACAGGAGACCGGGGTGAGCTGGGCAGAAGAACACCCACTTTCTGCTCCAGATACCTTTGTACTGCTTGAGTTGTTTTTACAAGAATGTACTCATCATACACACAAATTTAAAAAGGAAAAGGAAAAAAAGATTGTACTTTCTAGAAGAAAGACAATAAAGGCATACACAAAAGTTCACCCATGAAAATTTTCATTACATCATTACTTATATTTAACATTTTAAAATAACAAAGTGTTAAATACAATACAAAACAAGTCAGCTATCTTTCTACTCACAAGATTACCTGTGACTTTGATAGTCTTTTTGCTATGTGCATTTTCTGATTTTAACAACGAATACAGATTCCTTACTTTTAGAAGAAAAAGAATATCAAGTCAGTCAGGCTTCTAAGCCCTAATGCCCCTTCCCATTCCAGCTCATAAAAAGCAGCGCACTGACAGAGTGTGACCAGTCCACCCGAGTGTGGGTTATGGAGGCCAGGCCCTGGCAATAGCATGAGCAGCAACCCAACAGGCTAGCAGTGCTGCCACAGGGAAAGGAGAGACACAACCCATGCGAATCTAGCAGGACACTGCGGAGAAGACTTCCTGCATGGAGCACTTGGAATGTGGTAACTGAGGACCTCGATTTTTAATTTCCTGATCTAAATAGTCATATGTGGCCAGTGGCTACCATCTGGAATTGCGCAGTTCTGGCTGTTTCTTCCTTAACTCAACCCAAGACAGCTGAGCAATGCTAAACTCAAAAGAAGGCTGACGTGGACAGCCCCACGAGAACACATTTCTTGAGGTTTTCCAAACTGGACAAATGGTCTCCATCTCCTCTCCCAGATCCTCACTCCTTCCTTTCATCCTTGGAGGCACAGAAGCCAAGGAAATAAGAAGTGGCCCCCCCTAGAGAATGCCAGGCCTGACTTGAGCAGCCCTCACCACCTGCACACACCCACCAGAGGAGACCAAGTCAAGTGATAAAACACTTTATAGTAGGTCTAGAGGCCCTCTCTCCAAACTTTCTCTAAAATAAACATTTTAAAATCTTAGGGTTAAATGTGGACAAATAAGAGCAATGTGAGTCAAAATTAAGCATTATAGTTCTTGATATAAACACAATACTGCTACAATTATGAAACTATGGTTTAATAGCTTAACTAGATGTTAGTAACAATGGTGCTAAATTTGGGCACTTTCCAAAGTAACTGATGTAATTATGGAATTGAGCAAAGCACAGACTATTCTTCCATCATCACTAAAATTCTCCTTTTTCTTAATGTAACATGTCATGTATGATTTCAGTTGAGAGCATCAAAACAATTAATGGCTAAGCATCAGATCAGTTTAAAATTAAATGCTTTTCTTTCTTCATGGTACATTTCACAAACGTGCATCTTTTTAGGTCAGCTGATCTATAGGAAGTTGTCTCTATGGAGCTTATATTTCTGACCCACTGAAAACAATTTCAAATAGGTCAACTTTTTGCAAGCAATGGCACTTAATATCCAACAAAATATGGGAACTAGATGTTGACCACAAGGCATCTTGGGGAGGCAGCAAGAGTAACAGCAAGAACCCACTGCGGCATGAGGCCTGCCCTGCCACTCTCCAGCTATGGGGTAATGAACAAACTCCATAAACTGCATGTCCAGACTGCTGTGGGGCTGCAAGAGACAATGGAAGGGGAGCAGAGTGTCCAAATGCTTTGTAGTGGTGGCTTTAGCCTCATCTTAGGTTTTGTTATCAATGTGGACATGCATGGGGGAAAGAAGGATTGCTGTCAGGTGTACAAAGGAGCACTGCAAGCATCGGGATGTGTGAATGCGGCTCACCTCTGATGGCTTGCCTCTGAGAAGAGGAATTCTGAGACTCTGGTGATGACTACTTGCCGTTACAGATCAGGTGCGACTTTGAGATTCATACTGGAAGTATCTCAGATTGACACATCATAATGGAAAAAGGTTTGAATGATTCCTTTTCTGGTTTTCATTTTCAGTGAATTTGTTTTAATCACAAAACTTCTGGAGAACAGACTTCTGAAGCATTGTTTTCTAGGGTACTTTTAAACCAAACATTCTCATCTACAAAGTCTCTCTTATAAGAGTACAGACCCATTCAAAAGGTAATGACCAACTTCTCAATTTTTAGCATATTTCCTAAATTTAACTTCTGCTTTTAGTAGCAAATATAAGATCGGCAATGTTTTAGTATCTATCCTAGGACATACAGTATTTGGTACATGGCTGCAGTAAATATTTATAAAATCCTCCTGAGAGCTGTTTTAAAGAGCACAAGATGGATTACTCTGTTAGAGAACCAAACTACCTAATTTCATAGCTAATGAAGCTACTGATGAAAACAGATGGCCATTTGAGGAGATGGTTTTTGATTTTAGGAGCTCAGCTGACAGGGTTCATGGTTCCCAACAGTGTCTAAATCTGAAAAGGTCTGGCTGGCTCTGAAAGGGTGCAGGGAGAGGAGGCAGGCCTATCCCTCCCTGTTACTGTGACTCTTCCACCAGGGAGACTTGGTATCCAGCCCCAGGCAGAGCTGGCTCCCCACCCCAACCTCCCGCTCCCACCTCTATAATCTGTAGCCAGTTTAAAGGTGACCTCTTTGTACTTGACCAAGGAGGACAACAACATGTGTTCATAATAAAACTGTGGAAACAAAAGGGGCAAAGGAAACACTTCAATCAGTCAGGAATGCTGGTCTGGTCTATTCAGCAAGGGGGAAGTACAGGCATGTTTGCCGGCTCATCTAGACTGTAAATCCCATGGCTGCTTCTGAGCAAAGCTATGGTCAAGAGTTCAGATTTCATTCATCATTTTGTTAAGGAAAGAGAGAAGCCAGATGAATGAATACACCCTCCTCTGGTGTGCTTATAAGAAGTTTTAGCACCTCAACCCACCAAATAGGGCTGTGCTCTGAAGTGTTAACATGTCCAATCTTTCCAACTCACTGAACTCTTAGAACTCTTAGAATTCTACACACTGGTCCCCACAGTACCTGTTCCCACTGTTAATCATGTGTCATCTTGTTAACCAGGTGAGGTAGTTTACGTTTAATATCCTCCATGAACCTGGTCAATTCCAAATGCTTGGAGAAAATCCAGGCTTTTCCATTATGATGTAAAATGCAACAGAAAATACTAGAAACTGTCTTCAACTGTTACTCTTTCCCCTCCCTCCAACATAAAAACTTCAAGTTTTAAAAAACCAATGATTTCTCAGAAATTAGAGCTCCCTCCCCTCAGCTCCACAAAGTTGTCTTTTTTGCAAACCCATGCCTTAGTTAAAATATTTGGAATTACTTACTGAAGTTTTATAGATTTTAAAGCACAATTCGATGCTTCTACAGTGAGAGGGCGGATTCAGAGTCCACTTCACCACATAGTTAGGGTCTGAGTTAGCACCCTCTTCACTAACTAGAAAGAATGGGCTGCTAAGCAAATGAGGGAATGAATGGCTAAATCACTTCTATTGTCAGGGGTAGGCCACCCTCTTTAAAGTACCTGTTTGTTTACTAATACAGTTAATGAGCTAATTATAAATCATTTTTATTTCTTTTTAATCATGTTACAAGACAATATCTGCTCCAATTACTTGGAAAACCTCGCATCAGGCTTTCAAAGATTTTTTAAAAATCTAAGCTCAAAAGTGGAAGGAAATTACTGAAACCGCAAGGTAGAGACCTGTGTTCCCAGAGCGTCCTTGTATGTTCTAGTGTGATGGCTGCCGAGCCAGGGCTCCCATGAGCCCGTTCTCAGTCTGGTCTTCAGCTCTCACCCCTCCTCGCAGACACATACTTGTGCGTCTGTCTTTCTTCAGAGGGGCTTTAAAAAAAGCTGCAAGGGTGTATGGTTTTAAAATGTTAATGGAAGAATGAGGCCCCTGGAAGAAGCTGATGCAGAGAGAGGACCTGAGGGCTCAGCAACAGACAGGAGGAGGGTGCATCTCCAAGGAGAAGCAGGCAGGAGCTGCGCTGGGAGAGCACTGCTGGTGTGTGGCAGTACAAGGCTAACCACAAGGCTGAAAAGGCTAAGACCTACTAGCATTCACAAAACAGGACAGAAGGGCTCTGCAGCTTTGGAATCATCAATGTAGTAACTGAGACCCATGTAATTCAGCCCCCAGCAGAAGTGAGCTTACTCTCCTCTTCCCTTCAAGACCTTCCCTGGAATCCCATTGACTCCTGGTGCAGGGAGATGTCCAAGAGCTTTTCAGAACCTAAAGTGAGAGGAACAGAGGAAATGACACCCTCCCTGGCAGAGCAAACTCAGGCACACTACAAATACCAGGTAAAGGTGTTGGGTCCACTTGGAGACCAGAGAACAACAATCTCTTCCCCTCAGAACAGAAAGCAAGAGCTCAGGTACCTGAAGCATACGATTAAGCCATGGCAGAGTATTTAATTGAGTGCATTTCCTCTGAACCCAGCGCTAGAGAAAATGTGCTGACACATTTCTACAGAGAGAACTTGGGGGGTAGGGGGGGAGGCACCTGAAAGGTTCCCACAGACCAGGAGAAAGCCCACTCTAGCACTTCACAAACGGAGTGAGCAAATGTTGCAGGGTAGTTAACAACTGCTCAGAATCATTACTATGCCATTTTGCATTATAACCCCAAGGACTACCCCATGCCACAAGCACCCATCAGAGCAAACATAGCAGAAGCATCCCACTTGATTAGTATGTCCTCAACCTACCACAAGGCACAAATTACCAAAGGGCCTAAGTCTCCTGACACTGGTATCCCAAGGAACCCACAATGCAATGGAGAGGATTACAGCCAGGCAAGCTGCTGGGGCACAAGGAAAGCACCAAGAAGACACTTGGCTGAACCCTGTGTGCTGGCTGAGGCCACGTGCCACCCAGCCTTGCATGCGATTAACAGCACAATTACAAACCACTGCAGGCCCCCTCTGGGGTGTTCAGAGGGAACTACATGGCTACATCTGAAAATCAGGGTCCCCAAGCCTTGCTTACTACCTCAAGTAGCTGAATCAATTTTGGAATGAAAATAATTCTATTTTCTGTCATCTTCCCCGAGATCCTTAGCTTAGATGGGAAGGTGAGAAAGCAAGATGTAATAAGTCTGATAACATTAATATTCTGAGATGTTATACAATACTATTCACGTTACCAGCATTTTCATTAGAGCCACGCAAACTGTCTTTGAAGCAAATACTATTGTCTCCAATTTACAAACTAAGTATTCATTAGACCGATGGTAACTGGTCCAGGATCACATGGCCAGGACTCAAACCCAGAGTATATAGCTCTCCAAGATGAGTGTTTAGCCACAGAGCTGGAAAGCCACACTTAGGTGACCCGACTACAGAAACATGTGTGAAAGCTCACTGTAGTCCCTTTATGAAGAATAAAAAGTTGTAAATATAATTTTCTAATTGTTTATGAAATAATGTCCATCCATATAGTATTTAAAAATTGTTTATAAAAGCATTTCAATGACAGGAGAAACCACTTATCTAAAATTAGATTTAAACAAACAAAAAAAGATACCTTTGCAACAAATTTAAAGCAGCATTAAAAATAACAACAAAATATGCTCAAATGCTAGCAGGAAAATTATAAGTAGTTACTTTTCTCTATTTTCCAGATCTCTTCAATAAGTGCATTATTGCTTTTATAATCATAACCAAAACAAAGTGTTACCATTTCATCTTTACTAACTAACACTTGTGAAAAACGATCACAATAGAACACCCGGACACAGGACTTAGCAGCAAAGCGAGGCTTTTATTCACGATTTCTGCAGAAACAGGTGCACAACCTGGGGTAGGCACACTGAAGTAAGGAAGATGTTGGTTTTAAAACCCTAACGCAAGGTGCCCTCCTCTGTTCCCCCATTGGCCGGGTACTACAGAGTTACAATCTAGTCCAAATGTGTCTAATTTTTATTGGATATTTTCCCCTTGTTCTCTCTAGCAATAATCTTTTGTCAGACTTCCCTTTTTGTGAGTAAATGAGCTCTTTCTCCTATTTATTGTGCCATGCATAACTGTTTTCCTAAATCTAAAAATAAGCTATTTTATGCTTACTGTCCTTCCCCTCTTCCTTTGTGGTTGCAACATGTCTGGAATGAGGTTTAGCAATTAGTAAGATTTTCTATACTTATGTATAGATAGAGTTAGTTGTTAGTAAGAAAAATACGTTCAAGACACCTTAAAGCTTTTCTCTCACATTGACCTTACCTCTGAAGGTCAAAGGGCAAATATCACAATACTTATCTTAAGATCTTAAGTCTTCTTTAAGAATCTGGAATGTGTGGCTCAGTTAGTTGGAGCATCGTCCCGTAATCAAAAGCTTGCGGATTACAGGTTCAATTCCCGGTCAGGGCACATACCTAGGTTGCAGGTCTGATCCCTGATCTGGGAGTGTATGGGAGACAATCAATCAATGGCTCTCTCTTACATCAATGTTTCTCTCTCCCTTCCTCTCCCTTTCTTCAGCTACTGGTTTAGGAAGCTACCCCTCACAGCAGCATATACCCCTCCCCCCCCAAAAGATACCTCCTGAAGAAGCTGCCCCACAATCCCAGAAAAACCTCCGCAGATGTGGAAGACCGAACCCAGATGAGGTGTGAGTGAGCAAGAGCAGGGGGGTCTCTCCAGTACCCCATCTCTCTGGCCATGCCACACCAGCGACGACAAACAGGCTTTCTACCCTGTGCCAGCTCTCATTAAAGGCAATGCTGCCACAGGGCTGTGCTGAGCATAATTCTGCAGCTGTATTCTGACTTAGTAGAAAAAAACTTAAAATTCATTAGTGATACCATCATCAATATTATTAGCTGAGATTTACCACCTGCTTACTCTGTCCAGGCACTACTTAACACACTTCACCAAGTACGGGCTGATAACCACCATCATCACCCGTTTCCAGACAGCTCAGAAGTTAAACCACCTGCCTGAGCAGCATGTTCGGAGCAGGACATCACCTCTACAGCACCTGTCTCCCTGCTGCTCAAAGCACTCCGTGTAGTCTCCCTGTCTGCTTCCTGCAGAACTCTGAGAGCTCTGAACCCCATCTACCTGCACCTCGTTAAGCTGCTCCTTCCCTGCCAGCTATTTGACGGGCCCTGAGCATTTAACAGCAGCAGCAGATAGACACAGCCTCTCACAAGTACCAGTGCTGATGTCCTGGTAGGAGTCATCTCAAAACCCCTCAGAGCAGGACAGCCCATGCATGGAACACAACTGATGGAGGACTTGACAATCACCTTCCACATCACCAAAGCTGAAAAAGCACCAGGTGAAACCTGAATCATGTCCAGTTCTGTGTGCCTGTGGACATGCACACAGTGGGCATTCCCAAAGGTGGAATCAAACCTGCTTCAGATTTCTCCACAACATTCAAAGCCAGAGGCACCAGGGACTATTAGAAGTTCTGAGGCATAGAAACCTGTCACTCAGGCATATCACACATCGGTCTTCAGGGAATATGGCATCAATTAGCTCCTCTTTAGAAAATTGGCCAATTAACACACAAAACAAAAAGATACTGACAGGTGGAAGAGCTGCAGCTGAAGGGCTGCCCACGCCCCAGGCAACTTGGAGGGTCTCAGTGGGAGGAGCATGGCACCTGGTCAAAGTGAAGCATGGCGCAGGGTCAGAGCCAGAGGAGCACTGCCAGCTGTGTCCAAGGAAGGCGCTGACCCTGCAAGACCCTGCAAAGCTGATATGGCCCACAAAGGCAACAAAGACAGGCCCATGCCTATCAGCCCTGCCAAAGCAAGACACACCCTCAGTGAAGCCCACCAGAACCTGGACCACACAAAACTTTGAGATCTGAAGGAGTCCCCATAAAAGTCCTGGCAGGGAGCATGAAGTCTATGTAAACATAAAACCATGACTAATGAATTGCAAACTCTGGTTTCCTGTGTTGAGGCAGGATGGCAGAGTCATCCAGAACCAAGACTACCTGGGGTCAGATCTGCCAGCTGCTTTACAGCTAAGAGAACTCCCAGGACTCTCAGCTGCTCTCTGCCTCAGTTTCCTCACGTGAAACATGAGAATGTCAATGGTACCTCCCATGTGACACTGTCATGAGGATTTAATGAATGCAGTCAAAGTACTCAGAATAGGGCCTGGCACTACAGTAAGGGCTCAGTAAACAGTAGCAATTATAATTACAGAACAAAATACAAATATTTAACTCATGGTAACAAACAAGATAATGCAAATCAGGAGGTGGGAAGATATTCAAAAGGGCTTAGTCAGGTTGGGCTGCTATACCACAGACTGGCCATCTTAAATAAGAGACATTTATTTCTCACAGTTCTGGAAGCTACAGTCCAAGATCAGCGTACCAATATGGCCAGGTTATGGGGAGGGCCCTCTTCCTAGCTTGCAGACAGCCACGCTCTTATTGTGTCCTCATATGGTGGAAAGAGAACACTACTGAGCTCCCTGGCCTCTCCTTACAAGGGCTCTAAGCCCACGATGAGGCCCCAGCCCTATCACCTCATATGAAGCTAATCACCTCCCTAAAGCACAGCTCCAAATACCATGACATTAAGGTCTGGGGCTTCAACATATGAATTTGGTGGGATACAATTCAGTTCATAGCAAGGGCTAACATCTCTATCCTACATAACAGAAAGCAAGTAAGTCACTATGGTTTCATTACTTTTACTCTAATTTTCTTTTTTTTTTTGTACCTAACCACTTTGGTTTTAATCTTTTTTTTTAACTTAATCTCAACTCTATTTAAAGAGGGTATGAATTGTGATGTAAGTATTTCTTTTGGTTAATCCATGTATCCATTCACAGATGGGCTTAGAGATCTGGAACTTAATGTAATTAAATGTATTCTTCCTATTATACCTCTTTAGACAAGTCCCTCTTTGTTCTACAGGTCCAGTGGTTAAAAAGATGGGCTATAGATCAAATCACCTGGACTCCAATGCCACTTCTGCACATATAAGCAATGTGTGAGCCTGGGCAGGCCGTTTCACCAAGCTTCACTTCATCTTATGCTAGGTGAGAAAACAAGACCTTCTCCCTGTCCAGGGCGGGCTGCAGGAGATATTGCATAGAAAGAAGGTGAGGGTTCAGTAGGGCCAGTGACGATTGTTACTGTGACAGGTACTGAAGACCACTCACTTGATGAGACAGAGGAAAAGCTGAAGCACCCACCAGCTAAGGAAGGCTCTACGCACAATGAACCCTTTTCCCCATCCACAGGCCTTTTATTTCCTCTGGCCTTACTCTAAAATCCACCCTAAAAGACCCTTTGTACTCTTAACAATTTTGCAGGCTTCAGTTCATTCTAAGCCTTACCCTGTGACAGTCCTCACAGGTTCCCATTCTTTGGAATTTGGTCTCAGTTCTTTATTCTTATTCCTATCCTTCATGCTTGTACTGAGGTTTGTACATCAGTTTCCTGTGAGTCTTTGCTAAAGCCACAAACTCTTTAGACAGATTCATCTTCTGCTCTTCTTCCATGAGATAACTTATAACATTACTTTTGAATTTCTTAACTTTTCACAGGCCATACAAGGCTATTCTCTTTTATATTTTTGGCCATCACTTTATAGAGTTGCCCTTCAATCCTTAAAAATCTGTTTGCTTAAATTTAAAGATGCCCATAACAGAAATAGACTTTAGGGCATTGCATCATGGTTCCCACCTTTGCCAATTCACCAGGTTCTTGCTTTTCCCTCTTAACTCAAGTGCACTAATTCCTTCCCTGAGGAGACAGTAATGAAGTGCATGGGCTTTTTTATCAATCAGTACTCCATTACTTCGAGTCCAGTTCTTTTAAATATTTTCTGGTTGCACCTCAAGCAAGACCCTTACACCTACTGAAGCTTAATTTGTCTCTCTTTAAAATGAGCTGTTGTCAAGAAGAATGAGAATGCAGGTTGCACACCAGGGCAGCACCTGACACCAAGGAGGCAGTCGGCAGATGCTCACTGGTCCTGCTTTTGGTCTTTCCATTGTCTTCAGATAAAGCAGCAATTCAGCAAATGCTCCTTTTTTGGTAGAATGTAATTTCTAAGAATAATCCAGATGGTAGGAGTCCTGCTCCCTCTTCCCCAACTTCTCTCCAGGCCAGTTCTGGAATGCCTCTGAAAGCAGGAGGTTCCAACATACTAGAGAGCAGGACTGGTTTCCCGTCCCTGGAATCCCCCTGCAATGCTCCCCATCTTCTTCATTCTGTACTTGACTGTCAGAGTCCTTCCAGGAGGAGCTAGCCACCACCTCCCTCGAATCTGGTCTCTACAGACACATTGAAACCAGGTTTGCAGGTTGCATAACTTGCTAGCTTCCATCCCCTACATCTTGAGGATGTCTTCTTCACTTAACACCGCTTGGAGCTCCCAGAAGTCAGCACTGACTGACATTTCCAAGTGCAGTGCCATGCCAAAGGCTAGCCTTTGGTTTTCTGTCTAAAGACAGGAGTAACATTACCTGTTTCATGAGCCTGCTCTGAGAACTCAGAGGTGACACTCAGGCAGAGACGAGTCCCACAAGAGCTCTGTGTACTGTGAATTGCTGCTGCTGTTGCTGCATAACTGAGGACCAGGTAGACTGTTGGATGATGTCAGTAACCCAGAGTGCAAAAGTGCCAAGACCTATCACCTGCATTCTTGGACTAGGCACTCCAGGCCATAAAAGTTGTGCCAGGTCACACTCTGCTATGAACCTGTTTTTATGCTTCATGTGTTATTGAACAGCAGCCCTTTGTAAGGATTTTCACTAGAAACTCAGAGACAATTCCTAGAGCTTTATAGTGGTGACTTGCTGGTTAGCATAGCTTTTGCTGTTTTTTGAGTTTGAATGTGTTTAGGCAATAGTCACTGAATCAAACACTGTGTTTCGAATAGTCTAAAGTTACTCCAGTTCCGTGCAGTCCAAACATAAGGCTATTTAAATTTAAATTAAATACAATTAAAATCCAGTTCCTCAGTTGCGCTGGTCACATTTCAAGTGCTCAAGGGCTATTGCATTGTACCACACAAAACTAGGACTCTCCCATCTTCACAGACCATCTACAGGACAGAGCTGCTCTAGCTCTAACTTCCCTTTCCTCTTACTTTTGTTTTCTCCATTGTACACCAAATACGTCAGAGCTTCAGAGCTCAGAGAAATAATACCATGTGCATAGAACAAAAAGAAAATTTCTGAATAACTTAAAACAGGTTACATACAGCAACACCCGCATACCTGATAAAATACTTCAAGAGTAGCCTTAAAGCTCTGGGGAGGTAAGGTTCTTATTTATGAACTAGAGAAGACATTATTTGGGCATTGTTTACATTTTTAAAAATAGAAAAGTATATCTTGATTCAAAGGGAGAAAGTATTTCCAAAGCTTCATGTTGGCCTCCAGCTGTGTCCACAGCTTTCTCTGAAGACTCAAACTTCAATCTTTAATAGCTTCTCCAAGAGAAAAGTTTTGGCCTGAGAGTGAAATTTGTCTGTATTTTCAAAAACCAAGCAAAAGGGTTTTTCAGTCCAGCTGGCAAAAGAAACCACCTAATTTTCGGTTTCAATTTCCTCAGAAAAGAGAAGAAAAGGAAAGCAGAAGTTTTTCTAATCCCTCATATGACAAGTCACACAGTGCTTCCAAGTCTCCTCAATTTAACATGTCCTTCGATAAGGATGTCCTACACCCCACTTCACAGGTGGGGAAACTGAGGCTCAGAAGTCAGAACCCAGGATAAAGTCAGTCAAAACCAGACCTGTCAACCAGGAATACAAGAGCATGATGCAGGCTAACCAAGCAAGCTCATGGCTATATGCATGCTTCCCAATGCTGGGAAACAAATACCAGCCAAAGGGTTCAAACCAAAAAAAAAAAAAGGAAATAATCTGATTTTTCATTGCCCTTCAAGCCCTGCATTCTAGTCATTCCTTCAGACCCCCAAGATCCAAGAAACATTATTATAGTCTGAAATCTTTCAAACTTGGAAAGCTACAAACTACCTATACGCATATGTTATCACTTAGGAAGTTAACTGTAATCTTGACTCACAGAAAAGCCTAAGTGACTGTACAGAACAGCTGATTTGGTAATTAAAAAGAGCAGAAACCCAACATAAAAAGTCATGTTGCTGCTAGTCAAACATATTTCCTGCCAATGGGAACTCGGTGCCTCTCCCATCTAGTCCATCGATCAGTGGGAGATGGACAAATCTCTGCATAACGACTCACCTGACCCAGCACCAATTTCATCCCCTGCTGCCACCTCCTCTTTCTCCTCCTACACTACAACAAAAGGAACACACACCTCTAAAGCCATGCATGAACTGGTCACAGGCAAAGTTCTTTAATTTTTCATGTTAGGTATTACTTTTATATTAAGAGGACAATTACAACTAAATGAGGATGTCTTTCAAATACAGGATAATTTTTTGAATGTTTTGTTTTGCATTTGATATTGCAAGGGATAAAACTGCCTTTACCACACTCTTCAGGAAAATGGGCAAATAAAACTGCAATGGATCTAAATATTTTGCATTCAAATAATTTCAGACATAACAATCAAATCTTTAGAAATTCCAATAAAATAAGAACTTGGTTTATTTAAATTATGCAGACTTGCCACTCCTTACTTGCTCATCTAAGCTGGCAGATCCTTTCTTCTTCTTTTTTCATCCATCCATCCACCCAACATCTATTCAGATGTAGCAGCTAACATACTTGGCTCTGAAAATGCAGACTGAGACACTGCTCTTCTTCCCCTGAGGGAATGCAGGGGACCAGTGGTCAGTTTTGTTAAGAGCAGTGGTAAAGCCATAGAAAGGGACCACAGGAGAACCACGTGGGATTCCTCTTTCTCCTTCTTCTGAAGGAAGCACAGGGCACTGAAGTGGGGCTCTGGGCTGCAGAACAACTACTATGGGGTCTTTTTCAAAGATGGACTGGTATGTACTCAGCACCAGATTCCAGAGACAACTTGGGTGAGTTACCAACCAACCCTTTCTCCCAGCAGAGGAATGGCACCTTTCCTAGTCTGGTCAATGCAGACTACCTCACGAACAGGACTTTTCAATTACTGTAATTTTCATGTATTCATTCACATGGCTTTCATGAAAACTTTTCTTAGATGACATATTTTAAGAACTGTCTACATAATAGAGGCATAGGAAAGCACTCATAGCAATGGTCACTCCGGTTGCCCGAGTTCAACGGTGACAACCAAGCCAGAGGACAAAACCAGCAATCTATTAAGAGTCATCCTAATGGGTTGGAGTCAAAAGACAGATGTGCTGGAAAAGAAAGCCACCACCTCCTCGTAGCCTGTTTTACCATGGCGGGGGAGTCTACCTTTAGGAGAATGTCTGCATGTGGCACACAGCCCCAGAAAATTCAATACCTTAATCCCTGGAACCTGTGACTATGATGAGATCATCATCAATCATGTGACATGCCTTTAAGATAGTACCTGGGTGGGCCTGACCCAATTACATGAGCCCTTAAGGCAGAGGGCTTCCTCCAGTTGGCAAAGAGATGGTCAGAGAGATTCAGGGAGCTGTTGCCAATTTGAAGATAGAGAGGCCACAAGCCAAGGAATACCAGAGGCCTAAAGTAGCTGAGAGAGGCCCCCAGCTGGCTGCCAGCAAGGGATCCCAGCCGACAACTGCAAGGAATTGAATTGTGCCAATAACAGGAATGAGCTTGCAAAAGGACCCTGAGCTCCAACTGAGGACACAGCAACCAAAACCTTGAGTCTGACCCAGCCGTCCCCGACTTCTAACCCACAGAAACTGTGAGACAATAAACAAGTGTTTTAAGGCACTGAATTGCCTGTTACACAGCCACAGAAAACTAGTGCAGCATGGAAATCTTAGGGTGAGACATTTAATTTGTAGTGCAAGTCCCAAACTGTCGGGGGAGATGGACCCTGACCATCTCACTTGCGAGGTACATTTGCACTGGGGGTAGGGGTCTGGAGCATCTGTTTCCACGACTGTGACGCCCTCTCTGCCCTCATTCAGGTGCCACACTCACTCAGCAGCCTTTTGAGAGGAAAAATCACTGACAAGCTAACTAGAGCCTTCTAGATAGGCTTCTCTAGAGTCACACTGACCAGTGGCAATTTCTAGGTGATACTGCAGCTTTCACAACCTCCTATGAATCTGGTTAGTGTGACTCGGTCACCCCTCTCCTATTAGCCTGATTCTGGCCGCATCATCAAAATCAAGTTTCTGAATTTGAACATTACAAAGTTTTTTGGTTTTTTTTACTACAGCCCTCTTACTTCACAACTAAAAAGCCAGATCCTAAACTCTAAGGACCTAACAAAGGCACAGAAAGTCCTTCTTTTCTAGGTCTAACTGTTATCTCTCCTCCCATAAACCGCTTATAGGAATCCATTTAAAATGGAGACCAAAATTTCATATTACTGACCTAAAGATCTGAAACTTTAACTTGAAAGTAAATTATAAAAACGTAACTTTTTACTTAAAATATTTACTTACAAAAGCATTGAGTCACAATCATGTGTTATTCCAGGAAGCCAATGCTATGGCAGCAAGACGGGCTCCATTTTACTTCACTCTGACCTCTAGGGCCTAAGCATTAAGGTGGCGATTTTTTGCAGAAATACAGTATTCAAAGCCTCCATTTTCCCAAGGGACGCTCCCCAGCCTGTTGGATATTCCAATCCTCCTTTTCTAGAGCATCTGTCCTACCCTCAACCCTTCTCTTCCTCCTCATCAGCAGCCCCTTCCTCGAGTGTCGGCTGTCCTAACTTCATCCAATCTCCTTTATCAGTGAACAGGCATAACTTTTCTCAATTTTGTCACAGCCAGCCTCTTGCACTAGATTTTCAATTTCACTTTGCAGAAGAAACTGGAGGCAGTGCAATGGGCAGGAATGAGTGATGCTATTATTAGGTAGGGAGGAGTGTTTGCACTCATTTCATAAATGGTAAGTGCAAAGTGTGATCATTCTTGCTTCCCCTTTACAACCTTATACTCTTGGGGTCTCAAGAATGAACAATCAGGAAATAAGGCCCACTTGTGCCCCCACCACCTTCTGAGGCAGATTTCACAATAAGTCCTCCCTGCATTCATGATGTTTACAGGATGGGATTAGAGTTAGAGAAAGAAAACTAGAGTGATGATGACTTCAGTCCGAGGCAGGCCCTGCTGGACTCTCACCTGTGCCCTCCCACTTGGTCCCCCTAAGGATGTGCTGGGGGAGGTCACATTGGCTCTACTTTAGTTAGTGCAAGTCAGGCTGGAGCCACATAGAGAGGAGGGATCTTGGCTGCTCCTCCAGGCTCTGATTCCCTCAGGAGAACAGAGGAACGAGAACACACATGGAATTAGAAAGAATCCATGCCTGGGACCCCGAGCATGTGGCAGACCATGTCCTACGAATGGCATCTATCAGTTTCTCACAAACTTCACAAGAAGAACAGAATTCTTTTTAGGGGAATAAAAACGTTAAAAATTAAACACGGTCAGAATCTGCAGAGAGGATACTACTTATGACTACTGTACACTGCAAGCATGCCTGAGAGGACAACGTTCAAAGGGCCAAGCCTCCAACTGAGGCCTGGTCAGAGTCCAGGACTGAAGGGGTCTGCTAAGGGGCTGGGGGACTTCCCTTGTTTCACTATGCCCTTCCTGGGGCTTTACAGGGCACTGGTAAGGACGCGGCAAAGTATCTGAGGTCCATGCTCCCACCCTCACTTGAGCAGAACTTTTCTTTACCTTTAAATTGATGAGGTGCAAAGTAACAAAGCACTACTGGGTCAGAAGATGAGTGAGCGCTCAGGAGGTGAGAGCATGTGAAAGCGACAGTAACCAGAGGCCCAGATGCACAGGCCCACAAGCCTGCCCACAACTCTATGTCAAAGCCCAGGTAGAGAGCACATCTCACACTGCCCACGTTCTCAAAAAGTGTGAGAGTTCAACCAAAAGATGAAATAAGAACTAGAGCCAATGGCAGCTCCAGAACAAGCATTTCACCTTCACTGCTCCAAAGGTTCTTGTACTAATCCCTATCCTCTCACCTACTTTTTCTTTATCTCACTCAAGGATGAAACCAGAATGGCAAGCCCACAAAGCCAGGTCACCAGGCAAGATTTCCAAGAGCAGAAACCTCCTCTCCAGAAAAGAACTAACAGTGCAGGCTGCTACTACATGGACCACCACGCAAAAGCCCATTTGGGTTCAGTTGATGCTACTCAAACTCCCACCACACCAGGCAACTGCTTATCCTCTCTTGAGGACTACAGACTGTCTTTCCAGAAATGCTTGTCCTAGGACAATGCAGTAAGTCTGAGCAGTGTCTCATCAAGAAGGTCCTTTTCTACTGGCCAGGCCAGGGGCTCTCTTATCTCAGGTCTTTCCCTTTCTAAGGCACAAGTGAAAGTTTTCAGTGGCTTTCCCATCATTCTGGGTAAGCTAGTAGCCAGGAGGAGCAAGTTCCAGACAGAGCTATTTCTTGATATCAAAAGGTTAGTTCCCTTCAGCCCAGGGGCCCCACATTAATGATCATCAGTCACCTTCCTCCTATAATCATAGGCACAGCTCAACCACTACTCTGGTTTACTATTCCTCCTCCCTGTCCCCTCTGAAAGGGCAGTCTAATAGAAGGATGGGGAGTAGCAAACCAAGCAGAGGGCACCTGCCCTTTCATGCGCATGGCAGGCAATCCCAGCAGGCTCTCCTCTAGGCAGAGGTAGCAGGAAATGGATTCACTAAGGCCATACTGGGGGCATTGTACAACACCCCACCCCCACCCCAGGCAAACAAGAAAGGATGGCCAGCAAAAGAGAAAAAAAGAAAAGCATTAACATAAGCATTACTGCAGAAGTCCCTATTAGATGGGTTAAAACAAACAGACCTTCTGGCTGCTTCAGCACCCACCCTTAGCTCTTATACAACATGGCCTCTGAGCTGAGATATAACAGGATGGCAGGGGGTGGCAGGGTGGGATGCTGGCAGAGATGGGGGGCAGACTGGGGCAGGTCCCAGAGCAGCAGTGCTGAGAGTTTAACCAAAGGGCAATGGAAGTGGTGCCATCAGGGTTCCAAGGAGGTGGGACCTGATCAAACCTGCTAGCAGGAGATCACTGCATTGACAGTGATGGGAAAGGCCCAGAGTAGGGCAAGAGTGCATGCAAGACAACCACCTGGGGCTACTTGAGACTCTCCACTAGAGATAACAGCAGTCTGCATAAGGACAAGGAGGATGAGATGCAGAGTGATTAAACAGGACAGTGATGAAACACTGGACACGAGAGTAATGGGCATGAGATGTGCATACCTGGACACAGTGATCACGTGCACTAGGCAGGGGTACTCTCAGAGGAGCGCCAGGTTTTGGGGTCAGGATCATAAGACTGTCTCTCACGCCAACCCCTGCCCCAGATCCTAGCAGAGACCTGACATGTAGTTGGCTCATTAATTAAGAAAAGCAGCAGCAAGGTACATACTGAGGCTTACCAGATAGAAACCTACAGATGAGGCAAGAGCATGCAAAGCCCCAGTGATCTGCACAAGGGCATGATGCTGCCACTGCTAGAAGCTCACAAAGGGAAGAAGTGGGACTCTCAGCTGCCTGGGTCCAAAAATGCTCTACAGTGAAGACCACAGATCTTTCTACTTCCTAGTACTAAGACACAGAGTCAATTCCAGTTACATGGCAGGCTTGGAAACCTGGAAGTCTCCCAAATAACTCTAGGTATAATGTCATACATCAAGAAACTGCTCCCACCACCTCTTCTAAGCAAGTTCTACAAGAAAGAACTGGAAGGAAAGAGGAAGAGGAGACTGGGCTCCTACTTGGGTCTGAAGTGCACACTCAGGCTTCAGGGAATTAAGAAAGTTAATACTTCGAAATGAAACCAGGTGAAACAAGTTGCAGAACATGCAGTTTTAATATGTACCACACATGCTTTAAAGTAGGATCAATCAGTTATCCAACACACTTCCAATGAGAATAAACAGAACTATAAAAAAGAGTTCCTTTAAAAAATAATCCCAATACCTAACAACTGCGCAATAGTAGGATTCTAATGTTTGTGCTAACCCAATACCCTGAGAAGTCCTCTGGTGCCCTTTAAATAAGCACACAATTGTGCAAGGAAAGTTTCTGATGTAAGTCTTAAAATATTGAAATAAAACCTACGTACAAATATTTTATTTCTGGATGCTGAGAAAATCACAGAAAGGCATAGGGACTGGGTAAGTAATATTCGCACCTGAGCAGTCTCACCTGGGACAGCTCCACCCAACCACACTCGTTTTTACCAGCCCTGCCCATCTGTAATCGCACTAAACTGAAGTAGAATTTCTAAGTCCCTCTAGTCTAATGAAGAAACATTTAAAAGAAAGGTAGTTATCTTCCAAAGAGTAAATATGTGCAACAAACGTTTTTATTGGAACACTATTCGTTTAAAAATAAAGCTACATTGATGCTTTTTATGTTAATTTCAGGACAAAATTAAATCATAATAGACAAGCTCCATCCCAAAGAGTCACCTTTAAATCCATTGTTAGGTTAAATTTTATCACTACTTCCCCCTCAAAAAAAAGTCATCTCTTTTTTAACACTTCGCCAAAAAAGAAAAAATGTTACGTGTTTACCTGCACTTTGATTCAAGTTCCTAGCAGTACTGCGCAACTTAACTTACATAAAACGCAACATTTATCTTCACCCCACTTTGACAAAGGGTCCCTAGTATGTCTTGCAGAAGAAAAAAGAGGAAAGTATCCGATACCCCTTTGCAATCTCAAGAGGCAAATAAGGCAAACATCTGCACAAGTCGGTATTTTTTTTTTTTTTTTTTTGGAAATACATGATATTTATTCAAGGGTCATAGGATCTGCAAATATGGTAACACAACTAGGCAATACCAGGAGTCTGAAAACTAATATTTCCAAAAATAAATTAAAACCTTATAGCAGAGTAGAACCTTAGCCTCCAACATCCATCTCTGAAATAAAACGGGAGCCCAGAAGGGGATGTCCGAGCGTCCGCGGCATCCACCTCCGGATTGCGCACCCGCCAGGCCGGGGTCCCAACCTCCCCGCCCCCTCCGGTGCCCTGCCCTGCCGGTCCCTCCTCCGGCCCTATGTTGTTGTCGTCGTCGTCGTCGCCGCCGCCGCCGCCGCCGCCCGCACGCACTCACCCCTGGATGCCTGGGCTGTATTCCCGGCTCTTCCACGGTGTGCCGGGCCGGGGTGCCTGGGATCCGGGGCCGCCCCCTCCGCTCAGCGCGGCCGCGCGGCTGCCTGACAGCAGATAGTTGAGGCCATACGTGCTGGCCTTGTTCTCGCGTTTCCGGCGGCCCGGGTGGAACTGGTGCTGCGACGGGGAGCCGGCGGGCGCGGGGCCGCGTGGCCCGGAATGCCCGTTGGCCGCGCCGGGGGTGCTGGGCGAGCCGTCTGCGAAGTGGAAGAAGGCACCGCCGCGGCCGCCGCCCGCTCGTCCGAGCGAAGCGCTGCTTGAGGACGACGAGGAGCACCCAGGGCTCTCGGTGCCTGACTCGGCGTTGGACGAAGACGAGGACGACGACGACAGCGACGGCGACTTGTGTAGGCGCCGAGCACCCTCTGCTGAAGGCCCGAGCGCCGTGAGCAGCGCTGGGGGCAGCGCGGCGGGGCCAGGCGCGGGCGGCGGGGGCGACGCGGCGGGCAGCACCGGCCCGGCCAGGCCGCCGCCGCCGCCGCCCAGCCCGGCAGCCCCCGCCGCGGCCGCCGTGTCTAGCGCGGGCGAGTTGAGACAGAAGTAGGACGCAAAGCCCGAGCCGCCGCGGCCCACGCCCTGCGAGGTCTCCCAGATCTGCATCCACAGGGCATTGGCCGGCCCCTTCTGCTCCGGCTGGATCCAGGCCACGCGCGGATCCATCCACGCGCCGCCCCGCGGGCCCGCGCGCCCGCCCGCCCCGCCGCGGCCCCGCCCCCGCCGCGCCCCGAGCCCGGCCGCGCCGCGCACGGACCGACGGACGGGCTGCGGGTGGACAGACGGGCGGGCAGACGGACCTGCCCTGCGGTTCCGGCCGGCTCGCGTAGGCGGTTTGCAGGATTCCGGCGCAGCGCAGGTCGGCCCGAGCTGGCCGCGGGTTGTCTCGGGCCTGTCGGGCTCCTTCAGGCGGCGCGGGGCGGGCGCGGGGGTCGCGGCGGCGGCGTTCCACAAGGGCCGCGAAGAGAGGCCATGGGAGTGGGGCGGGCGGCCGGGCCGAGGGGGCGGGCCCAGGCGCCGCGCAGCCCGGGACCCAAGGGACGGTCGCCGCCGTGCGCCGGGCCCTCAGTCACGCTCGCGCCGCTGGCTCCGTGCTCCTGCAGCGGCGGCAGCGGTGGCGGCGAAAAGACACTCTCGGCGGCGACAGGGAGCAGGAGCAGGAGGGGGCGCCGCCGCCTCCGCTCCAATGAGGGGCGGAGAGGAAGCGGGGCGGGGGCGGGGCGGGCGCCGGGGGAGTACGGCCTCCCTTGCGAGGCCGGCACGCCAGCGCGCACGCGCGGCTAATTTCAAACCCTCACTAGACACCGCCGCCTTGGTTACCGCGCCTGCGTACTGTGTGCTCCTCGGTGCGGGTGGGGAGAGCAGTGTCTCGGAAGGTTACGCGACTGGGAGGAGCTGAAGGGTTGGCGGCAGTAGTGGTGTGGACCCTTCTAGCCTAGATTTAGCTGTAGTAAGAGTATCAGGGAGCCCAGTGCGCTTCCTTTGCCCTGATGCGTCCGCCTGTCCCACCTCCTACCGCTGTACGCAGACCGAGACTTGGAGGTGGGAGTGGGGTCCCTTTCAGATGCCCGACACGCTGCGCATGCGCAAAAGCAAGAGGTCTCTGCCGCTGAGTGGAAGTTTCCGTGCAGTCGGGTGGGGACCGCGGACGCAGCCTCGAGCCGTGCCCGCCCGCGTTATGTAAGGGCCAGGCCAGCTTAACCGCGCTGCGCCGGCTGCTCCGGGGAAAAGACAAAAATGCCCCAAGCCCCTTCCTGTCCATCATCAGGGTTCCGTGTGTAGCCGGTCACGTTACAGTCACTCGTGTCCGCTCCGGCACACGTGCTCTCCAGCGTCCTCCCGAAGGAGACTGTCCTACACCTTGCGGCCTGGGCAGCACTGCACCCGAGCAGGACCCGAGGGTGGCCTGGCAGTATCCTCTTCGGGTCACCCTACCGGTTTTATTTGTTTCGGTTTTTTTTCAATGGTTTTGTGTGCGTTAAACGAAATTCAGATTTCCAAGTCAACTCACTGGTGCGATTTCCAGAGCTAAACTTGGCAGTGCTGCCCATCAGAGAAACAGCTAGTGTACTTAGCTGTGGGGCCTCGTGGCTTTGATTATTCAAGCTGGCACAGTGTTGGCAGGACTTAGAGAATCACCCAGCTGTCTGCTGTTTGAGGTCCCGGTGTCCAGAGGATGCTGTGAGCCACGTTTGACAATGATATTGTTTGGAATACAAGGCTAACCACACATTTTGTGAAGTCCAAAGCAAACGCCAGAGTTCATATAAACCTGGACATGCCTTGCAAGCGCAGACAGTGTGACGAAACACCACAGTCCCCACCCGACTCCAGGGCCACAGAGTGACCCCGCCCTTTCTGGTCTGAGCCCAATGATTGCACTCCCTGGCAGGCAACTTCAAGAAACCAGAGCCAGTTCCCTGAAAGTGTTTGCCTTGCTCCCCAGCGCCACAACACGAGCACCATTGCTTTTAAACATAACCTAAGCAAGGTCTTTTTAACAGCGTTATATGTTAAATGCTCTCTTCCCCGTGTACGCCATAGGTGAGTACATACTACTAAGTGCTTGGCACTTCAAACATTGTGCCAACACGAAAGATCGTGTGTTGCATACTGTGGCTTTACAGCAAATGGTGTTAATATTTTAAAAAATATTTTGGTTCATACATTTTTCAATACTTGTATATTATACATGTGGAAATTATGACAAAGATTAGAATATGTGCTTTAAATAAACTACAGAAAATCACACAAAGTTCAGTCATTATTCTAGAACTCTGCTTCTACTGACTCAGGCCAAAATCCTTGCAGCCATACCAGGCTCCTCTCTCTCCATAACCCACACATCCTCTTGGCTCCACCTGCAAGTAACAGCCAAAATCCAAAAGCTACCTACCCCTTTCAGTCCCCCACCTATACCTTCTTTAAGCCACCACTTTTTCTAGCCTATTGTAAAAGAGTGCCTCCTAGCTAGTTTCCCATATTCCATTCTTGCCCATTTTTTTTTTTTGGCATTTTCTCAAAACAGCAGCTTGGGTTATTTTTTTTTTTCAAAAGTGTTACTCTAAAAATTCAGATCTTTTCGCTCTTGTACTCACAACCCTCCAGTGGCTTTCTTTCTTACTCAACTTTACTATGGCCTGCAAGTCTGGTCCTCCCTCTTCCTCCCACCTCCTTTCCCAGCTCTTCCCTTAACCCAGCCTACTCCAGCCACAGCACAGGTAATACACTCCCTCCTCAGAGCCTTTGCACTTACCGTTCCATCCTTGGGGTACTCCTCCCTCAGACATCCACATGGCTCCCTCTCCCGATCTCAGGTCTTGGTGAAGACTTCCAAGTGATTATTTAAACTACAAACCTAACCCTCAACACTCTACTTCCCTTCCTTGCTTTATTTTTCTGTTAGCATTTATCTCCATTAGTTTCCTAGGGGCATGTAACAAAATACCACAAGCTGGGTGGCTTAAAACAACAGAAATTCTCTCATAGTTCTAGAGGCTAAAAGTCTGAAATCAAGTTGTTGGTAGGGCCATGCTGTCTCTAAGGGCTGTAAGGGGGAATCTGTTGTCTCTTAGCTTCTGGTGTTGGGGCAATTCTTGGGACTTTTCGGCTTATAGATGCATCATTCTAATCTCCAATCTCTGCATCCTGTGTCAGTGCATGGAATTCTCAGATCTCTTCTCTTCTTGTTGTAAGGACATCAGTCATATTGGATTAGGGCTCCCTAATAGCCTCATCTTAACTTGACTACATCTGCAAAGACCCTATTTCTAAATGAGGTTACATTTTACTGGTACCCAAGTTTAGTACTTAAACATATCTTTTGGGGGAAGACAACTTAATCCCTCTACACCATCTAATATAAATTTTACTTATCTTTTTTATCATCTGTGCCACCCCTCCCCACTAGAATGTAAGTTCCAAAAAGAAGAATTTTCATTTGTCCTTTTCCTTGCTGTGGGTCACCTCGAGGACTGGGTCCTCAGTGAACACTGGTGGAATGATGAAAGGTCTGCTGACTGACCCAATGGGAAAGAAAGCAGGCACTTGCCTTACCAGCTTCCAAGATCTATTATATGGGTTTTCATTGTTTATTTCTTTTCAACATTTTAAGCTTTTTTGCCTATGGCCTCATGTTCCATCTTTGCTGTTTGCCTGTAGCTAATCTCAGTTTGATTCATTAGCCACCAGTCAACTTCCTGAATTAGATCTGGCATTTTACTCTTTGTATATTTGGTCATAAATCTTTTTATGTAGATTAGAAGCAATATATGTATTTCTTAATGTAAATCAGGAAGCAATACTGAGAGTAAACTGCAGTCCCTGAGACTCTGGGCAGGGGAGGTCTTTCTCATTGCTTACCTAGTTTCACAGATAATCCCAGCATTTTCTGTTTTTGGCCAAAATCCGTCTCTCTCTCTCTCTCTCTCTCTCTCTCTCTCTCTCTCTCTCTCTCTCTCTCTCTCTCTCTCTCTCTCTCTCTCTCTCTCTCTTTCTCTCTCTCTCTCTCTCTCTCTCTCTCATTAGAGGAGGATTAATCGTAGAGATTACATTATGGTCTCAATGGTTTGTTCTCACAGACAAATGGTTTCCAAACTGTGGCCTACCATGGACTACCTGCATCAGAATTAGATATGCTGGTTAGTTAAAACACAGTATCTGGAGCTCACCCAACTTACTGGCCAACACACAACTCCATCCCACATCCCAGTTGTCAGAACTCAGACTCATGGCCCAACCCAATGTGCGGGAGTCTAGCAAATGTAGTGGAGTTGAGAGCTCAGAACAGAAAGGAAATGGGTCTGGCTAACACAGCAATAAAAACTCTGCCACAAAATGTTTTGGAGGTAAAATCATCAGAGCCGTATAATTGATTCCACGTGGAGGAAGGGGAGAATCTGGAGAGCATCCAGGTTTCCACTGAGGAGCTTAGGGCAGGACACCCTGGATGGTCAACACGAGAGCCACTGCCTTAGCAAAGAAGTCAGTAGTCTATTTTAAAAGCACCATAGAACACTTAGCATTTACTGCCTGTTTTACTGTGTGACCTGCATTCCATTTATAGGAGAAATACTTCCGTATATATATTTGAGAGGCTTACTCTGCCTTAGCAGATGGAATTGTGATGAACATGGTTGAAGGTAGGGATCTTATTTAAATTGACGTAATGGAATCATATAAATGAATATACATAAACCTGTGATGTAAAAAGACATTGTAAAACAGGGAAAGTCTCACTTTTCAGTATTTCATTCTTATCTAGTATAGGCCCCTTCACTTCATTATTTCTCCTACACCCTGGTGTTAATCTTCACAGCAAGAAGCACTTAGTGTTTACACACCAGCTCCTCAGCTGGCACTGCCATTCCAGACACCACCTGCAGCTGGAGACATCCCTGGGCTGCTGTACCCCTCTCCCACTGAGGTCATTAACAGTCAGTCTAAACCTTATTGCCATAGCCCAAGGTATTAGTAAACTGTGGCTTTGTACAGGGAAGCAGTTCTAGGTAAACAAATCCTGACTGTCTCACGGAGGTTGCTAAAATTTCCGTCTGTTTTAGGACTTGAATCAGGGCACACAGCCCATTCTAAAACTCAGATCTGTTTCTTTGGTTAAGAACAGAGACTGCAGAGCCAGTTTACTTTGCAATCACTGCTATTTCCTCACTGTGAGGCTTTGGGCAAGCTGATTAACCTCAAAGGCCTCAGTTTCCTTATCTACAGAACGGGGACAATAGTTATAACTTATGCTTAGCACTGAGTGAAGACATGAGGGGCTTAGCAGAGTGATCAGCACACAGTACCAGTACTACAGGTGTGTTTCTGATGTTATTTCTCTGAGATTCTTAATGAAGCTAAAATTCTGTTTGTATCTTTTGTCTCCTACTTATCTCCTCTAATTAAGGGGAAGACACAGTGAGGGTGCTGCTCCCCACTTGCCACTCTTGGTCAGGCTCCAACTTCCATGTTGATGGAATTGACTATCTTATTTCTCCCCAGGTCTAATGAACTGATTAATTTTTCTATTTCTCTAACTGTTCCCTGCTCTTAGCTGATCCTTCTGGGTGTGTGTTGTTCTGTTGAGCATACCAGAACACGGAAAGGAGGCTGGAGGTGCCTCTAATTCCTATGATGCTAAAGCATCACTCAAGTCATTAGCTTCTATGCCTGACATTGGACAACCAGAGACAAGAGCACACTCAAGACCCACAGACATGCATATCTTTCATCACAGTCCAGGACTAGCGGTGAAAAACTGGAGGATTCCATGCCCATCAAACAAGATGGAATTTACATTCTCTAACAGTTCACCAACACACTATGTGAACCGTAACTGAGCAGCAGAGCGAGGGAGGGAGGAAGCCATTTTGGGATTAAGGCCATTCCACAGAAAGAGACACGGGCACTGGTCCAGGGGTGGAGGGAGGGTGAGGGATGAGGAGGACCTTGAGGCAGATTCAGCTTGGAGTTTGAAGGTAGAGGCATCAGGATCAAATGGGGCATGAGGCAAAGGGAAGAAGAAAGGGTCCATCCCTGGTTGGTGGTCTGAGCGACTGAAGGAGGTCTTCCTTTCCCCAGGTGGAGCTTGCTCAGGGGAGCAGGAAATAGTCCCTTTTGGGAACATTAGATTTGAGATATCCAGGAGGCAGTTAGATGCACAAGTCCTGTGTTTGGCAGACAAGTTGGTTTGGAAAGGCGTGTCTGGGAGTGAGCACTTTCCTGCTGGCTGGCATGTAACCTGCAGCTCTGGGTGAGCTCACCCAGTGGGTGGAGGGACAAGAGCAGAAGAGCAGGGCTGGGTGGGACCAGAACCAGGAGGCTTGCCATTTGTCTTTGTGAATTAGCTGCATGGCAATTTAAACCTGCTTAAATTTCTGAGTAGATTTTTAAGATGTGTGTTGTCAGTTTTCAAGGCCCTATTCAATAAAATATTTGGGTAAGTACTGCACTTGGGAAGCTGGCTCAAATCCACTGAGGCCTAAAAATAGTGAGTTTACAGACCTGTGGATTCTTTTCTCATGACAGTGAAGCCTACAAGTCCCAGCCAGGCAGCCTGGGAGGCCAGGCCCCCCCTTAGAGGCACCTACAGAGGATGGACACAGAGACTCACTGGCAGAGACCTTTCCAGTGAATTCTGTGCAGCCAGAAAAACAGACATAGGTGATGTCTGGGCTCTTACTAGTCCACCAATCGGCTATTTGTGGGAAAAAAAGTGCTCATCATAATGTTGCCTTCCCTTGGAATTCAAAGTCATGAAGGGACGGTGGTTGGAGGTCCCCATCTCAATGGACAACCACAACAGAAACAAGATGACAGATGGGAAAAACACAGGGTGACATCTCTTAAAATGGATGTGTAATTGAAGGAATCCATTGCTAAGTTTCAATTTAGTAAATGATGCTACAGTGTTTCCTAATAGATCACATCAGTTGTGAAAAAGGTGTGGCTTTCACCACCAGCAAAGAACTAATGACAGGTACCAACATTTAATTAAAAAGCACAGGAGAAGGTGTTCTTCATTGTTGTTCTCCATTTATTTACTCCCTTGAAGGGGAGGAGTGTTTGATTTCAGTCATTAAAGGCCTTAGTGCAGCTTAGAGAACATGGTCATTCCTTGGAGTTTGAGGGCCCAATTCCTGATCTGGACTCTGGTTGGCAACTGCATTTCAAGAGTCCGCCATTCAAAGGGGGTGGGCTAGGTGAACAAATCCCCCTGCACAAAAGGGCTGAAGAAGGTCTACTCCTGCCTGGGGGTTTCCCAGGCTGTATCCACCTGTCCCCACACAGACACTTTGGAAAAGTATGATATCTCAAAGTGACAATGGAAGGAGTCTCAGGTCACCTGGATGGAAATTGGACACTTACCTCTGAGTAAAAGGCAAATCCTTCAGAGCAGGTGCTAAATATTCTGGGTAAACAAAATCCCAGTGTGACGGACAATGTATGCAATGGATGGAATGTGAGCCATCTCATAGGGAAGAGAAGTTGGTGTTTTCCACTAATCGTTCTGAAACCAGAGTTTCTAAGGGATAGAAACAGTAGAGAAGACACACTGTTGGCACACACTGTTATTTGCATTGTGCTAATATGCTGTTTTCCATTTTATGTGTCAGGTCACTGTAAGTTTACACATTTATGTTCCTCCAAAAGTGACCCCCTACTGGGGTCAGGGAGAGTGCCAGCCCTGTCCACTCAGAACAGAGGCCTGGCTGAGAGCTGTGTCCTATACACAATGTCAGCTGAATAAAAGAACTGATATTCAAGATCTTCCCAGCCAGACCTCAATCTCCAACCACTCATCATTTGCTGAAGCCCAAGGCCTCAGATCTCTTTGCTTATGGCCCCTGAGCAAGCCACCGGCTTTGCTGTCTCTGACCTTTGGTTCAGAATGCACCAGTTTTTTGGAAGCTTTTCTCAATATGGTCTTTGCCTCTCCCAGTGCAGCCCAAACCTGGACCAAGGTCCAGTGAAAACTTTTGTAAAGTTTTCTTGGCCACATCAACCTAAAGTGATAGAATTAGGAGGTTAGTCTTAGTATATGTGGAGACTGAAACTCTACCTCTGTGTAGGAAGGCAAGGAAAGACCAAAGAAAGAGGATGGCAACTCCAGTCTGAAAAGCAATGGACTTCATTAAGGGAAACTTACATACAAGGCATGTCTTGGATGGATGCAGGGTGAAATAGTTTCCCAAACCGCTTGGCAGTTACCAGAGAATTATATAGGGGAAAGAGACAGTCATGGATGCTAGTACATGAATGCTACCAGCTAGAAAAACTACTTTACTCTCTTGTCTAGGTCAGGACAATAGCCTGTTCCAGGAACTAGCATATAGCAGGAGGCAGTGCAGGGGTGCTGATTTATGTCAGAATGAACATCAGTTATGATCAGACAGTCTCTAAGGGGGTGTTGTGGAAAGCAACCTTCATTTTTGCCTGGGTCTAGCTCACAAGACACAGTGGTCATGTCATGGAACAGCCCTTCTTCCGCATGTAGAGATTTAGTCAGTGTGAAAATAACCATAGTGATTTTGAAAATTAGCGATGGGCTGCTATCATCGCCTGGAATTAGGTAAACCTTGCTCTGCTTCAAATTTCACTCATTAATTCAGTGTCCCAACTGGACTGTAGGCTGTATTATAGCAGGTATCTTACCTCCTGGGGATCTGATCTCTTCACTGGCCCCAACCCTCCACTTGCAGACAGGAGGCGCTCAATACCAGTGGATGGTAATGAATTTGCCTGCCAGCTTCTCTGCTCCTCTGTCTCTCATCAGGCAGAGCAGGTGAGGGTGGTCCTGGGACTGCAACAGGCAACCCCACAATCAAGTGGGAAGAAACATGCCTAATAGCAATTGGTATAGATATTTTAAAAGAACTACAGAATTCCCAAAGTAACATGAGACAGACAGTGTTCTCCTCCAAATGCTCCAGAGAGCAGAAGGAAGAGTCTGAGGACAGACATGCATTTGAATCCATAATATTTAAGGAGCAACTACTCCATTCCAAGGGTGCCAGGCTCTGAACCAGCTACCTTCCAGACGACCTCAACTTAGGGAACTAGAGAGAGAGCAAGAGAGAAAGAGGTTTTTCACACTGGTTTGAAAATGTAAGCAGTTATTAAATAAAAATTAAAAGGTTGAAATGAGTCACTTAATTATATTGGTCAAGTAGTATTTATGATTCAATAAAATTGCTGAAATCTGAGTGCCAAAACTTATAAAGAAAATGTCAGTTAGAGTAAAAGAAGGTATTCTATTTATTTTTTCTTCATCATTGGCTCAATTAAATATTTCTAAAATTTATTTTCATTTATTTTCAAATAGAATATGTGCTCTTTAATCTGAACACTACATTTTATCATAAAGTAAGAGAGAGTGATCTTGGTTCAGATTTCTTATTTCTTATTTTTCCCCAAAGAAGCTGGCTCTTCAGGACAATGCATTTAGCATATTTTAGAGACACAGATCATAGCAAATGTTTTATACAGGACACACAGCAATGAGGGGGAGGGGAGAGTGACTTTCACTTTGTTCTTCTAAGAATTTCTAAGAATGAGTTTGTGAAATTTGACGTGTCACTGGACATATATGTATAAATGCTGTAATTGTGTTATTAGTTAATAAGGGCTTAATTAGTGACAAAGACACAAGCATGGGTGTGTTTCTCAGATTATTTCAGGGTGAGAGAGAAAGTTCCATTCCAAGAGCATTTTATTTGCAAACTATCTAAAGTGAACAAAACATGCTGTGAAGGTAAAGGCATTTCCAGAATTCAAAATATTAAAATAACTGTGAATGATCATTGCCAAACTAGCATATTATTTATAATCTGCTAGTTAACGTTTTTAAAAGCTAGACAAGTTTAAATTCAAATTGTGACCATTTAAGACCCAGTCTCCTCATGTCTAAAATACAACATATAAGTTCATGGGGGAAAACATTATGGTAAATATAAGCCCAACACTAGAAAACTATCTTCTACATTTACATTTTTAACTATATTTTATTAATTATTCTGTTACAGTTGTCCCAATTTTTTCCCTTTGCCCCCTCCACCCAGTCACCCCTTCCCTCCAATAATACCCCCACCTTAGTTCATGTCCATGGGTCATGCATGTAAGTTCTTTGACTTCTCCATTTCCTTTGCTATTCTTAACATCTCCCCTGTTTATTTTATACCTACCAGCTATGCTTCTTGATCCTTGCACCTTTTCCTCCTTTCTTCCCCTTCCCCCTCCCAGTTGATAACCCTATAAATGATCCCCATGCCTATGATTCTGTTCCTGTTCAGTTCTTTGCTTAGTTTGTTTTTGTTTTTATTTGACCTTCTTCTTTTTCTTAAATAAGTCTCTTTAGCATTTCATATAATAATGGCTTGGTAATGATGAACTCCTTTAGCTTTACCTTGTCTGGGAAGCACTTTATCTGCCCTTCCATTCTGAATGATAGCTTTGTTGGATAGAGTAATCTAGGTTGTAGGTCCTTGCTTTTCATCACTTTGAATACTTGTTGCCAGTCCCTCTTGCCTGCAAAGTTTCTTTTGAGAAATCAGCTGACTGTCTTATGGGAACTCCTTTGTAGGTACTCTCTGCTTTTCTCTTGCTGCTTTTAAGATTCTCTCTTTATCTTTAACCTTTGGCATTTTAATTGTGATGTGTCTTGGTGTGGTCCTCTTTGCATCCATCTTCTTTGGGACTCTCTGTGCTTCCTGGACTTGTCTATTTGCTTCACCAAATTAAGAAAGTTTTCTTTCATTATTTTTTCAAATAATTTTTCAATTTCTTGCTCTTCCTCTTCTCCTTCTGCCTCTCCTATGATTCAGATGTTGGTACACTTAAAGTTGCCCCAGAGGTTCCTCTCCTCGTTTTTTTTTTTTTTTTTTTCAATTCTTGTTTCTTCTTTCTGTTCTGAGTGAATGTTTATTTCTTCCTTTTATTCCAAATGGTTGATTTGAATCCTGCCTTCCTTCCCATTACTGTTGCTTCCAGGTATATTTTTCTTTATTTCACTTTGTATAACCTTCACTTCTTCCTTTATTTCGTGGCCATAATTAATCATTTCTTTGAACATCCTGATCACCAGTATTTTGAATTGTGCATCTGCTGGTTGGCTATCTCCATTTTGTTTCATTCTTTTTCTTGGGTTTTGTTCTGTTCTTTCATATGGGCCGTATTTCTTTGCCTCCTCAATTTGGAAGCCTCCCTGTATTTGTTTCTGTGTTTTGCATAGAGCTGCTTTGACTCTGTCTTGGTAGTATAGCCTAATGTAGTAGGTATCTGTAAGGTCCAGGGACACAGTCTCCCCTATCACCTAAACTGGGTCCTTGTGGTGCACACTCCATGTGGCCTGAGTATACCCTCCTCTTGTAGTTGAGCTTTAGTTGCTGTTGGTAGATCAATGGGAGGGATTTACATAGGAAAGTCAGCTGCAAGGACTGGCTGTGATCACTGACCACCAATCTCTGCCGTCCATGAAGGATCACTGTGCAGGTTGTGCTTTGACATGGTCTATAGCTGTCCACTGCATATGTTGGCCCTGGGGTTTCCAAGGTGGTTCAGGCCAACGTGAGCCCCAACCTGTGTTTCGCCTGAGGCACCCTGCCTGAGCTACAAAGCGATCTGAGATGGCTGCTACTTATACTGAGCTTGGAGATTCCTAGGCAAAGTCAAGCTGTGAATCTAAGCTGGCTGCTCTAGTGCTGGGCCTGGAGCTCACTGAGGCCAGCTGTTACTTGTTTGAGAGGGTTTAGGAAGTTGGGGAGCATGAGCCAAGACCAGCTATTCATATAGAAAAGCAACTTGGGTGGGCTCCTAAGTTGGGTGGAGTGGAGTCTCTGGGGATTTCCAAGATGGATCAAACAGTGTTAGCCAGCTTGATGGGGTCTCAGATATAGTACCAGCTTGCCTGCTCTGTGGGGGAAGGGTTTAGGAAAGAGACAATGGCCTCTGCTCACCTTGATGCCAGACGCTTCAGTTTCTTCCTGTGTGCCACTGGTAGCAAACTGCTACCCGAGTGCTACAGCTCAGAGGGAGTGAGTCTGAGTAGGTAAGTCCTTGTGTGGGTTTTTAAAGAGGAACTGCTTGAGTCTCCAGAAGTTTCTTCCACTGACTCAGTCCCTTCTGGTTTTTGCAACAGAAGTTGTGGAGACTTATCTTCCTGACACTGGAACCCTGGGCTGGTGGACCTGGTGTGAGGCTGGGACTCCTTGCTCCTGAAATATCCCTCCTGAGTTTTTATCCATCACATGTGGGTAAGAGACCAGCCCATTCAGCATCTATAACCCTCCTACCCATTTCAGTGAACGTTGTTTCTTTAATTCTGTAGTTGTCAGACTTTCACTCATCTTGATTTCTGACAGTTCTGGCTGGTGGTGGTGGTTCTATATTTTAGTTGTAATTTTGATGTGGTTGTGCAAAGAGGTGAGCTAGGTCTGCCTATGCCACCTCTTGTCCAGATTCTAGTGAGTTTTTAATGAGGAAATAATTTGAGGGAAAAAAACATGCATACTGTTTTCACCTGGTGGATCATGAAGCATAAAACAATGGTTCAATGGGTTAGTGTAATATTTTAAGAATAATGAACCAAGGTAAAGAGAACTATTCTAAGAATATTTTTTCTATTGTGAGTCATGCTTAGAATTTACTCAACCATTTCTGAATGTTAATTTTGTATCCTGCTATTTCGCCAGATTCATTTTATTGGCTATAGTAGTTTTTCTGGTGGAATATTTGGGGTTTTTTATGTACACTATCATGTCATCTATGAATAATGACAATTTTGCTACCTCTTTTTCAACTTGGATGCCTTTTATTTCTTCTTCTTGTCTGATTATTGTGGCTAGTACTTCCAGTACTATGTTAAATAGGAGTGGTGAAAGCAGGCATCCCTATCTTGTTTCTGATCTTAAGTGAAACTGTTTTCAGTTTTTGCCTATTGAGCATGATGTTGGCTATGGGTTCGTAATAGATGGCCTTTATTATGTTGAGGTATAATCCCTCTATTCCCACTTTGCTGAGAGTTTTTATCATAAATGGGTCCTGGATTTTATTAGATTCTTTCCCTGCATCTATTGATAGGATCATATAATTTTTATCTTTCTTTTTTATGTGGTGTATCATGTTTATTTCTTAGAAAATATTGTACCAACTTTATTGTACCCCACTTGATTATGGAGTATGACTTTTTTAATATATTGCTGGATCCAGTTTACTAATATTTTGTTGAGGATTTTAGCATTTATGTTCATCAGGAGTATTGGCCTATAATTTTCTTTCTCTGTAATGGCTTTATTTGGTTTTGGAATTAGGATAATGCTGGCCTTGTAAAAATGGCTTGGAAGTTTTCCCTCTCGAATTTTTTGGAATAGTTTGAGAAGGATAGGTGTTAGTTCTGCTTTGAAAGTTTGGTGAAATTTGCCTGCAAAGCCATTCATTCCAGGACTTGTTTGCAGGGAGTTTTTTGATTACCACTTCAGTTTCATTAGTTATAATTGATCTATTCTGGTTTTTTGCTTTTTCCTCATTAAGCTTTGGAAGATTGTATGCTTCTAGGAATTTATCAATTTCTCCCAGGTTATCCAATTTGTTGGCATATAGTTATTCATAATATCTTCTGACAATCCTTTGTATTTCTTGGTGTCAGTTGTTACTTCTCCTCTTTTATTTCTGATTTAATTTATTTGGGTCCTCTCTCTTTTTTTCTTGATGAATCTGGTTAGAGGTCTGTCAAATCTTGTTTACCCTTTTAAAGAACCAACTCTTGAGCAATTGGGGTAAATATGACGGCCAAGTAGGTGTAAGCTGAGTCCACTCGCTCTGCCCCCAACCTGGAGACTTGGCTGATCTTCCAAAAAATAAACTGAACATTCAACAGAATCTTAGCTGATACGAAGTTTGGAAGCCAAGGAGTACACACACCGAGCAGCACACCCATAGCTGCAGTGGCAAATACCAAGTGGGACAGTCAGAGAGAGAGAGAGAGAGAGAGACAGAGAGAGAGAGAGAGAGAGAGAGAGATTCTATCTGCACCTGAGAGACAGGCAGAGGAGGTGGGTCAAGGCCAGCCATGACTGTGGGAGATTCTTGGCTTTTTGGAGAGATGGTGTGTACAGAAAGCCAGACAGTGACTCAGTGCTGCAGTGGGAGTGCCCAGAGAAAGTTTTTAAAAGGAGAGCTGATGCATGCTGGGCAGGGACCCCACGTGCAGCTGCCCTGCCAACAAGGAGAGAGGATCGAGGGCTTCATTTGCTCCCACTGAGTGCAGCTGAGCAGAGAGATCAGAAAGGTGCACAGCGAGGGGGTTTCTCAGCTCCAGTCTGGTGCAGCTGGCAGGGCAGAGGCTGCACAGAGTGGAGAGTTTGGGACTCCGTTGGGAGGGCAGGCAGTGGACTGGGAACTGGAAGGGCGGGAGTTGAGCACCTGAGATTATTTACAGCCAGACAGAGCCCCCTTCCCTAGTAGAGATCAAACCTCCAGGAAGGGAAAGTCATACCCAGCCCCCACCTCCAGCAGGATCGAAAGCACCACCAAAGGGGAAGATCCTCAAAACAGGTAGATCAGGCTCAAGAATTCCCTGCATGGTGCATATCCGCAAGAGGAAGACAGAGAGAGGAACACCCAAAGGGCCAATTTTGAACTTCTCTCAGTGAGACAAAATACACTGGTTCCTAAGGCCCAATTTCACTGAGGCCAGCAAAGGAGGGAGATCAGAAATTGGGGCAGCAAAGGGTTATCAGGGCCCCGCCCAGCCTTGCCTCACACGCAAAGCTGCCATCAACACCAAGCCGGAGAGAACTGACCCTTCTACACAGATCAGCTCCTTTGAAATGGACAGCTAATTCAGAAGAAACTATACATTATTGGATATAAGCTGGGACAGACCAAGACGGGTAATCCACACCCACAATTTCCCAGAAGACTGAACAGTGTCTCCCAGGGGAGACTCAGAGGTCCCACCCTTCCTGTCGCATCAGAAGCTCCCTCTAGAGGCTGGTGAAGGTGGTACAGGTGGTGCTGCCAAAAATTGGACAACCCACCCTGGGATCTTGAGCTGAAAAAAGCCAGAAGCAGATACAGAAAGAGAAGTCAAAAGGCAAACAGCAAACTGCTGAGATGAATTTCACCTCATTCTCCTTCAGAATTTGTGTTTTTTTTCTTCCTTTCACATAGCTTTTTAGTATTTCTTCTTTTGCTTCAGTTGTATTCCAACTAATTCACTATTCTTTGTCTTTTAATTTTAATCTTTTTATTTATATTTTATATGCCACATTGTAGCCTTCCCTTGTCTTACTCCATCTTGCCTTCTTCCTGTCCTTACTTATTTGCGTTGTAAGTTTTATTTTCCTCCACGCTATGCCTTGTTCCTATTCCTTACTATTTCTCCTCCCTCTATCTTCTCAAAAGCATTCTTCTTTCCTTTAGCCAGCTCACATTCATTTTCCCCTTCTTATAAAATTCTTATTTCCTTCCCACCTTTATAAATCGTGGCTCATTTGGTGTGGATATTACAGTCATTGCTGTTCTTCTTCAACTGTATTCCTATTTGTTCATTATTTTTTAAATTTCAAATCTCATAGGTTACTCTCCCCATCTTATTTCGTTTTGCCTTCCTCCTGAACTTGCTTATTGGAGTTTGGATTTTTATTTGTTTTCCCTTTCTGAGCCTAGGTTCTATTCCTTACTTTCATTATTTCTCCTCCCCCCATCTTCTCAAAATCATTTTTCTTTACTGTAGACATCTCATATTCTCTTTTGTATAATATTCTTATTCTCTTTCCACCTTTATTAATCTTTGCTCACCTGTCATTGTTATTAGCCCTGCTGTGGTTTTTCTGCAATTTTGTTCCTTTGGCTCACTACATTTTAAATTTTATTTCAAAGCTCAGATTATACTCTTCCCTTTTCTTACTCCATTTGGCCATTGCCCTTCCCTGTTTTAGTTACATTTTTACTATTTTTCTCCCTTTCTTTGCCTTGTTTCTATTCCCTACTCTTATTATTTCTCCTCCCTCTTCCTGCTCAAAATCATTTTTCTCTCCTCTAGTCATCTCATAGTCCCTTTTTCCTATCTTATAATATTCTTAATCTCTCTCCACCTTTATTAATCTAGCTCAATACTATTGATATTACTGATGTGGGAGGGGGTACTTTTGGAGGTGTGGGTTTGTTTTCTGGGTATATTGCTTTGTCAATCAGCACCTGTACAACAGCATACAGGATGTGGCAGGGGTTGACTCCCAGTTAGCCAGCCAGAGGGGAGAATCCAACAATGAATGAGCCTCAATAATCAAAGCCCAAGTACAAAAGGAGAGCCCACATAAACTGAATAAAGGGCAATCCTAGAGCAGCCAGATCACAAGGCCAAAGAGACTGCACCACTGAATCCCACAGACTTCTTCCATAGAAGTCCACCCCTACAAAGACAGGCAGGCAAAGCTGAGCCAACTGAGATGCAGGAGCAAACAAAAGAGTCACCTAAAATGTGGAGACAAAAAAAGAAAATGTGGAGACAAAGAAGTAACCCCCCAATTGAAAGAAAAGGAGGACTCCCCAGAAAAAAGAGCTAAATGAAATTGAGGCAAGCAAGCTATCAGACATAGAATTCAAAATAATGGTTATAAAGATGCTCAAGGAACTCAGTGAGAACCACAAGGAACTTTATGGCAGCTACAAGGAACTTAGTGGGAACTACAGCAGAATGATAAAGGACATAGAAACTATGAGTAAGAACCAGGAAGAAGTGAAGAATACACGAGGAGGAATTAAAAGCAGGCTAGATGACGCAGAGGACCAAATCAGCGAGCTGGAAGACAAGGTAGAAAGAAATACCTAGTCAGAGCAACAAAACAGAAAGACTCAAGAAATATGAAGATAATTTAAGGACTGTCCTGAAGATAACTTCAGGACAACATGAAATGTAACAAAATTTGCTTCATAGGAATATCAGAAAGAGAAGAAAAGGAACAAGAGATAGAAAACCTTTTTGAAAAAATAATGACAGAAAACTTTCCTAACCTGATGAGGGAAAAAGTCATGCAAGTCCAGAGATAGGAAAACTTGGAACAGACTGATAGCTGGAAGAAAGGAAGAGGGAGGGAGGAGTGGGGAAAGGAAGGGGAAGAGATTAGTCAAAGGACGTGTATGAATGATTCATGGAAATTGACAACAGAGAGGAGATTGACTGTGGTCAAGGGGGTGGCTGGGTGGAAGGGGGCAAAAGGGAAAAATGGGACAACTGTAGTAGAATAAACAATAAAAAATAAAGTAGAAAATAAATAAATATAGAATATCTTCATTTATGTTAAATAATTCTTACATTCCAGTAATCAAATATATTTAGACATAGTGGGTTATCACTGGAATAGACTACTAAACACATGAATATTTTATTTAAGTGCTTGTATCTGTAAGACTCTTACATAGTTTAAATAGTGGCACTTTTTTTCTTAAAGATTTTATGGTGATGATTTGTAAAATCTGGCTGCAACAACATTATTGAAGACAGAATTTTGAAAAGTTAGAATTTTAATAGTTCTTTTCTGATTTTCTATTCTTATCAAATCCATCTTTCTAGCAAAATATCGGTGTTTTCTAGTTATATGTAGGGCGAAAAGTTGTCTATCAATTTCTTTTCTACCAATATGGTTTTTGTATTTCTAAATTGTTTTTGTCTGTTTTTAAGCACTGTTGCTTGGTAACTGATGATTCACTAAAGTTATATATTATTCTGAATTGTACAATCTAACAGTACAAAATGACCTCCTGTTCTCCTTTTAATTATTTTTGCCTTGTTCTTTCAGAACAAGAGAGCCACTATCAGTATTATTAACATAAGGGATTTCCAGGAATTAGGGCCTAATGGAGTGGGAAAAGCTAAGGGAGTGAAGGTCTGTAAAGGGAAGTGGAGGATCAGAGAAACAATTGCTCGCTAGCTCACCTGAAGTATAGGAGCTGGTAGACAAATGGGAGCTTGCTGATTTAGCCTCTGACTTGGGACCACAAAGGGAAAACCTATGGAAAGGTCTAGGTAAACTGCTTCAATAAAAATGTTGTCCCTAATTAACTGCTACCTGTGAAAGTCCACAACCAAGTACCTGGTGCTGGCCCACGGATACGGTTGGTCAACAGGACCAGCAGTCATGAGGATGAGTTAGATTCAGAGCAAGAGAGAGTAAAGACAAACAAGAGTTGACAAGTTGTCTTTGCATTTCTCTATCATTATACCAGACCATGGTAACCTTCTAAGATCAGTGATTTCTATTTCTAAGATTAATGATTTCCACCTTCCAAATTTTGTACATTTCTTCTTTGCTCAACTCTAACCAAAATCACACAGAGAAGGCGATTCTATAAAATGTAGTTCACAGCCTTCACCAAGTTTATATAACTTAAGCCAACACATTATATTATATTTTGTCTAATATTAATTTGTAATGGCTATTTTTATTTTGATGTATTTTCCCAATATGTCTTAGAGCATACTTTGATACTTGTTTAATAGTTTTTCTGATTTTAAAATAATAAGTTCTCTAATCACTAATAGAATAAAAGAATGTGTAATATCGGCAGCCGTCCGTCTCGAGAGACGATGGTGTAGCTTCTTAAGAGTCTATCTGCACCGCCGAGAATGGCTGTGCAGTCCGACTCGGGAGTGACACGGTATCTGTCTCCTCCCGTGTTGAATCGACATCTTGCGATGACGCTGGAGTGTCCTCTCCAGTGAAGCTGAAGCTACAGAGCCTGGGCAGGGTGATATGGAGGGTCTGCTCTTGCCCATGCAGCAGACCCCCCCTCTCTTTGCAGCTGAAGGGTCCAAGGGAAAGACGGAGTCAATACAGCTTAGCTTCAGGTGCACCGCAGGAGTTGCCGGTGTTGACTACAACGTCAAACCGCCTTAGGGACTCCGGCTCCGGATTTTCTGTCAGGGTTTACTCCCTTAGCCTTTCCCCTGAAGAGGTATGCCGCAAGGCAGCGGAGGTTTTTTGGAGTCAGAGTTTTCCTTCTTTGATGTGCCCTGACTGGAAGATCGAACCAGCGACACTTAGCTCGCAGGCCAACGCTCAATCCACTGAGCCAAACCAGCCAGGGTAAAAAGAATGTGTAACCATCATGTAAATATAGAAGAAATAAAATGTTGCAAATATTCAATTAATTCATAAGTTACGAAAAGAGGAAAAGGAAAATAACAAGCAAATAATAAGATGGCAGATATAAATAAAACTATATCAGTAATTACATTAAATATAAGTGGTCTAAATATTTCATGAAAAAGATTAAGACTGTCAGTCAAAGCTTTTAAAATCCAATGATGTGAGACTTCCAGTCAAGATGGAGGTGTAGGCAAACAAGGCTTGCCTCCTCACACAATCACATCAAAATTAAACTAAACTAGAGAACAACCATCACTCAGAACGCTCAGAAATTGAGTTGAATGGAAATCTGGCAACTACAAAATTAAAGAAACCACATCCATCCAAATTGGTAGAAAAGGCAAAGACTTAGAGATGTGGGATGGGCTGGTTCTACACCCACGTGTAGTGGATAAAAATTTAGGAGGGATATCTTGGGAATGAGGAGTACCAGCCCCACACCAGGCCCCCCAACCCAGGGTTCCATTGCCAGGAAGATAAGTCCACATAACCTATGGCTGCAAAACCAGTGGGGATTGAATTGGTGGAAGAAACTTCTGGAGTCTCAAGCAGTTCCTCTTAAAGAACTCAACATGGACTTACTAAAACTCACCCCCTCTGAGATCCAGGACTGGGGTAGCAGCTTGAAAGAGACCAGTGGCACACGGGGAGGAACTGAAGTATCTGGCATCAAGACAAGAGCTGAGGGACAGCTTTTTCCCAGTCAGAACTGCAGGCAGTGGCCATTGTTCCTTTTCTGAACCCCACCTCCCGACAGAGTGCCGTATATGAGATTCCATCAACCTATCTAACACTGCCCTGCCATAGAGATACCCTGAGACTCCTCCTCACCCAACTTATGAGCCCACCAAAGCTGTCAAGAGTGGTTTTTCCATATAAATGGCTGGTCTTGGCTCATGCTTCACAACTTCTTAAATTCTCTCAAACAAGCAACAGCTATCCTCAGTGAGCCCCCAGCCTCCTTACCTCTTGCTAAGTGGCCCCAGACCCTGCACTAGCAACAGCCAGCCTAGGTTTACAGCTTAACTTCACTTGGGAACCTCCTAACCCAGCACAAGTAGCAGCCATTTCAGATTGCTTTGTAGCTCAGGCAGTGTGGCCTCTGGCAGAACACAGCTGGGGACTGATCTTGTCCTGCACTACCCAGGAAACCCCAGGGCTAGTGCACTTAGTGGACAGATACAGACCACATTGGAGCACCACCACCCATGGAGGACAGAGGTTGCTGGTCAGTGGTTACAGCCAGTCCTTGCAGCTGACTGTCCTGTGTAAATCCCTCCCATTGATCTACCAACAGCAACCAAGCCTCAACTACAAGAGGAAGGTGTACTCAGCCCACACGGAGGACACACCTTAAGTACACAGCTTGGGTGATAGGGGAGGCTGTGCCTCTGGACCCTATAGGACACTTACTACATTAGGCCGTACTACCAAGTCAGGGAGTCATAGCAGCTCTACCTAATACATAGAAACAAACACAGGAGGCTGCCAAATGAGAAGACAAAGAAACATGGCCCAAATGAAAGAAGAGATCAAAATGCCAGGAAAAGAACTAAACAAAATGGGGGTAAGCAATCTATCAGATGCAGAGTTCAAAACACTGGTATAAGGATGCTCAGGGAACTTAGTGAGGACCTCAACAGCATAAAAAATATCCAGTCAGAAATGAAGGGTACACTAATTGAAATAACCAACAATTTACAGGGAATCAACAGTAGAGTGGATGGAGCTGAGAAACAAATCAATGATGTGGGACACAAGGAAACAAAAAACAACCTATCAGAACAACAAGAAGAACGGAGAAGCAAAAAAATGAGTGCAGTATAAGCAGCTTCTGGGACAATTTCAAGAGATCCAATATTCACATCATAGGGGTGCCAGAAGGAGAAGAGCAAGAACAAGAAATTGGAAATCTATTTGAAAAAATAATGTAAGAAAACTTCCCTAATTTAGTGAAGGAAATAGACATGCAAGTCCAGGAAGCATAGGGCATCTCAAACAAGATGGATATAAAGAGACCCATTCAAAGACACATCATAATTAACATGCCAAATGTTAAAGATAAAGAGAGAATCTTAAAAGCAGCAAAAGAAAACCAGTTAGTTACCTACAAGGGAGTTTCTGTAAGACAGCTGATTTGTCAAAAGAAACTTTGCAGGCCAAAATGGATTGGCAAGAAATATTCAAAGTTATGAAAAGCAGAGACCTATAGCCAATATTGCTCTACCCAGCAAAGCTATCATTTAGAATTAAAGGGCAGATAAAGTGCTTCCCAGGCAAGGTAAAGCTAAAGAAGATCATCATCACCAAACCATTATTATATGAAATGTTAAAGGGACTTATTTAAGAAAAAGATAAAAATTCTGAACAATAAAATGACAATAAATACATATCTATCAGCAACTGAATCTAAAAAACAAACTAAGCAAACAGAAGAACAAAGACAGAATCATAAATACAGAGAATGTTTTGATGGTTGCCAGATGGGAGGTGGGTATGGGGGAATGGGTGAAGTGGTAAGGTGACTAAGAAGTACAAATAGGTAGTTACAGAATGTAAAGTACTATGGTATAAGAAATGGAGTAGCCAAAGTACTAATACACATGACCAATGGACACGAACAAAGGTGTGGGGATTGCCTGAGGGATTGGGTGGTGCTGGGTAGAGGTGGGAAAAAGTGGAAAATTGGGACACCTATAATAGCATAATCAATAAAATATAATTTAAAAATAAACACTATCCAATTATGTTCTGCTTAGAAGAAACAGCCTTTAGTTATCAGAACATAGAAAGGTTGAATGTAAAAGGTAGTAAAACCATACTTGTATGTTAGATAAGCTTTATCCGGGCATAAATTATAGTGCTATTGACTATGAATTCAATGTTAATTGATCAAAAATATATATTAAATATATGTATTTAATAAACAATTAACAAACAATAAAACAAAGTTATATTGGTGGGCTGATAAAGATATTGTAACCAGAAGCTCATAGAAACCTAATTGCATTTCCTTTAGGAACAATGGTTCAGTATTTGCCAATTTGGTGCTTGTGGCAGCTGTATAGAATATCACTAATGAGAATAACAAAACTGACTGTATATAATGTCAAGAAATATGATGTGTATCATGCCATAGATTGTGTCACAGCCATTCCACAGCATCCCCTGTTCTCTTGAATTCCCAGACTCAATCTTTGGAGCCCAAGGTGAAGAAATCCACACATTTACCCTTTTGTCTCATTTGTCCTGATTGTTGGCAGGCTTGGGTACATGTCGGCTCTCTAATTCTAATTTTTATTTTGTTTAATATTGTTTTTATAATCTACAAGTGTCCCAAAGCCCAGGTTAAGCCCAAGGACATCTTTTGGCCTGTGCAATGTTTTGATATTTTTGAATTAGTTGCTCACATTTAAAAACCCAAAGATTTCATATGAAATTTTGAGAGAATCAGGCATATCATTCTCTCTCACACCTCCTTGTGACCAGTCTTCCAGTTTTTTGCCTTATAAGTCTCTGAGCATCCACACAAATCAGTAGCTGACATCCATAAATGAGTGCAGATCTGTTCTTCTAGTCATTTTATCTGGACAACGTGGACAAGCAAATGAATTGCCTAACATTCTGCCCTTTGAGAAGATCTCCCTCAGGCCCAGTTTTCTTGGGACTTTCCTGGTTGGGTTGACATACTGCACTTGTTCCAGTTGGTTCCTTCCTGTTGTGCAGAACCAACTTTAAAGCAAACAGGGGGGCTTTTCCTCCCCAGTCAACTACACATAAAGAACTCCATAAGGAAACAGAGGCATTGCAGTAGGCACAGGTGTCAGAGCCTGAAACATGTGCTTATGCAACTTATTTGTGCCTCCTGTACCTGCTAGAGGCCAATTACATAGATATGCAATGTCCACCTGATGACGAAATGCTGCTGCCCTCACCCAAAATCACTTGATCAAATAGTACCTAGTTCTACAATGGAAAGTCTGGTCTCATGGACACTGACGCTGATTCTGTGGTCAGAAGTTCGGTATTTTTCAGGGCAAAGTAACAATCAAGACACTTCTATTCAAAATGGAGAATATTGCTCGGCAGAAGACAGATCTTGACTCCAAAATTCTGTGGCTTGGTGCTACAGTTCTATTGTTGGAGCTTGCCAGAAATGCCACTCTCTTAAAGCATCATTTGATCTGCTCTGTCATAAGTCTCAAGTGACAGTGCAATTTGCATTGCAACCTGGACTTGCTACAGAATCTTCTCTTGCTCAGAAACCCCATTAAAAAGTGGTAACCTTTCAGGTTATTCAGTAAATGTAATAAATATTGCCTCCAAAATCCAGAAGCCCCCTAAGTGTGGAACATTTTTTAAATTGTGGGTGGAACAACACATAGCAACTTTTCTTTATCCTGGAAAAGAATATTCTGACATGCTCCAGACTACTAGATGCTCAGGAAGCTTATTCAGGGTGTGGTCCTATGAATTGTGCTGGCATTTATCTCTTGTCCTCTGACTGTCATGGATTTTTGTAAGGCATCTATTATGGGCTGAGTTGGTTTGCCTTCCCACCCCAATTTCTAGACTGATGCTCTAACCCCAACTATTACTGTATTTGGAGAGAGGGCCTTTGAAGAGGTCATTAAGGATAGATAAGATCAGAATGTGGGGCCCTAATCCTATAGGACTGGTGTTCTTATAAGAAGCAGAGGAGGTATTGGAGCTCTCCCCATGCAGTGCACAAAGAAAAGGCCATATGAGGACACAGAGAGAAGGCAGCCAACTGCAAACCAGGAAGAGAAGTCTTGCCAGAAACCAATCCCGCTGGCACTTTAAACTTGGACATCTAGCCTCCAAAACCGTGAGAAAATAAATTTCTGTTGTTTAATCCACCTACTGTGGTATTTTGTTATGTCAGCCCAAACTAAGACAGCATTTAAGGTACTTGTTACCTTTTTATCATCAGATTAAATCTGAATAATTCCAAGAATTAGAGGGTCAGTGTAATATTTTGTAGGGTATCAAAATAATCAAGCTCTCCACAGACTGGATTATGGCAGAGAAAAAAGATACACATAACTCTGAGGCAAGATTATAAAGGCATACTGTTGGCCCTGCCAAGTGAGAGCAAGTTAGGAAAAAAAACAGAGGGAGGGAGGGAGAAATACACACATACACACACACACACACACACATATATATATATACACATATGTATATATGTATATATATATATACATATGTATATATGTATATATATATGTTGTTAGAATAATAGTTATGTATCAAATGATCAAATACCAGATGTGCTGATATTGTCCAGTAAAGATACCACATCTGGAAAAACAGCTGCTACTGGATTCACCATGTAATTAAATTTATGGTGTCCATAGTTCCATTACTTTCCAAGAAGGCCCAAGAAGTAAGTTAAATAGTAATGTAATGCTCTTTTAGGTTACACAAAAAGAATAACCTGGGCAAAACTTACTACAGAAATACTATTAAGTCACCACTGCTGAATCTTTCAAGTCTTTGATGATCATAGTAATCTCTGCAATCCACTCAGAGCCATGGTATTTTGCTTGTTTGTTTGTTTATTCTCTTAGAATAAAGGAAAAGTTCAAGGGACTTTCACTTGTTACTTCCTGCTATCCAAGCATGAGAGACACAATGTGCAGAGTCTTCTAGTGTGTACTCCAATCACTACTGTCAGACACTGGAAAAATAACAACAAACTGGGTCTATGAGCCAACTGGACCCACTGTGGGATTTGGACTACACCCCATTTAATATTTGACCAGCATAAGTCTTCACTTTGATGAAACACAGTGGCATTATTATTTCCAAAAATTAGCATCAATTCCAAGTCAGTGTCTATTGACCCACAAAAGTCTGAGAGTTGCTGTTTCTCCACTGCACTTCCATCCTACTAAATGGGTACTGGTCCTTTTGGGGAAAGCTTGGAGGGTGATTTACAGAATATACTTGTGGCAAAGTCTCAGAGTCTCCAGTCATGCAATTATTTGTTAAATGATGGTTCTCTCTTGAACTACATAAACACAGGGGTTATGTCACTTGGCTCATCCTCATATTCCCAGAACTAAGCATAGTGCCTGACACAGAGGCAGCACATGAGTACCTTCCAAATGAATGAACCAGGAAAGAGTTGTGGGAAAGGAACACACTCAGCTCTCGGTCCAGCTCACACAAAGGTTTGGAACCAAAGATCCTCAAGACCAGTCATGAAGAGTGCCCAGTACCCAAGGGTGCGTCTGTGTTCCTGGGTCTCCCCATTGGTGACAACTTGATGGGACCAGATCTTAGGTATCCAGATTACTGAATCTTGGCCATCTCTCAACCTCTTTTGGTGAAGACAGTCTCTTTTCCCCTACTTACCTCACTGGCCTTCATGTCTGAGTTTTCCCAAGTCTCAGCTCTAAGGGTGAATCTTGGATAAACAAAAAGGATTAAAGAATCACCAGCCCACTCTCTGAGACTGAATATCAAGTCACCTTTGACATCCATTTGACTCAGAATTCATGCCCCATACAAGTTCTTGGACATCTGGTGCCTTAGAGTTTGAGGCCTCGGCTTTAGGTGGTAATTTGCTGGATAGGATCCCACTTGCCTCCTTCTGCCCCACTCATCTGCCCCCCTGCCCACCTCTTGCCAGAGGCCCTTTTGACAGAATATCTTGATACCTGCTTAGATATTCAATTTGATACCATGCTTTGCAACATATTTTCCAATTCTTTTACTTTGTAATAAGTTTAGATAATCACAGAAAAGTTACAAAATAGTAGAAATTTCTCATATATTCTTCCTGCAATTATCAAACTAGGAAACTAATGAAGGTAGAGCTCACTTCATTAACCATTGATCTTGTTGAAATTTAGGTGTTTTTTTCCCCCTATGAATGTCCTTTTACTCTCCCAGTACACAATCCAGGATTCCACCTCATTTAATTGTGATGTCTCTTTAGCCTTCTTCTTCAGTCTGTGACAGTTCTTCAGTCTTTACTTCTCTTCATGATCCTGACATATTTGAAGAATCGTCGTCGGCAGCCGTCCGTCTCGAGAGACGATGGTGTAGCTTCTTAAGAGTCTATCTGCGGAGATCCAAGATGGCGGAGGAGTAAATGGAAGCTACACTAACCTCCTCCCAGGACCAGTCTGGGTTCACAACTTAATTTTGGAGAAATCATCTGGAACAACCAACGAACACTAGCTGGAAAGAAGTCTTATAACCACGGAGAGACAGAAAGGGCCGCTACATCACAACGTGACCGGTAGGGAGTGCGGAGACGCGGAAGGGCTGGCTGGGCTCACATGGGTGGCAGCTGAAGGGACTGAGAAACAGCTCAGCAGCCGGGGATTCCCCCTGAGAAGGGCAGGGTCTAAACCCCCAGCTGGGCTTCCCAGCCTACAGCAACAGAGTGGAAAGTAAAACAGTATCAGCTGTGAAAAGCGAAAAGCCACAGGGTTTCTTGCTAGCCGGAGAGAAACAGCAGGAGAAAAAGAGCTCTTAAGTGGATCACATACGAAAATATTTTGGCCACCACTTACCCTGGGCTCAAGCAGAGGGAGGGCAGAGGGGACTGGAGACACTTGGGGAGAGTTTGGCACGGTGGCTTTGGGGGAAGAACTGGAGGAGCGGCCGACTGGGTCCCGGTGCTGACTCATCCCCAGTGCTGCGGGTAGACCATTCCCCTCCAAGTGGCGTCAGCCTGAGGGGAAGCAAAAGCCCTGCCGACGGGAATTAAGCTGCCACACCCACAGTCCTTAAGCCTGACAGCTAATCACAGATTGAGCAGATTAACAATCAAAGAAGACAGACAACAGCAGTAGATCCCTGGAAGTCTCCAACAGGCTGCCTAGGGCCAGACTGGTACATGATCTGACGCCACCAGAGGCAGATCCAGGAAGTGCAGATCATTCTAGGAAGCACCAACAAACAATAGGAGTCAAAAAAATGGGGAGACAGAGAAACAACCTCCCATCAAAAGGAAAGGTAGAATCCCCAGAAAGAGTGCTAAATGAAATAGAGGGGAGCGAACTATCAGATATGGAATTCAAAACATGGATTATGGAGAAGCTGAATGAGCTCAGCGGAAACTTCAAAGAACTCCAGAAAAACTACAAGGAACTCACAGAAAATTACGTGAGCATGAAAAAGGACATAGAAGCTATCAATAAGAGCCAGGAGGAAATGAAGAATACGATCTCTGAATTGAAGAACACAGTAGAAGGAATTAAAAGCAGGCTAGAGGAAGCAGAAGATCGGATCAGCGAGCTGGAGGACAACCTACACAAAAACTCCCAGACAATGCAACAAAATGAAAAAAGACTGAACAAGACTGAAGAGGTTCTAAGACAGCTGCAGGACAACATGAAACGTAATAATATCCGTATCATAGGAATTCCAGAAGGAGAAGAAGAAGAGCAAGGGATAGAAAACCTCTTTGAAAAACTAATGACAGAAAACTTCCCTAACATGACGAGAGAAAGAGTCACGCAAGTCCAGGAAGCACAGAGGGTCCCAATGAAGATGAACCCCAACAGGCCCACCTCAAGACACATCATAATTAAAATGGCAACATTCAAAGACAAAGAGAGGATCCTAAAAGCAGCAAGAGAAAAACAACTAATAACATACAAGGGTACTCCAATAAGGCTATCATCAGATTTCTCAGCAGAAACACTACAAGCCAGAAGGGAATGGCAAAAAATATTCCAAGCAATGAAAAACAAAGGTCTACAACCTAGAATACTATACCCAGCAAAACTCTCATTCAAAATGGAGGGTGAAATAAGGAGCTTCCAAGACAAAAGAAGGCTAAAAGAATACATCTCCACCAAACCAGCAATGCAAGAGATGCTAAAGGGTCTGCTCTAAGAAGATAAAGAAACAGAGAGAGACAGAGAAGAACACAAGTACAAAGGGGAAAAATGACAGTGAATAAGTACTTATCGGTAATAACCTTAAATGTAAATGCATTAAATGCTCCAATTAAAAGACATAGGGTAGCTGAATGGATTAGAAAGAATGACCCACATATATGCTGTCTACAAGAGACCCACCTTAGAACAAAAGATCTACACAGACTGAAAGTAAAGGGATGGAAAAAAGTATTTCAAGCAAATGGGCATGGGAATGACTGGGAATGACTTTCAAAGGTAATAAAAGCCCGCGAAATAAAAGGCCTGCTGCCATGGTTGGTTGTGCGGTCCACAGCAATCTCTCCAGGGAAAGAATGAAGGTTGTTTTCCTGAAAGATGGCTAGAAGGGACCTTAAGGCACAATGGAAAACCAGAAAGACTTGGAAAGGACAGGTGTGTACAGGCAAGGATGAATGCCAGGTATGTGGCCCAGCTTCTGTGCCCTGAAGAGCAGACTGAGGGCCACCCTAAATGTTCCTTGGGTAAGTTCCAGCAAAACAGAACTAAAGATCATAAGTGATCATTTGCTGCTCTGGTTATGTTTATGCAAACGAACAGGATAAATTAAAAATGGACTTAATGTAGCCCCTTTAAAGACAAGGAGAGTAATCTTAGGGAGAAAAATCATTATTCAAGGAAAATCACAATGACCAGTGGCAGACTGTAAAGTAGGGCAGCTAACCGTCTTAAAAGTTTCTTCTCACTTAAAAAATGGTTTCACTTGAAAATTAAACCATATCTGTGATATCACCAAAGAGATTCAAGTTGCAGGCAAGTAGAATGTCAAGTGCCTTGCAACTGGATGTCTTCCCAATAAGACAGTCTTACAGATTTAGAGACTTGTTTGTTGGCTATGTTACATAAATTAACATGTGTTTTCTGTTTTCAAAGGGCATAAGCCTATGACCGCATTACCTCAGTGATTGTCTGTACGCAAAAGGCTCACTTAATCCTCTCTGCAGCGCTGCCTCCTGAGACTCAACGGTTTGGCTGAACTAAATGGCTGGGTTGATGAAGAATAGGGTGGTCTGTGGGCTTCACTTTAAAACTGAATTCTCTTTTCTATCCTAATGGCTTGGACAGAAAGGGCCCAGAGGTCTGAGAAGGGGGAAACATAAACTATTTCCCTCAGCCCAAACTAAATATAATGGGCAAAAGGGTTTTGGACAGGAGAGATGTGCCTAGCACACCTTCCTCCAAAGAAGCCCCCCCCCTTTTTTTTTTCTCCTAATGTGGAACATTGAAAAATTAATCCCTGCCTTTTGTCACCTAGTAGTTATGGATTGAATGATGCTTTTTAACCCTTTTTGCCAAATCTGTTCCCCCCAGAACACAACAAGGATGCCAACCTGCTAAACCAAGCACGCCGTTGTCCGGAGATAGCCAACTGACCTGGAGTCTGCACAATCCTTCCCCATGTGGGAAGGCCACCCTCCCCTCCACACCCCCACTATTATTAGGGATTTCTGGACCCAAGGGTAGGTAGGACGACGACCATGTCCAGCTTGAAGCAGCTAGAGGAGCTTGAGACCTTCGCCCATTGTCCTTTACAAGATTACAAAGGGTCTTAATATCTGAGAGGGAGGGATAGTTATTTTTTACGAACCATGCGTACGGACTTGGGGGGGGATGCTGGGGGAGGGAGATACTGGGTGGAGGGGAGTAAAGGGGAAAAAATTGGAACTACTGTAACAACATAATCAATAAAATATACTTTAAAAAAAAATAATACATGCTGTATGTATAAAATCAGTTAAAATAAAACTACAGTGTCAAAAAAAAAAAAAAAAAAAGAGTCTATCTGCACCGCCGAGAATGGCTGTGCAGTCCGACTCGGGAGTGACACGGTATCTGTCTCCTCCCGTGTTGAATCGACGTCTTGCGATGACGCTGGAGTGTCCTCTCCAGTGGAGCTGAAGCTACAGAGCCTGGGCAGGGTGATATGGAGGGTCTGCTGTTGCCCATGCAGCAGACCCCCCCTCACTTCGCAGCTGAAGGGTCCAAGGGAAGGACGGAGTCAATACAGCTTGGCTTCAGGTGCGCCGCAGGAGTTGCCGGTGTTGACTACAACGTCAAACCGCCTTAGGGACTCCGGCTCCGGATTTTCTGTTGGGGTTTACTCCCTTAGCCTTTCCCCTGAAGAGGTATGCCGCAAGGCAGCGGAGGTTTTTTGGAGTCAGAGTTTTCCTTCTCTGATGTGCCCTGACTGGAAGATCGAACCAGCGACACTTAGCTCGCAGGCCGACGCTCAATCCACTGAGCCAAACCAGCCAGGGGAAATTTGAAGAATACCAGTTAGGTATTTCAGAATGTCTCTCAATATGTATCATGTGAAGTATTTTAAAAGACAATATTACATCATATTACCTCTAGCTTAAAATTCCTATCTATTTCCATATCACTTACAGAATAATACCTTAAACTTTCCATCTGGACAAATGGACTCTTGATCATTTGATCTGTCATTTCATCCTCTTCATAGCCTTTAGAACCAGTTAATTCTGCAGTCATCCTGAACCCCCTCTAATAAATATGCTCCAGCATCTTCATCCTCACTACACTTAAAATCTGATTTTCCTTCCTCCATATCCATCATGTGAACTCCTAGCATTATTCAAGACACTATTATTCAGGCACCTCCGCTGCCTTGTGGCATACCTCTTCAGGGGAAAGGCTAAGGGAGTAAACCCCAACAGAAAATCCGGAGCCGGAGTCCCTAAGGCGGTTCGACGTTGTAGTCAACACCGGCAACTCCTGCGGCGCACCTGAAGCCAAGCTGTATTGATTCCGTCCTTCCCTTGGACCCTTCAGCTGCGAAGTGAGGGGGGGTCTGCTGCATGGGCAACAGCAGACCCTCCATATCACCCTGCCCAGGCTCTGTAGCTTCAGCTTCACTGGAGAGGACACTCCAGCGTCATCACAAGATGTTGATTCAACACGGGAGGAGACAGATACCGTGTCACTCCCGAGTTGGACTGCACAACCATTCTCGGCGGTGCAGATAGACTCTTAAGAAGCTACACCATCGTCTCTCGAGACGGACGGCTGCCGACAACGATTATTCAGGCAAGCAATGCTGGAAGCTACAAAGCCCCCACATCTTAGTGCCTAAACATCACAACAGTTCATTTCTGTCACTTAAGTTCTCATGTGGATATCCCTGGTTGGGTGGTTCTCCTGGGAAGTTCTCCTCCAAGTGGTGGAAACATCTCGGGGCACTGCCATCCTCAACAAATAGCCTCTAAGATCACCACAGAAGGGAGGAAAAAGAAGTGCATTTCGAAGTTTGTCATATGTGTGTGTGTGTGTGATATATGTTTGAGATAGATAGAGATATATATAAAACACAAGCCAATACATATTCACATAATTTCTTCCCATATTACATTGGTCTAAATTAATCATATGGTCATGCAACAGATTAGGGAAGTGTAGTTTCCTGGATCCCAGGAGGAAAATGAAGTTACAGCATTTCTCTGCCACTGGCCACCCTCTAGTCACAAAATTGCTTTATTTTTTTCTCCCCACATCATACCACTTGCTCACCTTCTTCCCAAGAGAGAGAACTCAGACATACATCCAGTTATAGTATGCAACTCAGAGCCCAGGATTTTTGCATAGTTCCGGCCTCTCCATGAAAACCACAGCAGTTCTTTTTGATCTTGTCTTCTATAATCTGAGAGACAAGATCTGCCGCCCCACTTTCGTGATCTCCAAAATACAGCAATGGATCAGGACAGGAGACCTGCATGAAACTTTCCAATTTGGAGAAAAGAAGAACGAAAATCTCACCGCCATCACTGGCCCATAGGTGTACTTCAGTCTTGCAGGACAGGTGTGCTGATAGTTCCCTACTCTGGACACTGGGGAAACTCTGATTAGACCCTGTATTTGCTATCTGGAACTCTGTGGATAAGGCTGCAGAGTTCACCCTTTGGGGGGCTCCTCGCTCATTATTATCCACGGCCACATAATAATAAACTTTACATAATGAGTTCTTCTTGGAACAGTACAGCTTTGGAAGCTCACATCCTGTTTAGGAAACATTTGAGAATGCTAAGATTGTTTTGAAGTCCCAAACAATCAAAGGATGTTTTGATCCAGACTCATGGTATTCTCAGTAGCACAATCATCTCAAAAACTTAGTGACTTCTGATCTATTTGCCTTCAGTCAGTTCCATGTACCAATAACCATACTCCAAAACCTTTCCTGGACATCATTCTGGAATTGCCTATATTTCCTTGCCTCCTCACCCCTATGATTCTCTCTCAACATAATGGTCGCCTCTTTGAGGACATTGCCTTGAGTGAGAAGTCTACATGCTTACTCACACCTTTACCTGAGACATTTTATTTCATTCATAAAGTTCATCATAACTTTGTCAGCTCAAATTATTTTTTCATTTACCATATTTAACTGTTTGGAGACTAGAAGTAGTTACCTATTACACCCCTACAATGCCCTGCAGTTTGGGCTCTCTATTACCTTCCATTTTCTGCTTACAAAACAGCCAATTACTTCTTAACTTCATCTCTTCCTTATTTTGCCTTTCCAAACAGAGCCAATTCCAATTAAGACAAATTTCTAACAATCCATTTTCCAATGACTCCCCCTACATGCACATAGTTACAGGGTCTGCCTTCCTAGTCTTCTCTGTAGGTGACCATTTTGCCAAATGGTTTGTCACAACATAACACAAATGTCCAGCCACCCAGCACCATGCTTTGTTTCTTACTCACCTCTTGCCAAACTGGTGAGAAAATGCTCCCCCCTTTTGTTTTGCCACAGCAGCAACTGATTGCAAGATACCAATTTCCATGGTATTAAATACATCATTCTAGTTATTGCAAATGATCCCCACATTTCAGTGGCTCAATAAAATATATGTTCATTTCTCATCCACCCAATGTTTAATGAGAATTTTCCAGTTAGCACAGCCCCTTCAGGCAGTGAGTCGGAGATCTTGGTGACTCCTTCCATCTTGGAATACTTCACTCTCCAACATGTGACTCTAAATTTGCCACAGAAGAGACAAAGGATTAGGTGTGCATGATATGTTAATGGGCTAGCCTGAAAGTGTCATATCAGTACATCATATCTGCCCACACTTCATCAGTCAGAATTAGTTTTATGACCCCTCTCAAGTATGGGGTGGGAGGGGGCTGGTTAAATCATTATGCTTGGTGCCCAGGAAGATAATAAAATGGTTTACAATAATTAGAATTGTTTCTGTCACAAAGACCAATATGAAATTTTACCTGATGTCTTTGCAGAATCAGGAATTTCCCCCTCCAGTTACATGTGTTTCGTACATAATTTTCATCACAGCATCCCCCACATTGCATTAAAAATTATTTTATTGACTTAAGAAGTGCCTCAAGATTAAGAACTGCCCTGCATTCATCTCTGCAGCACCTGAGCTTGACACTCTGCCTGGCAAAGGGCAGGTGCTAAATGAATCCTTGTCAAGAGAATGTTGTGGTAGGAGAGAGACCAAGCTCAGAGTGGATGCTGAATCTGTTCTCTCTGCAGAATAAGATGGGGCTTCCCTAATAGGGAAAGAAAAATTAAGGATTATTTTTAGATACATTTTTTCAAAAATGAAAGTAACGTTATGCTCTTTTTCATTTATTAAAGTGGGAAAATTGCGTTCCCTCATCCTTGGCACTAAGTTGGTCACTTTGCATTTTCCAATACATTATTCCTAATGTAATAAAATTCTCAGTAGCAGCCACTATTTATATTTCTTTGAATAATATCTTGTCCTGAAGTTAAATTCTTACATATAATAAAAGGAAAAAAACCATAAAATTTGGGCATCAAGTTGCCATTCAATACTGTGAGGGTGATGTGCAGGAAGTCTGTCACCTGAAGATTTAAGACTGTGCCCCAAAACTTCTCTATTCAAGGAGGTCAAGATAGAAAACCTTCCTACTCATGCAGAACCATGCCCAATTAATGAATGACAATATGTAGAAATGTTTGCTATTAAACTAAGAAACAAACGGGTCTTGATGAGGTTGCATGAAGGTATTCTGAAGAGCATTTGAGATGTCTCTTGGCTCCTGAGGGTGTCCCACATGCATGCAGAAGGAATGTTCTCAGTGTCCTGGTCTGTCTTAGAAAACAGAGGAAACTGGCCACCAGGAGAGATGTACCAGGAGCTGATGGGTGATGGTGGTGGTGGTGGTGGTGGTGGTGGTGGTGACAATTTTCCGACAGGTAGATGTGAAGTGTCTTGAAAAAGACCTTGTTATAACTTGCCCCAAAGTGCCACCTAGCTATCTGCAACCACATCCCACCTCGCCTCTCCCTCCCCAGGGCTCAGGTTGGAGAAGGGATTTAGCTATTACAATGGGTGGCACAAGTGTCCTAAGAAGTTGACTCTTTGTGCAGGTGACCTGCCTTTGAGGAATCTGTTTGACACAACAGCTCTGTGAAGCAACTCATGGAGCTCATTGCTTGTTGCCCTCCCCGCAAGACCACCTCTAGCAGGAGGGCAGTGGAGCACCACCCTGTGGACATCAGAGCATCAGAGCCTGGGGGCTTGAAAACCTCAGGGAGTGGGGCCCAGCCTCTCTTACCTTCCACAGGTTGTATCACAAGGCTGATTTAATCACAGAAAAGAACAGTTTGTCAAATGAATACAAAGACTTTACTTTCCACTCAGTTATTTTTCTTTAATTAATAGGCTTCACTTTTTAAAGTAGTTTTAGATGTACAGAAAAATTGAGTGGAAAGTACAAAGTTTGTATATAACTCCCTCTCCTTAGCTTTCTGCATTAATAATACCTTGCATTAGTGTGGAACATTTGCTACAATTGATGATACAATTAATAATATGATAAATAAAATTAAAGTACAATCTGAATAGCTTTAAAATTTAATAATTAAGGTAAGTTAAAATTTAAATAATAAATTAAAATAAATAATTTTAATGAACTAATATAACGTTATTATTAAATGAAGTCCATAGTTTACATAAGGGTCCACTCTTGGTGTTGTACATCCTGCAGGTTTGGACAAATGTATAATGACATGTATCTATGATTACAGCATCATACAGAGTAGTTTCACTGCCCTAAAAGTTGTCTGTTCTCCATCTATTCATTCCTCCCCACCCCACTCCCAGTTCCTGGCAACCACTAATCCTTTTATTGTCTTTATATTTTTGCCTCTTCTAAAATGTCAGTTAGCTGGAATCATACAGTATGTAGCTTTTTCAGCTTAGCTTCTTTCATTGAGTAATAAGCATTTAAGATTCTTTCTTGTCTTTTTTTGGCTTAATCATTCATTTCTTAAAATAACTAAATAATATTCCATTGCATGAATATACCACAGTTTCTTTACCCACTTAGCTTATCAAAAGACATCTTGCTTGCCTCCAGGTTTTAGCAATTATAAGTAAAGCTGCTATAAACATTGTGCACAGGTTTTTGTGTGGACATAATTTTAACTTATTTCAATTAGGTAAGTAAACACTTAGGCACATGATTGTTGGATTGTATGGTAAGGGTATGTTTAGTTTTGTAAGAAACTGCCAAACTTACTTCTAAAAATAGCTGTACCGTTTTGCATTCCCACTACCAATGAATAAGTGTTCCTTCTGCTTTACATTCTTGCCAGCATTTTATATTATCAGTGTTTTAAATTTTGGCTGTTCTAATAGGTGTGTCATGATATATCATTGTTTTAATTTGCAATTCCCTGATGACATATAATATTGAGTATTCATTCTTTCAATGCTTGTTGCTCTGTTGGGTTACTCCCTCCACCCCCACCCCATGGACCTAATGGAGATATTCCCTATTCAAAGGGGGAGAGAATTGACAAAATTATGAGAGAAACTATTTCTAGGCTGATGGGCCAAACACCCCCTTAACACATTTTTCAAAAGTAATGGGGAACCACACTAATTCCAAGTAAATTTCCTTTTTTAGATGCTTTCAAATTAAACAGCACAATCAGAGCTAAAAACACAGGGAATGATTAATGCTCCCCTATCCACCCCCTACCCTGGGAAACTTTGAGAGCAGATTCTGCCACTTTGCAGTGGGTGGGAACACCCAATCCACACTATTGAATACTGTGCAAAGAGCTAGACACTAATTAATTTGAGATATTTCTACAATCCTGCCTCCCACATGTATATTTTAGACAAGACCAGCTAGATTCTAAGAGAGAAAGAAAATTATCTCATTGAGAGAACCAGCTTATTTTAATTCAATGAAACTGGAGAAGTAAAATTCATTGTTTGAACTAGCTCCAGCATATTCTCCATAAGCAATATTTATCAAGACATTAACATGTCTTTATTAAGGCCTACCACATCTGCCTCAGCAAGAGAGGCAAAGAGCAAAAAATGTTGGCTCTCTCCTCAGCATAAAGAGAAGACAGAATTAATATACCACCACCACCAGCAGGATAGCAAACATCTACAAATAGTGCAATAGCCAAGAGTTTCTATATCAAGCTTGCCCTGGATGCCGGTGCTGTTGCAGTCTTTAGTTTGACTGCTCTGAGATGCAGCACTCTGAAATAGAAACTGCTCTTAGTGACAGTCCAGTGGTTGTTGGTCTAAGTTCCACTTCCTCATTCTGATGAGCATCACTCTGAAGAGGAATGGGAAGTGAAATGTCTTTTGTCATTGTCTGGGGTTTGTCTCTGACCCAATGACCCTTCTTTACTATGATTTTCACACAGCTCTGAATATTACATAAAGCATTTCCAAATATATCCTCCAAAACAGTTTTAACAATCACAGTCATTCTTTCTTAACGAGCTCATTTGTCGATGTTGAAGAACCCATTATTCCAGTGTAATCTGTAAAGCAACAGGGTTTGCAACATCTTCCTAGACAAAGTATAAAGTTAGGGAGGCATTCCGGCCATGGGGTGCCTGTGGGAAGGTGTCTTCTTCTAGCCCAAGAGCTGCATATATACAGTCTTGAAAAGCTGTTAGATAACACCTCCCCTTTTCCACCTGAGGCGGAAACCATGCCTCATCATGCATAAATAATGCAACCTCCACTTCTCAGCTTAATGCTGAGACCTTCCTTACACTCATCCTGCTCCAGCCCATTTGGAGCTTCCTTAACATGTTAAGATACCCACCTCCCTTTCATTTCCTGGTAGGAATTCATGTTCTCCCCCATAGACCCCTGTCCACTTGCCAATGGATGTCTAGATAGACCATTAAATACTGGAGAATGTTTATATTGTTCCATTAGATATGTATTCATTTTAGGTAAACACTGCTTTAGGACAACTAGGAACTGAAGAAATAATAAAATAATATTTCATTTATATTGTATTTGACAGAAATAATGTTTTTATAAGTGAAAAGTCAACATTCTGAAATATTACCTTTGAATTCTATTAATCATTGGTGATATAAATATGGCTTTCCAGACCCATTTTTCTTAACCTTTTGAGTGCCGTGCATAATTTGAAATTTGGACCAACATGAGAAAAAATTATATCAATATATAACCTGAGATACAAAAAAAGAGAACAAAACATAAAATACAAATCATTCCACTGTTATTTACATTTATAGCCATCGTAAAAAGAGTCGCTGGAAGCGATGCTGGCACTTGTGGGAAAATTTATCAGCATCGCTCACAGCAATGTTGGCACTCAAAGGGTTAAGGAAAAGTGGAGAATATCATAAAAAATAAATAAAACCTGGAAAGTGGTCTACTTTCAACAGTTTCTATACTGGTTCATGGTTGATTGATAGTGTTAATTAATTCCATCACTCTCTGAAAAGAAGATAAGGAAAACTATTTATTTTCTTTTGGTTAAACAGGGTTTTGAAATGACCCAAAGCAGCTAGAATAATTTGACTAGAGCACTCTACTGCCACTAAGGTTAGGACAAACAGACAAAAGGTAGTTTTGTAATAAACATGGTCTGGTTCTTTGTGAAGTAAAGATGATGTTCTGATACATGGATATTTGGCTTGGCTGTTTTGAAAAGTTTTCTGTCATTGGTCAATTGTGTGTTTTTTGTTTTTTTTTATAAAGCAAATCAACATACCCTTCGTAAGTATATTAGTTATCTGTTGCTGCATAGCAATGGTACCACTAACTTGGTGGTGTAAAACAACACATGTTTATGACCCCAGAGCTTTTGAGGGTGGGGAATGTGTCTGGTCATGGCTTAACAGGGTCCTCTGTGCAGGGGTCTCACCAGGCTGCAATCACGGTGTCAGCTGGGCTGGGGGCTCATTAGCGACTCTGTTGGGAAATGATCTGCTTCCAAACTCACGTGGCTGTTGGTGGGGCAGTTACCGTGGTTGTAGGAACGAGGGCTTCCGTTCCTTGCTGGGTGTCTGCAACAGACCATTCATCTCCTTGTCTCCATAGGGCATTTTCCTGCATGGCAGCTGGCTTCTTCTGGGCCAGCAAGGAAGCATGGCCTCATAATATAGGTGATACCATCTATATATCATAGTCATATACCTCCTGGCACTTTGCCATGAAGAGATGCAATGATTAACTTTACACGTTAACTTGACTGGGATATGGGGTACTCAGATATTTGATTAGATGTTATTCTTGGTGTGTCTGTGAGTATGTTTCCAGGTGAGATAATATTTGAATAGGTAGCCTGAGCAAAGCAGATCACAGTACATAGTCCCTGTCTATATCGTGGTTCACTTATCGCAGACTCGCTATATTGTGGGATTTTAAAAAATATTATATTTAATTATTTATTGTGGATTTTTTGCTATACTGCAGGATTTTATGGTACTGCATACATATGTTGTTAAAGTTACGTAGGTTTAAGAGTGTAGAATACATTTAAGAACAAAAGCAGTGCTTATAAAAGTGTGAAAAAGATTAATAAGGGAGTGGGAAAGGTTAATAAGGGCCTGGGAATGGTTTATAAGTGTGTGGGAAGGATTTATAACACCTTAAAATATATATAAATACTAAAACAAACGTAAGGTTTTTACTTCACGGACTTTCACTTACCGCGGGGCATCTAGAACGTAATACCCGTGATAAGTGAGGGAACACTGTATTGTCTTCACTGTGGGTAGGCTTCATCCAATCTGCTGGAGGCCTAAACAGAACGAAAGGCTTCCTAAGAAAGAATTCTCTCTCTGCCTGACTTTTTTCAAGCTGGGACATTGATTTTCTCCTGCCTTCAGGTGGGAAATTATGCTATTGACTATCCTGGGTCTCAAGCCTTTGGACTCAAGACAGAAACTATGCCACCAACTTTCCTGAGTCTCAGCCTACCGATGGCAGACTGTGGGTCTTCTCAGCCTCCATGATTGTATAAGCTCATTCCTTATAATAATCATATATATATATATCCTAATAATTAGATTGGATCATCTCCAGTTTGAATATCCAATTGACTATATAGATCCTGTTGGATTGCTTCTGTTTCTCTGGAGAACCCTGACAAACTCAGAAGGGGAATCACACAAGACTGTGAACACCAGGAGGTGGGGATCATGTGGCCACTGTAGAGTTATTCTGCTACAGTAACACATCTTATGAAGTTATTAAGTCTTACACTTATATATAGAAAAATGTCACTTTGGGAGCACAAGACAAGGAGATGCTCAGACTTAAAAAGGAATCGACAGCCATTGCAGTACATTGAGCTCCATGGAGACAGCACTGAGGCAAGTGTGAGCTAGACAGGCACTGGGTGACTCTGTGCTTGCTAAGAAAAAGTAATTAAACATGGACAAAGGGGGTCCTAAGAAGCCAAGAAGTTAAATGTCATCATATGCTTTTTTTGTGCAGACTTGCCAGGAGGAGCACAAGAAGCACCAGATGCTTCAGTCAACTTCTCAGTTTTCTAAGAAGTGCTAAAAGAGGTGGAAGACTGTGTCTGCTAAAGAGAAAGGAAAATTTGAAGATCTGGCCAAGATCCATTATGAAAGAGAAACTTATATCTCTCCTAAAGGGGAAACAAAAGAGAAGTTCAAGGATCCCAATGCACCGAAGAGGCTTCCTTTAGCCTTTTTCTTGTTGTGTTCGAGTATCACCCCCAAAATCAAAGGGGAGCATCCCAGCCTGTCCATCGGTGTTGCTGCAAAGAAGCTGGAGATATGCGGAGTCACAAGGTGGCAGGTGACAAGCAGCCTGATAACAAGAAGGCAGCTAAGCTGAAGGAGAAATACAGACAGGATATTCCTGCATACCTAAATAAAGGAAAACCTGATGCTGAAAAAATGGAGTCGTCAAGGAAAAAAAATTTTTTTAAAAGAAAGAAGATGGGGAAGATGAAGAAAATCATGATGAATAAGTTGGTTCTAGCATAGTTTTTCTCTTGTGTATAAAGCACTGAACCCCCCATACACAACTCCCTCCTTGTAAGAAAAAGTAGAGATGTAAAGCTATGTAAGATTTGTTCTTAAACTGTACAGTCTCCGTTTTTTTTCATAGTTAGTGCACACTACTAAAGGTATTTTTAGATAGTCCTGTCCTGGTGGTACTTTCAATAGCCAATAACCTTGCCTGTTATAGTATGGGGGTTGTAAATCAGCATGGAAATTTAAAACAGGTATTTTTTGATGCACAACACAAATTGGTTATACATAGGAATGATAGTTTTTTTATCTTCAGTTATCTGTGATGCACCTTACATGAAATAATTGTTCTATTAACTGAATACCACTCTAATTGTAAAAACATTGCAGCTGGTTTGTTGACTTTCTGAATGCTTCTAAATAAATATAATTTTATATTTAATAAAAAAATTTGATGAGTTAAGACCATGAGACAGCAGAGTATCTTCCTCATAAATGGATGATTTCAATGACTTCCTCATAAATGGTGATTTCAGTACTATTTGGGTACAGAGTTGAATGCACCATATTGATGCCCCAAAATCATGCAGATAATTTTTAACACTTGTTGAGTTCTATCATGAATCAGATAGTGCCTGAGAACTTCCCTAATGTTATTTCATAACTGTGCCAGGTAGCCAATAGTATTGCAGTCATGCACCACTTAATAATGGGGGTACATTCTGAGAAATGTGTCATTGGCTGAATTCATTATTGTGCGAACATCACAGAATGCATGTACACAAACCTGATGGAATAGCTCACTACACACCTAGGCTCTGTGGTGCAGTCTATTGCTCCTATTGCTCCTGGGTTACAAGTCTGTACAGGATGGTTCTGTGCAAAACAACAACAGATTAAGAAAAAAATGATGCAATAAAAACACTCAGTAAACACAAAATGTACAAGGCTGCTGCCAGCGTAACACGGCATACTGCTTTACCACAAACTTTTGTTTTCTAAATAGAAAGAGTACACTCTAAAATAACAATAAAAAGTGTAGTGTAGTAAATATGTAGACCAGTAGCATGACCATTTATCATCATTATCAATTATCATGTAGCATACATAACTGAATGTGCTCTACTTTTATACAATTGGCAACACAGTAGGTATGTTTATACCAGCATCACCACAAACACGTGAGTAATGCATGTGCTATGACATTACGACAACTGTCACATCACTAGGTGGTAGGAATTTTTCACCTCCATTTATAATCTTATGGGACTACTGTGGTACATGGCGTGCTTCACTGATGGAAACATCATTATGTGGTGCATGGCGATATT